>NC_074715.1:47136085-47448085 GCF_947242115.1 Biomphalaria glabrata | reverse complement strand
AGTCTATATTGTCAATAATTTATTTTCGTAGCGGCCTTAAACTTGGTTCACTATTTGCTGTTTCAGAATGAAAAAAACAACAACAAAAAAAACCATAACCAGAGCTGGGCCAATCTTTTTTTTGCTCGGAAGAACTGACCGAATCACGACCAAACATGGCCTAACTCTCTCCCCCCCCCCTCCTTTTTTTTTCTCTTCTTCCCCATATTGCTATTCTCACACGATCATGATCTCCAATTGAGAATCGAAACAAAACAAGAGCTCTCTTCACAAGGATGTGACAAAGAAATAGCAGACAGACTACAAAGGCAGAGAGAAAACAAATCTAATAGAGTTTTTAAAAAAGAAAGTAAAAAAAAAAGATGGAGTCTGATTGGCTAATTTCATTTAAAGGCTTTATTAATTAAAATAAAAAAGGAAAACCAACCAAAAACACTTGTAAGGCACGCCATAACCGAGATTTTTTTTTAAAGAAATTAAAACGATTTTTTTTTCTTAATTTTAAAAACTATTTTCTTATAAATCTTCATTAATTATTGCTCCAAGAAGTCAATATATCATATTTACCTTTCTTTGTGTCTGCTGACCTGGCCAAGCGCCAAGCACGTGATCTCAGAAGACGTTGCTGGCCGCTTCCTGTCTCCCGAACCGGACATTTTGCTTTCATTGTATTTCCGCAATAAAAGAGTCATCGATTTAGCGATCCTCGTGCCAAAAGGATTTGATCGATTCTGTCCTACACCGTACCGTCTCACCTATCCAGTACCGCCACTGGAAATGTAAAAACAATAGCCTCTCTGGATACGGATGGAACATGCTTGCAATATGATGGAATTTGAGCTGAAATGGAAATAGTTAGGGTGCTCTGGAAGAGGACTCGTTGTGACCAGGCAAGAAAGTAAAAAAAAAAAGGCCTATAGTTTTAAAACAAGAATGTTTAATTCAACCAGTTGTGATGATAAAGTTATACTAAATGGTTTCATGTGGATCTATCCTGTGCCACCTTTTCTCAGCTGTTAATGTCGATTTTGAAGAACTTCATGTCGCGTCTGTATACATCCGCATACCGTAAAAGCGTTTCTCCTGCCTTTCTGTTTTGTAATTGGTACATGTCAAAACTAATAGGTTAGACCAGTGGTTCCCAAAAGTTTTCCATATCGGAACACTTTGCACATTCTGAGTATTTATCGGAACACTTTGCTTATTTTTTTTTAGAGAGATTAATTCACATGGTGGCAAACTAGTTATTATTCCAGTAGTTTGTGCAACACCTACCTAGTCAGGCCTCGCGGAACACTAGGGTTCCGCGTAACCCAGTTTGGGAAACAATCCAAGCCATCAAGATACTCACACAATATGAGAATAATGATGACAAGACTGTACTAAAAAATGCCAATAATCTCAAACTTCATCGGGTATCTGCTGTTCATTTGGACACTTCGTGGAGAGGGGGAAAAGCTGTGTTTGTGACATCATCGCGACCATAGCTAATGTCCAGGCTTTCATCTGGCTTCATTCAAAGCCACAAGAAAACATTGGAAATCGCTTTACATTGCACAGAAATGTTAGTTGGCCTATAGATCGAAAGGAAAACAAAGGGATATAACCACCTCTTGTTTAGTAACATTCAGCAATGATCTCTATTTAACTTGATAAATACAATTCAACAAATCACACATTATATTTCTTATTTGCAATTTTGAATATTTTATCGCTTATCATTGACACAGTGTCCATCAGTGATCGACTTCCCTCGCCGAGGGCCAGATCAGGCCCGCGGTAAACGGCTGAATGGCCGCGACCGATGCAGACAGTATCGATTATCGTCTTTCCTCAGTATTGATGTTACACGGGTATTGATATAACGCATCTAGCAATTAAGGAATGGAGGAATGGCCAGCAAAAGTCGATACCCATGAAACAAAAGACGCGGCACGCATGAAGAATGGGCTGACGGGTTGTACGGGGAAAGAACTCTACTTGTTATGTGGGCATTGTTTCTCTCCTCTTCTAGCTATTTTTTTCTCCCTTCCCAGTATATAACCATGTATACTCTATGAGCTCGTCAATATAGACGAAGCTTTGCGACATTTTGTCCATTACGTCTGAGAGGTCATTCGGTGGATTCTGGCTACTATTTACATCGTTCTGAGACCAGTTGGACACAAAAACTTTTTCCTCTGAAGTTCATGTCAAGAGTTTTCCCGAAGAACGGACAAAACGCCTTAAGCTGTAGATCTATTAAGTATTGACTGGGACAGCAGCTCCATTTGGGGTCATTTGTCACTTTCAGGATATTAAGGGGAAAAAATTAAATTGTTTGAATGAGTCGAACCGTAAAAGTAATAATAAGTTAAATGTCTTCGCTCTAAAAATAAGCAAGCTTGCATTACCTACTCATGATTTCGCAGACCCAGCCAAGACCTATAAATTGTGCCGATGCGCAAAAAAAAAACAAAATACAAATATGTAAAGGACTCAGATAAAGACATTGGGGGTCTAAGCATGTTTTGTATTCACCATCTGATTTTATCTTAAAATTTAGTTTTCCTCTGAAGAAGTAGACACTGAAATAATAGTTACTTATTTTTGGAACTCATTTCTTTATTTTCTCAGAGTAAACCCACACTTTTAAAGAAATAGTTACGCAATCATCATCATTATCACCACCATCGTCTAATTTTATGTGACTGATAGCTTGAAAGGCTCAAATCCTCTCCTCCGGTGCCAAAATCTCACGGCTTTGTGGACAGTACACTTGTAATGTGATCTCCGAAGTAGGAATATAAGGTTTTCAAAGAAACTGCATCGTAAAGTTATCCTCACACTAACATGTAACGTTATTACTGAACCAAAACACAAAAGTCTTTTTTTCAAAACCTTTGGGTCCACGTCGAACCAGTGTTCTCTGGGAACTGCAGCAAGTGAACCGCCTTGGGCTGCTCCGGAAAGGGATCCTCCACCTCCAACTATTTGTGATCTGACTCTGGATTCTTGACTAGCGCAGGGCTCTGCTGATGGGTATATGGGGGATAAGGTTAGCTTTGGCTAAAAAGGTTTATGTCTATGTCGCTCGGGGTTTAGTGCTAATTCTAGAAATGTTCAGCCGCCGCACTGGAGTCTGGTGATGAGTCGAGCCTTTTTTTTTTATATATCCCCAGGCTCTAAATTGGCTGTATCAAAAAAAAGTTTCCCGTGCCACTTTATTTTCGAGGATTAAACTAAACACACAAATTTTTCCGTAAACGTACAGCATAAAGTTCCACGAATCCAGCGCATACATTTTCACGAACCAACAGTGTAAATTTCCACGAACCATTGGCATACAGTTCCACGAAACCATAACATAAAGCTCCATGAACCCGATGGACATAAAGTTTATTACTGTGTGGAACATGATTTCTAGTAAACTATTCTTTAATTTCTTATATTTTACATTGAATTCAGAGCATCAAGTGATAATAATGAATGTTAAAGCGTATGAAAGTAGCTTAATGCGTTCCCTTTATTTGGAGGTCTGTTTCTTTTTACAAACTCTTCGAGGACCCACTCCGTCTGTCTGGTACACATTTTGTACACGTTATTTCTCCCACTTCTCCTGTCTCGATGAAGTTTGCACAATTAGTCATTGTCCCTAACAAAACATTAATCAACTGTAAAAAAAAAAGTTAACCAATTAATTTATTATTGGTAATAATTGACTAATGATATTTAATATAGAAAAGGGGAAATAAATCTTACAGTATTGATAAATATGACTATAAATGCACAGTTGTTTCTATTATATACGCTTTCTTTTTTCAAGTATTTTTTTTTATATTTTCTTATTCATACTTCTATTACCTATACCGAGTTGTTTAAAGTATGCTGATTCAGAATGAAACTGTAGAACGCAGATGTCGACAATCCATAGATAATAATCTACAGCTTTTAATATAAGTTGATCTATAACTAAATCGTCAGGCTACCACTGTTTTAAAATTTCAACACACGTAATACATTTAAACGCTTATTCTCTTAAGAAAATAACATATGGATAGTCGTAGGACGCAATTATCTTTTTTTTTCAAGGAAGGTCTGTAATTTATAAGAGAGGGAAGCACAAAATAGGTTTGAAATTCTACGAAACTAACCACCCTCGTTCAATGATAGACGACTGGACAACTATAGAATTTAGGATTTGATGCTATGTATTTTTCGACACTATAAATTCAATGTCTGTATGTTCCAGTGTCTACGATATGTCGTCAATATCTGGTAAATAAAATCATAGAGAGAAAAAAAAACGTATTACTATAAAACAAGTATATTAACGCCTAGAAACAGTTGTATATAAACACCAATAGGACGTATAATGTCTTCAAATGTGCGTCTGCGCATGTGTGTGTGTGCGCATGTGTACGCGTGAGCAACCAGTTGAACTCTTCACCGCTCACTCTAAACCACCACTTTTTGGTCCCAGAGCGTGTCAGTAGCAGGTGATCTCCCCCCGCCCTCTGGTGAATATTGCTGAGCACCCCCACCGCCCGTTACCCTCCCAGCACTTCTCCATCTGTCCCAAAGAACGGAACATCAAACAGACCCAGTAGCCACGCAGGAGTTAGCAACCGTGGCACGCTCTTTACTCGTTCTTCCGCCATAACACTGTGACCCGTAACTCTTGCATTCACTAATTGTGTTGTAACTTTCCCATGGTTAGAGCCGACATGTGAACATGGAAAAAAAAAAAGGTCAAAGGTTACCATATTTAGTATAGATCTTATTTTACGAAAATAGCCGTTACTTTTTTTCTTTTTTTTTTCCGTAGTTGATGTTTTAAAATCGAGTTAAAGAAAAATTGTGTTAATAGCGTGCACAATGGTTGTGAGTCTTGAAGTCACCGGATCTTATCGAGAGTGGATATACATCAATCCGTTCAAAATCTCATGGATACGTTGATGTTGTCATTCGTCACGCTTGTGGATATGTCGGCCACTAAGTGCAGGTCAGTGACATGCGACTGTTTGCTTTCTCTCTCTCTCTCTCTCTTCCTGTTTCTCACTGATACTTTTACTTTCTTTTTTTTTCCTTCCATTAATTCTTTATATTCTCATTCATTTTCCTGCTTTATATTTCCCCCTAATCTTTATTACATATTTCTCTCTCTCTCTCTCTCTCTCTGTCTCTATCTCTCTGTCTGTCTGTCTCTCTCTGTACTTCTCTCATTCCCTTCACTCTCCAATGCGTAGAGAATAATTTTGCATACCGTAGATCGTAGAAATATACAGGATGGTGATACGGACGTAAGTCGACATACTTAAAAACAAATTATGATTTGATTCATCGCCCAGATAATTGATTCAACAATTCACAAAAGTTAAGTTAAAATCATAGTCCAAAGTTCACAGACGAATTTTGGGAGAGAGTTTTTTCTTCCAGTCGTTCAGCCCCCATTTTCCGAAATTAGTGTCAATAATTAATTACTTATCTATGCTTATTATTGATATTTTAAATGTATTTCTATAATTGTGTGGCTCCTTTCTCTAATCTGAAATGTTATCGATGCTTCTTTATTCTTGACACTAGATACAATAAAAAGCCTCCTGTCGGCTATGTAGCTCTATAAATCTCTGTCTGCAAAATATATCTATTAATCCCTGCCTGTTATGCATCTCAATAAATATCTATCTGCCATATATCTCTAAATCTCAGTCTGTCATAAATCTCTATAAATAAAAACGTATCGGTTAGACGAGATTTAATTAGGGACCTATCGATATCATTAGGAACCTATACAAATAATTTTAGCTGTAACAAAAAAAAAAAAAGAGAATTAAAGGAAAGAACAATATAATTATTGTTCTCTAGTGCACTCCCATCTTTTTATTTTTTCAGAAATTTAGTAAAAATGTTGAGATAAAAATTATAGATTTTTTAAAAGCGTTTTGTGTTTTCTTTTTAAATAGAACATTTGATCCTTTCTAGATTTATTTCAAAAATATTTGGGTCAAGAACTCTTTCTTTCTCCCTCGCTGTTCCCTTCCGGCCTTCCCACATTTCATCTCTCTCTCTCTCTTTCTCTCTCTCTCTCTCCCTCTCTCTCTCTCTCTCTCTCTCACACACACACACACATCAAGTCTACTCTATAATCTGATAAGACTCATGAATGCTTAAACAAAACATTCCCAGAAATCCTTTTTCAAATTTTATACAAAAATATTTTTTAATATTTAACATTCTGACAAGATTCGTTTGGAAAAAAAGGAAAAAGTATCTATCTATCTATCTATCTATCTATCTATCTATCTATCTATCTATCTATCTATCTATCTATCTATCTATCTATCTATCTATCTATCTATCTCTATCTATCTATCTATCTATCTATCTATCTATCTATCTATCTATCTATCTATCTATACAGAATGCAAAGTATATCCTCTTGTTAAGCGTCTCCTATGGTGTGATGCTATTTGTTTTACATATTTCGGATGTGCCTTCAAATGTGAAGATCGCAGTCCAAAGTTCCCGCAGGACGACGGGGGATGGCAGCGGTCAGGTTTCGAATCTGGGACCATCGAGACCACCGAACGACAGCCCAGAGCGCATACTACACGACCAGGCAGAACTTTCATCTTTTTAAATCCGTTCTATCCAATTTGTACTCATGTTTTGAAACCCAGGCGCCGCCTTTGCATACAGTCCATAACATACACACTTCGTGGTGCCTGAGTGTGTAGTAGCGAGAGATAGTCATCGCAACATCGAGTTCTGCATGTTCTTGTTTATCCTTCACGAGGACCAATGCGGACGTTAAGCTTTTGTTGGGCCGAAATTGTCTGTGAGTGGCTCACGCGCTGCATGTGTTTGTAGCTCATGAATTATTAGAATGTTCTGCACGCAGCTGGAAGTGAGCATTGTCATTATAGTTGTATATAGAGACGGACATATCATTCTAGATGTATACAGAACGGTCTTGTCATTATAGCTTTATATAGAATGGACTTGTCATTATAGATTATATAGAACAACCATGTCATTACAGATGTATATAGAAAATAACATGTTATTATAGATGCATATAGAACGAACATGTCATTCTAGATCTACACATAACGTACATGTCATTATGCATGTATACAGAACGGACTTGTCATTATGGACGTATATATAACGGACTGTGCAATCTCTGTTGGAGATGTAATAAAATATGCCCCCGAGGCGTTTTGAATGAAATAACAACAATTGCATGGCTGTTTTTTTTTTTTTTTTGTTTTATAAATCTCTAATGTCATTTGTTAGTTTGGTTCAATTAGGTTGATGATAAAGTATAAAAACAGTTTAAAAATGCAGATACTAACGATTTCCTCATTTTGAAGCTTATTTGCAAATATTCATCTTGTCTATTGTATATTATCAGACATGTTTTTAAAACTGTTATTATATAAAGGACCCAGTGCTAATTGACATTTTTTTTATTGACTTGTGTTTTGTTAGCTACAATAAATAAACTGTACAGTTATCTAAGGAGACAAAATCTCACATATTTAGCCATATCACTTAATACTGAATTAATTTTCCTTTTTGATATCGAACAAAATAATTAATTACCAGTAATTAATTGACTAATTTGCTTATTCTTTTTATTGATTCACATTTTGTTAGGTACAATAATTAATTGTCTAAAGTTTCAACTTGATTGAAGAACGGTTGTGGGAGAAACAAGAGTTCAAAATTTGTAGTTTAATATAAATATAACGTACGGTATACGGCTGGCGAGTGGCTGGCACACAAACTTACCATGTTTCATCATAATGTAAATCTGTTCATCTCTTAATCGGTTTCGTTAAAAATGAATGCGACTTAAACATTTTCAAAATTAGAACAGCTTTTATAAGTGCGTTGTATTCCAGTCTGAAGATAAAGGATGAGTGCTGTATTTCTCGTTATTAAACAGACCCAGTTTCGACCTGCATATTTTACCATATCTGATGCAGACAAAGCCGTTGTCCGTCGGGTGGAGAGGGAAGGGTCTATTTATTCTCTTCCTGACTTCTGCCGCTGTCTGTGTCTGTCTTGGGCAAGGGCTTTCTTAGGGTCTCTATTGTCTGTCGATTCCCGCTACATACGTGAGCTTGTACCATCTATCTCTTATATAAGCCATGTGCTGAATCTGTTTTCATCTATGCCAACCAGTTAGTTGTAAAATGTTTAACATGTATCGGATGTTCCTTTAGAGTTGAAGATTATCTACTTCCTAGTCCATAACTCCAGCAGGACGACGGGCTGGAAGTGGACAGGGTATGATACGATTAATGACGATAGTCATTTAAACATGTGTATGATATTGTTTGTCTGACTAAACCATTTAATATACATACAAAATCTTCAAGCAGCGGTCCTTCGGGTTGGTCTTCTATAATAAAAACAGCATCAAAACAAGCGTTAAGCGTTAATAATAATAATAATATATCAACGCCACCTAATAGTTTGAGGACATGAAAATGACCCAGATGCCTGTATGTAGTCGCTGAATGAACTCTTTATGTGGTGTCTGTTCTATTTATGTGTATGTTTCTGTTGTGTTGTCTGTATCTGAAAAAAGAGTCCTTGTAATCACACCAAATTTACATAAGGATCAATAAAGCAGTCTTAGTGTTAACAGTAATAATAATTATAACAACACCTTCAAGGCCCTAAACATCCCTAAGAAGATTCTCGTTGCCCGTGAGACCTGCAGACCTGAAACATCACCAGAAAATTTGTTAGTGAACACTGTTAAAGGGAGAGTACAATAAATTTTGTTTCTCTCTAACGAAGCTCAACCCTGGCAGTGCCAGTGAAGGAATATTAGTTCTGAAGTAATAATAATAACAATAATAATAATCTTTATTATCCGTGAGTAAAATCTGATTTACAAGTTTGCATTGCCCATAAGAACAGTACTACATTTCAGCGCACAAAATGAAAGGGTCAGCAAAGTCAACATTACATTTTTATACCATTAGCAAAAGCACAGTTTTTTTATGCTTACGAATGAAAATAATTGTACACACTGTTGGGGATCGCCGCATTGTTGTGAATAGTAAAAAGGGGGTGGCCGAGCTAAGAAGGCTGAGAACCGCTGCTCTAAACAATGATGACCAAATGCTGTACGAGTCTATTAGCGCTATTTGTTTGTTCAGGAGTGAACATGTCTTGATGTGTCGCACATGGGAGCAAGACAATGGGGGACCTACACACGAGATATTAAACACCCGATGGACGGTTCGCGCTGGTAATAGCGCGGGATCCTTTGTTTAAAGTAGATGTCGATCTCGCTGCTGGAAGGTGGTGGGGAGGAGTCGCAGGTAGCTGAGATCTACACCAGATTGCCCTGATCACAAAACTGAATCTCTGGATCACCCCATCACTTGGCTATGAAACATACGCTAGACTTTATTAATACTTTATTGAAGCTCATAAGAGAGACATTATTATAACCCAATGAAGCTACTTATAAAAATTTATTTGACAGTTCAAGGAAATGATAATCATGATGGTAATTAAAACAAAATACAAAAAAATACTTTTAAAAAAAAACAAAGCTTATATTAAGTGTAACAATTAGTCTGGATCAATCAAGTAAATAAATTTGTAATAGATCTAGACAAACAATAATAAATCTATGTGATTAGAATTATTTTTTTTTACCATTTTTTTTGTTGTTGTTTAGCGCAATTTCATGCTTTTAGCTTTCTCAATACGCAATGATCCTATTATGTGTCTGGACCAGCTTGAAAGGGGTAGGGGAAGATAGAACGGGGTATCTGGGTGATCGCTTTTTAAATGTATTGTTTTTTAAAAAGGGAACGATCTGAATTCCAACTTGTGGGCTAAAGCCTTCTCAGGCTTCTCAAGCCAACGCGGTAACCACTCTGCTAGCGAAGAGTCTATGAACATGGAGATATTATAGTTATCTATTGTTTTTATTTCATGTTTTGTGTTCATGAAGCCTCGACGACAAGGGGAATAATACATCTTATACCACCACTTCAGTCAAGTACAAATTGTTTACCTTGTTTGAGATACCTAACAAAATAATTTATCACCAATAATTAATTAACTATTTAGTTAATTTTTAAAAATTGATTTTTGTTTAGTCAGGTAAAAGAACGGAAAACAGAAGTAAAACAAAATAGAAAACCGAAACAATGATTTTAAAGCATTTCCTTTTTAGATTAGATCAGTTGAACTTCAATTTTCTTACTACAGGATTTTAAGTGTTCTTTTTTTTTCTAATTTACATTTTCCTAATTGTTTTCCTATTTGAGACATCCACACGATATAGAACACATGTCTTGGGGGTGGGGGGGGGGTAATCACTTTCACCTGTCCAGCAACAGAAACAAATCTAAACATCAAATGTCAGGAAGTGAGAAGTGAGAGCACACCTCCCAAGTATCTTCACCACCCTGGTGCAGTCCAAGTCCTAGTCAACAATTTCATTTCACAACTAGAAGAGAATTATATTTCAAAAAGGATGATGTGATACACACGTCTTTCACTGGCTCTGAGAACGTGACCATTCATTCATTTTGAAACATTTCTATATGCTACTTTAGCTCTAGTCCAGTATTCTAGATGCGGTCACATACGTTAGCTCTAAACCAATATTTTAGCTCTAGTGCAATATTTTAGCTCTATTCCAATATTTTAGCTGCGGTCACATACTTTAACTCATCCAATATTTTAGCTCTAGTCCAATATTTAGCTCTATTCCAAAATTTTAGCTCTGGTCCAAGATTTTAGCTTTAGTTCACATTATTTTAGCTCTAGTCCAATACTTTAGCTCTGGTCAAATACTTTAGCTCTAGTCCAATACTTTAGCTCTAGTCCAATATTCTAGTTCTAATTCAATATTTTATCTGCGATCACATACTTTAGCTCTAATCCAATATTTTAGCTCTAGTCCAATATTTTAGCTATTGTTTAATATATCAGCTTTGGTCCAATATTTTGGCTCTAGTTTCATACTTTAGCTCAGCTCCAAACTAAAGCTCTGGTCCAAACTCCTTTGTAGACCTTGTGGGTATTTAGCAAATCAAAAAGGACTGCCTTTAGGCGCTCATCAAACATAACTCAGCTCGAGTTAAGTCTCAGGTAGCAGAGCTGTTTATCCCTCAGCTTTGGGAGGAGTTATTTCTACATTGTTCTCACATCAGCTTCGAGAATGTTTTCTATTGCCTTCTGGGGATTCAACAGCTAAAGACAGACAGCGATTCCTTGCATTTGGCAGAGACGCGTTGAAAACATCAAATTTGCCGATCCATATCAATAAACTCGTGAGAGAACGAGCTTAAACAGCCGCCACTTTAGTGCATTTTTTTAGATGAACAGTTTTTGATTTTCTTGAAATGTTACGTAAACAATGAGTTAACGGCTATAAAAAATAATTGGATGATCTCCCTTGAAACCAAACCGAATGTTGGTTAGCGCCTGTACGACAAGATTGTTAGTTTCAGATGCTGAGATCGTTGAGTCATGTTGACTTAGAACAAACAACACTTAGGAGCTAGGGTCATATAGTAATGGTTTTATCCATGGCGATGGTTTTGTCAATGGAAGAGAGCCAAGATTGATTTTTGCCCAAAGTTTAAAAAAAAGACATTATTGCAAAGCAGGCTCTGAACTTAAAGCTAGGCTCTCGAGAATACAACGAAACTATGAGAGGCCAAAGCAAAAAATGGAGGAAATCACTGGGACAAGAAGCAAGATGGACATGGACCCAACTGAATGGAATAGCCCAAAACAGGGTATTAATGTTTCAAAGGAGACTAAAGGATTTAGTCAAGTCAAGTAGTAACACTCAAGTAAAAATAGTTCGTCCATTGTGGTTTGATGATCAGGGCCGGCTTCAGGCCGCTTTGACCGATTGTTCCAATTGGACTCCGCGTCTGGCAGGGGACCCCACAATTTACATTAAGCATATCACTATCAGTCATGGCTTATGTCACAGGCTTTTAAAGATGTAGGACTTAAAGGGATAACACATTCAGTCTATGCCTATCGTACGTAGATGCAGACGGCGAAAAGAAAATCTTAGTCGACCACCGGCGGACCGTGGTTATGCTTGCCCTGGATGTGGCAAAACATGTCTCGGTAGCCATTGGAGAACATTTTTCTTGCTGTTGTTGTTGAGCTTTACAAGTACTGTCCTGAGTCGTTTCACATTGGAGGAATTTGAGTTGTGTTCTGTTTTTGCATCGGTCAGGAAGACATTTTATTTGGCGTTCTTGGGTGATTTGCTGGCGTGATAGTTGTTAGTTCTGGTGCTGCTCTTTCTGCTCTGTGGCTGTCAGAGAGCTCACCATTGGCAATGGACTTGATTTATAACATTTATTAATTAATTTTTCTCCATTTGGCCACTCTCCAAATGACATATTTCTCTATACAGCTGGCTGAGCCAACCTTGTCTGGTAATAATGTAGTATTTATATAGGCATATGTTGGGTTTATTATAGATTTTTTAAAAAAGCCACACAAAAAGAAAATGACAAATTAAAATATATTCTTGGTGAACCGGAAAATATGGGTCTACGAGACATAAAAGGTTTGGGAACCACTGTAGTAGACTTTCACGCTTTGACTTTCAACTAATTAAAAAACAAATGGGCAACTAACTTAAGAAAATATGCATAAAACTAGGGGAAATGAGACTGAATTAAAAAGTACTCTATTTTTTCTTCACAAATATGACTTGCGTTTAAATATTAGTAAAGGCATTGAAATTGAAGCTTGAGGTGCATAAAGGCCCTCACAAAAATCATGCGCAGGGTCCCCACTTACTTAACTCCAGCACTGGGTCTTTACAATGAGATAGAAAGAATGGCACGTAGAATGCGGTGGCTGAGTGGTTAAGCGCTTGGCTTCCGAACCTGGGGTCCTGGCTTCGAATCTGGGTGAAGACTGAAATTTTGAATTTTGGGATTTTTAGGGCACCCCTGAGTCCACCCAACTCTAACGGGTACCTGACTTTAGTTTGGGAAAGTAAAGGCGATAAATCGTTGTGCTGGCCACATGACACCCTGCTCGTCAACCGTTGTCCAATGAAAAGCAGATGATCTTAACATCGCCTGCCCTATAGATCGCAGGGTCTGAAAGGGGGAACTTTTTGTTACTTTATTTTTACACGTGGAATGCAAGTTGACGAAAACCTAAACAAAAGGGGAAATGACAGAACGTTAAGAAGATGAGATAGACAGACAGAACTAGGTGAGAGAGAAATGAAAGAGAGTGGAGATTGGTGTGTGTGAGAGAGAGAGAGGTGAGAGTAAAAGAGTGAGAGAGAGAGTAAGAGTCTGAGAGAGAGAGAGAGAAACAGACGATTTAGTCTATGTTTTTATAAAAGTGTATTGACGTAATGCAAGATGGAAGAAAATGTGCAAGCAGAAACATAGAGGTTATCTTCTCAACACTTTTGACCGCGTGCACGCCCCTGTAAACGCGACTCATGTAAACACGTGATAATCGCCCCTGATATGATTATCTTAATGACTGCTTTCCTAACACACGTATATATCCCCAAACACAAGCACGTATATACCCCCAAACACAAGCACGTATATACCCCCAAACACAAGCACGTATATACCCCCAAACATAAGTGCAATCTCGCAGATCATGTAGTAAGCACGCACGTACACACAGACACAGCCGCACACTAATACACACCCCACAGAACACACACGAAAGCACGCTCAAAGAAGACCGACCGCTGTAGAACACAAGTTTAGAGCTTACATTATCATATAACCCTCACACACCAATGAAATCCCGATACTGTTGAAGTATTCAATAACATGACTTGACATTATTGACTGAAATCGACACGCCGAGACTGGCCAGTTACACGAACGAGATAGACTTGACATCAATACAGCCACGCTAAGGACCTGCTAGTTCAATATACCAGGTTACAGTTACAGTTACAGGTCATGCATACTGTTCCATGGCGTGAAATGCAAAGATTTTGAAATTCCAGATGACGTCTGTAAGTATGGAAAAGACGCCCTCTTTCCACCCCCCTCCCCCGCGCCACTGATCATTAATAATAATTTTATACGTATTATCCCATATGTATATATAGGTAGTGTTCATAGGGGATTTTCACACTAAAAGGTAATCATAGTACTTTGCACTTTGTAAACACTGATTTTTAAGATCCCGTTTACTTTCCGCAAGCAATAAGATACAGTAAGAGAGAATAAAGAAGACAAAGTGATACGAAGAAATGAGGTGGCGATATCATGGAACTTTGAAAAGAGGAAGTGTGGGAGAGGTTTGGAAATAAGTAGACAAACTAATTACTAAAAGACCACTGCTGCTAAGTGACTATTACAAATTACTTTGCGCTTTAAGCAAAAGAGATTCTACAGTGATGAAAAGTGAACAAAAATAAAATACTTCCGAATTCAGTACACCAGATTCACAAAAAAAAGCTTGTTATTCATGAATTTTCCTCCATGTCTGAAAATATCAAATATTGATGCGACGATGGAAGACTTCAAAATACAGCTTTCGCTCAGGCTTAAGAGAAAGATATACAAAATTACAAGAGAGAGAGAGAGAGAGAGAGAGAGAGAGAGAGAGAGAGTTCTAGGTCAATGATGAAGAATTAAAGAATTGATCTATAAATATAATTTGTAGACTAACTGTTACGAGGGCATGGTGTAGCCATCACAAAGACCAATCGCTTGGAATGATTTTTCGCGAACAAAAAATTATGAAATTTTTCTTAGTAGCTTTAATCTTTGTCGTCCTCTTTTGGTGATGTAATCTGTGTCTGCAATAAAATTTAAATTATTGCCATACTTCTCCATGATAGATTCTAGATGCTGTATCTGAATGTCCGGTCGTTATTACGGTACGGAGCTCAAACCCTACCATCCTCTGCGGTCATGCAGGATGGTCTGAGCTTAAACTTCTTAATCTTTTTTAATGGGACCTCAGCACTCGTTGAGCAAACAAACAATCTCAAAGCCATCTCTAAATGTTAGACTCTAGATGTTAGATCTAAATGCTAGACGCTATAGCCCAATGCTAGATCTAAATGCTAGACGCTATAGCCCAATGCTCGATCTAAATGCTAGACGCTATAGCCCAATGCTAGATCTAAATGCTAGACGCTTTAGCTCAATGCTAGATCTAAATGCTAGATGCTATAGCCCAATACTAGATGTACACATAGATCCTGGAACCGTCTGGTACCTTCAATTATTTTTAGATTTCCTCCATCGTGAATGCCAAACCTCTGCTGGGTGCCACAGGGGATGAGAACAGTTGAACATTCATTCTTTGAGTAAAGACTCGTTCTGTGTGATAGATCTATAAGCAATTTAAAAATAAAATAAACCAAACTATAAGCACAGTTTACCGTAAACAGTTACAGCAATGGCTTTTGTTTAACTTTGTGTAGTATTTACCATTTTCTTAACATGAAGGAGAAATACAATATTATGATTTTAAAAACATAAATGATATATTTAGGTCTATATTAAAACGATTTCTTTTAACCCTACAAAAACTAATGTTTAAATACAAACGGAATTCTTTTAGTCTCATGCATGACTATTTTCTTCTGCTGGTTTGTTTCACCTAAATTGTCCAGCCTGTATTTTGTTGTTCACGCGATTAGATGATACATTAAGCTCAAGTTTTGATTTAAAAAGCAGCAGAGCGATACAAGATGGCACATCCAGACATGTCCGTGTTTTTGCTACACATCACTACTGATATATTGATTGATAATGGGCAAAAATTGAAGGACTCAATCGATGATAGTATCATGAAAGGTTACCTGGCGCTGTCTAATAAAATGTTATATTTACAATTATAGTTAAAGATGTAATAAAAGATAAATATATATGCAGTGCTTTTTTTTTTTTTGAAACGGTACGCACAGGTACGCACAGGTACGTCGTACCGGCACCTTGTTTCAACGTGGGGAAAAAATTATTACATTTCTTGTATTTTAACGTTTATTTTAACCACACAGTTTTTAACACCACACACACACACACACACATTTCTACTTGGTCTCTATTGAGTACAAGCAGAGGCTGTCTACGCAAAGGTTATAGATTCGAATTCTTGTGGAGCTTTTATGAAGTAGGCTATATTCAGTCCCTGTGGGTACATTACATACCACGAAGAAGGTTTGGAGAGATGGCCGTTGTTCTGACTATTTAATACCATAGGAAAGGCTTTCATTGTGAATCTCCAACACAAAGGAACAGTGTTTACTTATATAAAAATGAAAATCCTGCAACGTTTACGATGGCTGGATTCAGAAAAGCGACAAGCTGGACTCCGTGCGCTGTTCTCATGAGTCTTGCATTTTACAGGAAGAAGATATGATTGTGTTTAGGGTGTTTTGTAGTCCATACCATCCGATATGCATGCAGTTATTTATAGTAACACTTCTTACTAAAACAAAAACAGCTGTTGCTATTAATTTGTAACAACTTGTTAGTCAAATGACAAACCCTGCCCTGTGAGGATGTGACCTGCATTATTACTTAGTCAAATGACAAAAGCTGGCCTGTGAGGATGTGACCTGCATTATTACTTAGTCAAATGAAAAAACCTGGCCTGTGAGGATGTGGCCTGCATTATTACTTAGTCAAATGACAAAACCTGGCCTGTGAGGATGTGACCTGCATTATTACTTACCAAACGACAAACCCTTAGAGCCTCCTTTTTTTTATTTAAATTTTTTTTTTTAATTACAAAGTTTAAACTTTGCACAATTATTTCTTTTACCTGATAAGCAAACATTAATTAAAAAATTAACCAATTAGTTTATAATTATCGGTAATTAATTATTTTGTTTGGTATTGGACAAGGGATGGAGATTGTACGGATGTGGCGGTATAAGTTGAATTAGTCCCCTTTGTACATTATCGTATAACAGTTTGAAACTGACTATAAATACATATCAAACCTTTTATTTTCATAAGCCATTCGCTTTGTGTATTGAGGGGGCTTGAACCCTCCAGTTCTAATTCAAGTTGTAAAATATTTTTTTTTAATTTAATATATTTAATAAAAAGCGATCACAGCAACCTTCATTGATGCAATTACACTTAATATACGCTTTGTGTTTTATTTTTAAGTCTTATAGTTTTTCTTGTTATTACTAAATTTAACAGTGGTGCAACAAATGTCAACAATGTAAATTCACGCGAAAGTTTATAGTCTTTTATATAGGTCAGTGTTTTACTTCATCTAATTATCCATTCTAGGATTTGCAGCAGTATTTTAGTAATGGAGGCACCGAGCATAGGTTGTATTTGGAGGCCCTTAACCTGCCCTCTTCAAGCTTCGATATAGATGCTTTTCTCATATTAGTAGAACTTAAAGTATGTCATATTTTTTGAAGAATGAAATTGAATGCTGGTCAATTTATTTTCTTATTTTAATAAGCATAAGTTGTTAAAACGTATATTATTTGAAATGTGGACCCTCTAATGATGAGATCCTGGTATGCTACATAGTTTTGCGCTGTCGTATATCCAGCACTGGATCGTTTAGCCTAGAACTTTGATGTATGTGCGATATATTGAACAAACAAAACATCGCCTTTGATATGTCAAGTAAGTTACTTGTTATATCTGTCTTCTTTCTTCACAGTTCAAGAAAATGAAAACATGGAAATCGTAATAGATCAAGGTCTTCAGTTGTCTAGGTTGTTTATTGTCTTTTTTCTCTTAAACATTCCATATTTCTATATAATAATTTCCCATTTAGATGAGCGGTGGCTGAGCGTTTAAGCGCTTGGGGTCCTGGAGTCGAATCTCGGTAAAGACTGGGATTTTGAATTTCGGGATTTTTAGGGCGTCCGTGAGTCCACCCAACTCTGAGTACCTGACTTAAGTTGGGGAAAATAATGGTAATTGGTCGTAGTGCTGGTCACATGACACCCTGCTCGTTAACCGTTGGCCAAAAGAAACAGATGACTTTAACATCATCTGCCCTATAGATCGCAAGGTCTGAAACTTAACTGTCCCATTTAGGACACAGCCGCCTGGGTCGCGACCTAAACAGTAGGTCTACTATTCAACAATGCCATGATTTTTTGTGGAAGAAGAATGGGTGAAAGAAGAAAGACAACCCAGCTAGCTGATGCTGATAGATTTTAAAAACATGTTAACTTGTGCTACACAGGAGCTGCTGTTTATCACTGTAATTTCAAATCGTATCTTTAAATCTAAGCCGTGGACATTGTTTCTCTTTGTAATGTACTTTATATCGTCTGCATTTTGTTGAGAAAACAAGCACAGGTGGAGCGGAGGGGGAGAGATGGTTCAAACTAAGAGTATCAGTGTTTTACCCACAACCCATCCCGAGTTCCAAGAAGTCCCAAGGGCAGTAATTCGAAGCAAATTGAAGACACATGAGTTAATAAAAAAATATATTGGGGTACAAAGGGAAGCAACTCAGCAAGCAAGGGTGAAAATTCCGGTGCGTCTCTTTCATTGTTAGTGGTTGGGTTTTTGGAGTCTGTCCTGCTCTAAGTGTTGATACGTTCGTTCTGTTCTCTACACGGAAATGTTGCGTGGTAGACACGAAGGCGAAAATTGTTGAAGTCTATTAAATAAAAGACATTTAAAGACCGCATCACAAACCAAGAGATTAAAGACAGGGTTACTGCAGCGAGTGGACCCCATGATGACTTGCTACCTATCGTAAAAAAAAAAAACGCAAGCTAAAAATCTATGGCCATATTACAAGGTGTTCGGTGCTCGGAAAGCCCTTCCTTCAGGGAACATTACCAGGAAAAAGAAGAAGAAGCAGACATAGAAAGCGATGGGAAGACAACATGAAAAAATGGACGGGCCTGCCATCTTAGGAGGTTCTAACTAAAGCAAAAGACAGAGAGGAATGGAGAAGGAGGGTCATCAAATCTCGCAAGGTGCCCCAAAGGTCCAACAGAGATATGTAGAAGTAAACAGAAAAATAAAAGACCTATACCTACAACTAAAAGCCACGGCTAGAAATCTTGCTTTGTGCCACATTGGGCAGGAATTACAAAGTCATCCTCAAACAGTATTAGTTTAAAAAAAAAGCGCGAAGGTTTGCACCTCACAAAAACAAAAAAAACTTGTTTTCAGGTAGGCGTATTTTGTGTTCGTGCTAGACGGTATTTACGACATCCTCACAGGGCGAAATTTCGGACAAAATTTGGCGAAACAAGTCTTTACGACTATTTTAAACCTGTTCCAGTATCTGGATAACACTTTCAGATACATGATTAAAAACTAGTTGTTACAATAACTAAAAGAATACAGTTAGTGTGTGTAAATCACCATAAAAGTACACCGTTTCTAAGATTTTTTTGAAAGCATTGCGGGGGGGGGGGGGGGGTGGTAACGATTTTCGTTTCCTTTAAAAATGGCAGAAGTGTCGATGGATTTGTTTCTCAGTGTAATTCAGACTCTTCCGTCTTTGTAATTATTGTGTTCTAAGTCCCTAACCAACTGCATGAGGAGTTAAACAAGATAAAATCTTGATGACATTGTAAAGCGCACAAGACACGGTCATTATCCACTGTTTTGTAAATGTTTTACATGTTTCGGATGTTCCTTCAGAATTGAGGATAATTTACTTTCTAGTCCAAACGACGGGGGATAGCAGCGGGCAGGGTATGAATCCGGGGCCATCGACAAGTCCAAACGACAGTCCAGCGTATGACCAGGCAGCCATCCTCTTCTGTTTATCACTGGCAATGTTTCTATCTTGTGAAATCTCTCTAAAACGTAAACGACAGCAGTACCACTGAATATCTAACGTGTCTTAATACATGGGGTGTGTGGCTGAGAGGCCAAAATCGCTTGATCACGGCTTAGTTACCTAACCAGGGGGTTCAAGTTCGAATCCCGACTCGAGCAGAGCTGTGTTTGCTAAGCGCTTATAAGTAGCACTGACCCCCCCCCTCCCCAACTGGTCCACAAAAGAAATTAGACCATGGCTGTAAGCATGAAAGATTGCGCTATAAAAAAGCAAATTAAAAAAAAAAATGTCTCAGTGATTGTGTCTTGATGAATGTCTCAGTGACGTCATGTAGATGTCTCGAATTTTTCCTTTTTACTCACACCGCCACACCCGCGCTCCCGCAGTCCTCTACAAAAATATAATCTTAATATTCTCCATTTTTACTCATAGTCATTTCCTGGAGGAAAAAAAAAATTTTTATCAAATCCTTAGCAGTGAGGAACCCGTAAACACTACGCCGCATAATTGCTTAATCTGATTAATCACAACACTGGAGCAAAAAAAAAATCCATTGCATTTAAATAGGTTCTCCGTTAATAAGCATGCTTGTTAATCCCACAAACAGAACTCGAATTCAACTTAACAATAGAATGAGCTCCAAATTCTCCAAGCAGAAGTCCAGAGCTAATGTCGCAGTGGATATAAAAGGGTTAGTTTTATTAGAAGAGCTTATACGAATATGAACATTATTACAAAAATAAAGTAACAAAGAAAATGTAATTAAAATGATGCTACTTAAAAACTAAATAGCCAAACCGATTTGTATTTGGTCTTTTGACACGCGAAGCAGAGGCGTCTCTGGTGGAGTGCGGGGTGAGGGACACGCCTGCTAGCACCCATCAGGTGGTCACACCGAAGTGGGAAAGAGTGAACATTTGTAGAAGCAGACAACTTTTAAAAAAAAAAGAAGTGACTGTAGCTAGATACTATAATATACTTATGTATTGAAGTGACTGTAGCCAGATACTATTATATACTTATGTATTGAAGTGACTGTAGCTAGATACTATAATATACTTATGTATTGTAAATATAGGAATCTAAATCTAATTATAATTCAGTATATTTTATGTATTTGTTGTTCGGTTCAAATGTCCAAAACGTTAGTTCTTCAAAAGGGAGTGCGAATGTGGTATTATTTAAGGACTAGAAATCAGTTGTATTTGTGATATTCCATAGTTAAGTATTAATCAGGTAAAATGACACTATTACCCATGTCTACAGAGTAACATTATAAAATTAAGTTGATGCCGTTTTATCTTCCAAATGGAATCTATTCATTTTCTCACCATGTAGTAGTATAAATGATGGAATCAAAAAGTTCTTCTGAATAGAGTTATTCGAAACTTATATAGGCCTATAGTAAGGTCTATAACTTTTTACATAATGTAATTATTTTATATTAATGAAGTGCTTGTCTGTCAAATAACTTCAATCCATGGTACTATTAATACGATGGATTAATAGTGAAAGTGAAATAGAGTAACTTTCGACTTACGCAATTAACTTAATTATTATTATATCAACACTTTACGAAGAGAGGCAACTCTACACAGAGAGGCAACTCTACAAAGAGAGGCAATTCTGCAAAGCCCCCATCAATTAATTATCCACAAAGAAATGTGTGATTTTATCGGTCTCCTGGCCAAACATTGTCAGCAATCATAGACCATATATTGGACACATTGTCCTGATGACTGGTCCGAGTCATCGATCCAGGCCACTACATGGGTGACTCGTTTAGGGAATGAAACAATTCGAAACGCTCAGGAGCTGCGGTTGGGGAGTGGGTGGGGAGGACTCAGTTTGGGGAGTGGGGAGGAGGAGGAGGAGATTGCTGGCTGATAGACTCACATATATTTAATTTGTTTCACGTTATTGCTCTTTTATTTCAGCAACAAAAGGCGACTCGACTTTTTAAATATAAAGATTACTGGACTTTTTAAATATAAAGATTGCTGGACTTTTTAAATACAAAGATTACTGGACTTTTTAAATATAAAGATTGCTGGACTTTTTAAATATAAAGATTACTGGACTTTTTAAATATAAAGATTACTGGACTTTTTAAATATAAAGATTGCTGGACTTTTTAAATATAAAGATTACTGGACTTTTTAAATATAAAGATTACTGGACTTTTTAAATATAAAGAGTACTGGACTTTTTAAATATAAAGATTACTGGACTTTTTAAATATAAAGATTACTGGACTTTTTAAATATAAAGATTACTGGACTTTTTAAATATAAAGATTGCTGGACTTTCTAAATATAAAGATTACTGGACTTTTTAAATATAAAGATTACTGGACTTTTTAAATATAAAGATTGCTGGACTTTTTAAAATATACATATTTTTCAAACATACGCATATTTTAGTAACGATGTGATCTAGTGGTTAGTCGTTCGACTTTTGAACGGTAGGAAGTACGATCAATGCTGTTGGATTTTGTACTCGGCACTGTGTTGCGTGTGTGTATGTGTGTGTGTTAACTTGCTATAAAAGTATAGATTAGAAAAATGAGCATTTTACCCCAGCTATTTTTTTAAAAAAAGCTTATTAGAAGAATAAAAAAATAACTTTTTAGCCTTATAGGTCGACAAACATTACATCTATCATTTCAGATTACAAAGTTCTCACTAATTCACAGACACTTACTAGAAGACTTTTTTACATAATAGGGGAAAATCAGAAGTTATTAATTTCAAAGCAGCTTAGTTATATGTATTGTTTTAGTTAGATAGCGATTTTTAGGCGTGTAATTATGGGAAATCTGGAAAGACAATGGCACTGATGCGCTCTTTGGTCATTGCAACATTCTTCTTTGTTTGCCAACTTTGGACTCTGCAGAATTAGAGAGAAGGGTCCTATATATGTAGAAGTATCCTAGGTATAACCTTCAACGACCACAAAACAAATGGGAAATTCGTAAGAGAAGCATAATGGCGATTGGGCCTCACTATGACCTGCTGATTATTATCAAAAACTTTGTTTGTTTCTCAGAGCTTGTTCGTTCTACACGGAACAGAATCAGGAAAAGAAGAAAAGGCAGACAGAGAAAGCGATGGGAAGAGAAAATCAAATAATGGACGGACCTGTCGTTGAAAGAGATTTAGACGAAGAAGAACGGAGAGAGATGGTTGATCACATGAGGTGCCCCAACGGTCGAACAGAAAGACTATATCGTCTAACTTTATAAGGTGAATAGGTGAAGGTGAACTGTGGGACTGCTTAATGTTGGCCATTACTTTTTTTTTAGCAAATACCTCTATTAAAGTTGCACATACATACATATCAACCTAAAACCTGGGTAAACACGGTTCTCGAAAATGGCTCAAACGATTTTCCCAGAGATTTAGGATAGGAACGACTAACTCGTTGGGAAACACTGGGAAAACTCTATCTCGACCCTCTATCATTTGTCAAAGTAATGTTCAGGACCATTTAGCGCACCATCTTCTAAGTCTAGAACTGAAGGACTATATTTAGAATATCAAAAGGTCTAAAGTCTATCATTCGAATATCAAAAGGTCTAAAGTCTATCATTCGAATATCAAAAGGTCTAAAGTCTAGTAGATTTATACGTTTGCTTATCCACGATTTTTTTCTCGGGGGGGGGGAAATAAAGTGAGTTTAAAAATGTTAAATTTTTTAAAATTTAATCTAACATTCAGTAGTTATTAAGAGCAAAATAATTGCTCTATAGAGTCTATAATATGTATGAAGGAGGAATTATTTTTTTTTAAAGTATTTTTAAAAATGTTTTTCTTGTTTCTAAGATATTTCATTGACGTGTCTTCAGATATTTAAACACATTCCTTCAGAAAATATCAGGTGGGGGACAAAGAAAGCTCTATAGTACTAACGTAATAACGTGAACAAATTAGTATTCATAGAATAACCCTAATCTCTGATAGAAAAACAGAATGTCCTAAATGAAAGGCACATTCCTCGCTCCATATGCATTTGCACATTAGTGCTATTAGAGAATGGAATGGGTTGCCTGAGCCAGCCAGGAAAACCAGTGACTTGGCAAAATTTAAGTCATTAGTTAACATGCATGACTAAATGCATGACGCGTAGGACGTTTTTGAAGTTACGTCTGTATTATATAAGAAGATAAATACAACAGCCGCGTATGTTTTCTCCTCCCTGGAAGTCGTTCTCTACAGAAAGGACAATGAACACACAAGCATTTTCTATTTTCACTTCTGCTAGTTCAGGGACATGTTTTATCAGCTGCTCAACAAAGCACTAGGGGCATAGCCGCATGTTGAGTCAAACAAGGAAGGAATGTTATCAAAGGAATACTTTCATCATCGGCAGCTTAACTTGACTTTAGTATTTATCTTTGCATTGTAAGGCTCTCTTCGCTGTGACCGAAAGATAATCTAAGTGGAGTGGAGTAATTAATTACTTGAGATTATGAGTGCAGAATTTGTCGTTTTTAGAAGTAGGGGGTAGAAAAGCACATGTTTCTATATTGTTAGTTGGGTGGCTGGGGTTTTTAATGACATTTCAATATTGTTGTTGAGTTTGGGGTAGAATTGACGTGCAGTTTATTTTAAAGGTCTTATTCTTTTTAGAAATCTTGTGCAGGAATTGTTAGGGCACATGTGTTGACTCTTTCACAACTTCGTGCTATTTTTCCCAGACCGTTGCTGCTATTAAATTGTCTGCAAAGAATATGCCTGATAATTTTCTGATGCAAAACTTAGATCTACATCTTCTCTTCAGTCTTCTTTGCTTTCTTTCACCAGGTACTGTTCCCTGTAGGAAAGTTCCATCTAGACTTTTACTTTACTGAGATGCCCTAGCATATTACAAATATATAGGTGTATAACCGTAATTGTCTCCACCCATTTTAAAACATTTTCCTGTTTCTGATAACACTGATGTTTACAAGCACTAATTGTCGGGACACAGAAGATAGCCTGTTGTTTAATTAATACTTAAGCATTTATACACTCTTATAACAGGGTTGGACTTTCGGGAAATGCCCAGTGGTCTGGCATTCCATTGGCGGATGGGACCTTCACCAAACGGTCCACCTTTTAATGTTATTACGGCCCGTAAAAGATTTTGCAATATTTTTTAAAGGGGTCCACGGAGCGTTATGATTGGCCCTCGCATTGAGTTTTATAAAATTTCTTACAAAGACATTACTGTTTAGGTCCAGACATTGATATAACGAAGTCTACTAACCAAGCAACATTAAGAAATATAACGGGTTACCTAAGTTCACGTATAGATATGTTTAGTTTTCGATCCATTTTCAAACGTCATCTAATATGAAGACATGTTCAAAAGAATGGCCATCAAATTTCGCTATTTGTTGGCCGGATTGTATGCTTAATATCAGGGCCGAATTTAATACCCAGCCCGTCCCTGTCTGAGAGAAAATTATTTAGACTTTCATTCTGTGACTTTAAAAAAACATTCTTATTGTATTGTAACTTTGGCGTCACGGGAAGCGTTCACTGCTGACCAGCAATCAAATTGACTGGAAAGTAAAAAGAAGTTGTCGAATAAAGTAGCGGGAGCATTCATTTATTGAATTAAAAGTCGACTGTTTAGAAATCGAGCAATGAATGACTTTGGATGAAGTTATTTCTCCCACACCCATTCTGATATCAAGTTGAAACTTTGCATAATTATTCATTGGCGAACACTAAACATGAATCACTTAAAAATTAACCAATCAGTCAATTAATTACTGATAATTATTTTTTGTTTGATTCCAACAAGGGAAATTAATCCTTCAGTGTTCACAGACTATAGGTAGGGTTTTGTTCCCTTAGATAATTGTATACGTTCTCGGATCAAGTTGAAACTTGGAACAATTATTTGTAATACCTAACAAAACACGAATCAATTAAAAGAAAACAATTATTCAAATAATTACTGTTAGTTAGTTAATTTGTTTGATATAGAAAAGGAGAAATAACTTCTATACTACTAAGATATTTAGTTGTAAGTGTGGAGTTCTTTCCCTTAGATTAAAGTATTATATTTATATTTTTTAATTCCTATCTGAGACTTGTGATGTTGCTTATTCAGGCTGTCTTGAAGTCAACCAATTACTCTGCAATCGTTTGGGTGTAATTGTTCGGGTGTATTACGTGTAGTTGACCAACAAGTCAGACAAAAACAAGTACATCTGTTTTTAACAAGTGAAGAGATGTAGTCAACACTGATGAACAAGTTCACATGGATTTATTCTGATAAAAGGCCACAGTAGAAGTCTCTGTCACTAAACACGTCGTTACCCTGTAATGTTATATCGCTAACTGATTTTTCCTGTCTCTAACCCAACATATCCCAAACGTCACTAGTCCCGTTCAATATGCGTCTACTATGGTGCGTCGCTAAATAACTAAAATAACTAACCTATATAAATAAGGTGTCTAACAGATTCCTCCCCCCCTTGAAAAAAAAATATGTCAATATTTTTCCACTACTGTCAAGTCTTACAAGGGCATTTTCAATTTAAGGGGAAGACCACAAACATAAAATCTTGATCTCTTCATCTTGACATCTTCATCTTGACAGTTCCTCATATTCATGTCAATGTTCATAACAGTTCATAACATTCCAAAATCATCTTCATTAGTACCCAGTTCATCATAAAAGAAAATGTGGCATCTTATGGGCACGTCACACATCACAAGTGTTCTTCACTGGCAGTAATCTGATAAAATACAACATTTCAAAAAACAATTATATACTTTATTTACACATTCAATAATTTATTTTTTTTTTTTCTTACCACCCTTTTATACGCTTTTGTCCATTTTTCTTTTATACTCACCTTTTTCCATAGAACTAACTTTCGTCAATGATATATGAAATGATTCATACAAAAAAAAATATCTATACTTACTTTCAAATGCTTAACATCAAATTTACTTATCTCCCTTTTCCATAACATATAAATGGTGTCAATATATTAATATATATTACATACTCAATATAATCATAGTTTATTTACAAAATTATTTCATTTCAATGTCATTCTAGACAATAGATCAGCTACAATATTCACAGATCCACTAATAGCTTTCACTTCAAATTTATATTCCTGTAGTGATAAGAACCATCTATAAACACGACTGTTTTTCATGCTCTTTTGCTGTATATACTGAATAGGTTTATGATCAGTTAATAATATGAATTTCCTTCCTATTAAATAGCTCTCTAGCTTAGTAATTACCCATATTACAGCTAAAGCTTCTCTTTCAATGACACTATATTTTTTCTCTGCCTCTGACAATTTTCTGCTTACATATAATATAGGATGTAAGTTATCATAGTTCTGCATTAGACAACCACCAATAGCATTACCAGATGCATCAGTTGTGACATAAAATATTTTGTCTTTATCAGGTAGTCTTAATATTAGTTCATGACTAAAAACATCTTTAATTCTGTCAATAGCTTTCACACATTCCTCATTACAAACTACTTTTTGAGGTTTTCCTTTTTTAAGTAAGTCATTTAATGGATTCACTATTTCTGCTAAGTTCTTTATAAACTTTCTGTAATAATTTACTATTCCCAATATGCTTTTAATTTGTCTTTTTGTTGTAGGTATTTCAATATTAAGTACTTTCTTTATGTTATCTTCAATAGGGCTAATCATGTTGTTATTTACTTTATGTCCTAAGAAAATTATTTCCTCCAATCCTATTTCTACTTTTTCTGCTTGAATTGTAAGTCCACTTTCTTTTATTATTTTGAACACTTCTCTTACATCTACCAAATGTTCCTCCCAACTATTATTAAAAATACATATGTCATCCAAATAGCAAATAACATTTTCTTTGTTTCCAATTATCATGTTCATCATTCTATTAAATGTGGCAGGTGCATTTACTAATCCAAAACTCATATAATTCCATTGAAAAATACCATATGGTGTTACAAATGCTGTGTAAGGTTTTGCATTTTCTGTTAAAGGTATTTGCCAATAACCTTTAGTTAAATCCAATTTAGTAAAAAATTTTGCTCCATTTAATTTATGTAAAATATCCTCTATATTTAGCATTGAATATGGGTCAAATTCTGTGATGTTGTTAAGTTTCCTATAATCAATACATAACCTTATATCTCCATTCTTCTTTTTGGCTATCACAATTGGTGAAGCATAAGGAGATGTTGATGGTTCAATTATACCTGATTCTAGTAAATTGTCTATTTCTTTCTTTACTTTGTCTTGTAAATGTAGTGGTATTCTATATGGCTTAAGCTTGATAGGTTTTGAGTCTGTTACTTTAATGTCATGTTTAATAATATTTGTTTTTCCTGGTATACTGGAAAAAATTTCTTTGTATTCCTGTATTATTTTAGTTATGTCTTTTGACTTTTCCTTAGTTAAATTATTAAGATTAATCTTTTGCCAAGTTTGATTCTCTTTTGTTTCTATTACAGGTATTTCCTTAATATCATTTTCATTGTGATTTTCATTTGTTATTATCATTAAGCATTCTTCTCTTTCTGAAAATGTATTTTCTATTTCCTCCTGAATGTTTTGTATTAACTCATCTTCTCTATCATGATACAGTTTCAAATTATTTATGTGATATGTTTTAATTTTCCCATTTATTTCAATTTGATAGTTCACATCACTAATTTGTTTTATCACCTTAAATGGACCTTTCCATTGTTTACCAATTTTATTTTTCAGGTCATTTATTAATATTAATACATTGTTTCCTACTTCTAGTGTTTTCAATTGTCTTTTCCTATTTAGATTCTCATGAGCACTTTGTTTGTACTTCTTATTGTTGTTATATGCTTGAGTCCATATTTCTTTCAATTCTGTTGTGATTGTTGTTTCACTGTCATTGTTTAATTTATTCTCATTGCTTATTATATTTTCTTTAAACACATCTAATTCATTTCTAGGTTTTCTTCCATGTATTATTTCATATGGTGAAAATTGTGTTGCTTCATGGATGTTGTTTCTATGAGCAAATAGTACATAGTTAATGTAATGATCCCACTTGTTCTGATTATTCTGAATTATCTTTGTTAATGATCTTTTTAATGAACCACCATATCGTTCACATAAACCATTACTCTCCGGGTGATAAACCGAAGAGTATATGTGTTGTATATTGTATTGTTTAGTCCATTTCTTAAATTGTTCTGACTTAAACTGAGATCCCTGATCACTCAATATAATTTTAGGTATACCATGTCTTGTAATTACTTTTTGAGTTATGGCATTAATGATATTCTCTGCACTTGTATTTGATAATGGGATTGCCTCTGGGTATCTACTAAACATGTCTATTACTGTTAGAATGTATTTGTTATTATTTTCAGTTTGAATTAAAGGACCTATTAAATCAATAGATACTTTCTGAAATGGTTCTGTAGGTTCATCCATTTCTTGAATAGGTGCTTTATTCACTAGGCTTTTATTAGATCTCTTTTGACATATGTCACATGAGTTTATGTATTTGTTGATTGTTGCTTTCATTTTGGGCCAAAATACTTGTTTTGACAAATTCCTATAACATTTCTTTACTCCCCTATGTGCTGCTAAATTATTATCATGTGTCATGATTAAAACATCTTTCCAATATTTCTGTGGTAAGACAAGTTGTTTTATTTTCTTGTTATCATTACTTGTTTGTCTAAATAATATTTTATTCTCTATACAAAATTTCTCCATTGGATTATTATTGTTTTTATCTGATATTCTTGAATAAATTTTCCCAATAATATTATCATTCATTTGTTCTAATGCAAATGTGGGTGTTGTTTCTTTTTCACTTTGAGATATTTGTGTTTCAAGACTATTTTGTGTTTCATTTTCTATCTCTCTTTCCTTAACATCTGTATTTTCTATTTGTATTACATTACTAGTTTCTTTTTCTTCATCCTTACTTATTACATTTATTGTATTTTCCTGTTTCTCATCTTGTTTATTCATTGATCTTGTTATTACCATACTTGTTATATTTTGTGTTTCTATGTTTCCATGATTTTGTCTTATGTTTTTGTATTTGTTTTGCCAGTCTTCTAATTCTTTTCTAGAACATTCTTTAACTCCTTTTATGTTTCCTACTAACATATCATATCTCATTTCTGGTATTGCAATGCCATCACAATAACCAGTGAAAAATGGAGTTTCAATGTATACCCTTATAGCTTTAAATTCCCTTACGGTGCCATCTGCTAATTCTACTTTCTTAGTAAACCCTTTATACCAATGAGGTTTGACAAATTTAGTTTTTACTGCCAAAGTGTTACAACCTGAATCCCTGATTAATTCCACCGGAATTCTATCTACAAACCCTGGGTACACTGCAAAATTGTTCCTATTTCCTTCCATGAAATATATCCTATCTGTCCCTTTATTTTTGTATTCCCTACTGTAACTCCTATTTCTATAATTTCCCCTGTCATTCCTATCTCTACTCCTATATCTACTGTTATTTTGTTCATTGTATCTATTTCTACTTCCAGACCTACTATTCCCTCTTCTACAGTTAGCTGCTATATGACCTTTTCCTTGACATTTAAAACAGATTATTTCACTATATTTTCTATTTCCACTATTTGATCTGTTTCTATTTCTACTTCTATCAACATTTTCTTTGGTGTATCCTATTAAATCTACTTTGCTCTTATCTCTATCAGAAAATGGTTTATTTGGATATGCATTTTTGTATACTCTCATTATTTCTGTTATTTCATCTATAGTTTTTGGGTTTCTTTCTCTAATAAAAGATTGTAATTGAGGATCACATTTATTTACAAAGTTGTCCACTAAAATAAAATTTTTTAATCCCTCATAAGAGTTTGTTACTTTTTCTAATTTTACCCACTTATTGAAAAAATCCTTTTCCATATTAATGGTAGTTTGGGGTTCTATTCCTAATGATGGTATATTGTCAAAGTATTTCTTTCTAAAAGTTGTAGCATTATGACCATATGCATTCAATAATTCTCTTTTTAAAACCTGATAGCTATCATCAATATGATGGTCATGATTTTGACATATTGTTAGAGCTTGACCATGAACAAAGTCTATCAGTATTTCAGACCATTCTTCTTCAGGCATATTAAATGTAGACATTTTTGCCTCATATCTTTTCAGAAAATCACCAATGTCATCCTTCTGTTCATCAAAACTTTGTATTTTTCTCTTTAGCCATGTCTGCGAATTAGTGTTGTCTCTTTGAGTGGTATAATTATTTGAGTTATTTGTGTTATTTCCTTGTTCAGTTTGGACTCTGGCTTGTGCTGCGTCCAATCTCATCTTCTCCATTTTGGCTTCATGTTCTCTAATTTTTTCTCTTTCTTTGTCTTGCCTTTCTATCTCTTCTTTCTGTCTTTGACGTTCCGTTTCTTCCCTCACAACTTGCTGTACATAAGCTGCTAAGTCCTTTCCTTTTAGCTCCATGGCCTTTCCATCCTGCATAGCTGCTTCCTTAACCTCCTTAAGGTCCACATATGATGATGTAGCCATTGTGTTTTATATTTTATATATATTTTACTTAGCCTATATTGGTTATGGCTATACTTTAAATTTATTTTATATTTAGGTTTTTACACACTTTTATACCAGTTTTAAGTGTTATGTCTCTATCTATAGATTTAGTAAATGTGTAGATCTAGTCTGAGTCGACTGAGTTATATTCAAATCTGTATATTAGATCTAGTATCACACAAATTTAAATCTAGTATATTATAGTATGTATAATAATACCTTTTAGATCTATAGTTATCAAGAGCACTATGACTATTAGATCTAGTATGAATAACTATGATCAATTTTAAAATCTGGTATGACTGAAGTCACAGTGAAGTGTTTTTAACTGTTTAGAGTAAATTCAAAGACTATCTAGAGTCTAGATCTAGAGTAGATTATGGTTCTATTTAACCATACGAAACAAATATGTGTATACAATGTCAAATATATCTTCAACAAGATATATATATTATCTAGAATGTACTACCTTCATTCATTTTTCAATTAATAATATTTCAAATTAGAGTCTAGATAATTAAATTGTACCAAAGAGATGTACAACAATTTGCAGATCTAAATTTAGCCAGACGATAGTGTTTGACTACATAGCCAGTTTCGGCATTATTCTCATGGCAAAATCATATTTGATTTTAACCGCTCAAACTAAAATTATTTTAGTCTGATTCACAGTAAAAGAATCCTACCCGCACTTTCTATCATTAAGTGAAAAAAAATACAGATCTAATTAAATTAATAAAAATAAATAATTTAAAATAATATAAACAAATGAAATAATTAAAATGAGACTATCGCTATGGGTTGGGATATGACAATATGGCACACAATGATGACGTCACGAAGTAACCAGGCAACAACGGATATGACGTTTACACAAACAAAACAAATTACAACTCTAAACGTATAATATAGCTTTTCATCTAAATTACGTCTTCTACCCCGACGGGTTTTAAGGCGCACCACCTGATTTTACTCAGGCTAACGTACCAAATTTAGACAAAATCTATTTCTAAGGGCAATCTAAACATATACTAATAAGAAAAATGGCACTTAGCTTTTGATAAGAAAGATCCCTTTGTTCGGACTCCCGAATATGCTAGATCACAACAAATTCCACTGCCTCTCTTCCAGTTCTGACTCTGTTCTCCGGTGCTACCAGTATCCCACGTAATGCCACAGATGTCCTGATATGCCACAGCAAAATGTTCCAGTTTCTTTGACGACTGTTGATGACCGTATGTGTAGTTCCGACGACTTTGTGTACACAGTTACTGACGAATAGGTTAACGGTTCTTCTGGCGATGACTTGACTTGTGTAGACGACTACTGACAAATAACAGTCTCTTGACGGCAACTTGATCTGGACGACTGACGAATAACGAATTTCTTGACGATGTCTTGATCTGGGCTGACGAATAACGGCTTTCTTGACGATGACTTGATCTGGGCTGACGAATAACGGTTCTCTAAGAATAGTTCACTGCTTCTGCTGCTACTCTGGTAGTACGACGAAGTTTGCTGTTGTACTCTGCTTCACTAGACCAAACTGTCCAATGTAGACTAGGTGAGACCAAGGTCACCTCCGACGACGTTCCGTTAGACGATTAACGGTTTTCAACGAAATTAAGTGGATGTAGCTGTTTCCACAACTTCACTGCTAACAAGTCTAGGTATGGTCTAGACCGACGTATGCTAAATAGATCAATGTCCAGCAACGAAAAATACGATTTTACTAACCTTCCAAAGGTTAAACACAGTGACCGTTATAAACGTGGCAAGCAACCGGTTCAATGAGCAAACTGCTCTACAAGAATCTCTCCAAGGGTAAGACGACAGAGCGATTTCGATTTAGTTAGCTACCAAACTTGTAGTACTCACAATACTTCTGACAGCGGGCAAACTGTCCTTCTCGAAACTGACGAGGTAAAACTTGATACTCGATGTGGCTCCTATGACGAAGAAAAAATATGTCCAACAGGTTCACTAACGATCTCTCACCCGTTATGAACGAACGGTTTCTCTGGTTGTAGGTCGATTCAGCATATGAAGATCAGGCGTTGATAATATACTGGTTAAGTAGACCAGACGTTGCAATGATTACTGTCCTGACGAAGGTCACCCTGAGTTAACGGCTCGTTGAACGTGCGATCAAGAACATGTAGATCTAGAACAAAGTCACTCTGCGATGATGCTGTGTTCAGCCGTACTCCGATGAAATCTTATATCTTCGAGTGCACGACCCTCACCTGAGTAAACGTTCTGCTTCGAGGTCCGGTTCGATGTTCAGCTTCATCAGGGGTCCGGCTTCGAGGTTCGGGGTCGCCACTGTGATGTTGCTTATTCAGGCTGTCTTGAAGTCAACCAATTACTCTGCAATCGTTTGGGTGTAATTGTTCGGGTGTATTACGTGTAGTTGACCAACAAGTCAGACAAAAACAAGTACATCTGTTTTTAACAAGTGAAGAGATGTAGTCAACACTGATGAACAAGTTCACATGGATTTATTCTGATAAAAGGCCACAGTAGAAGTCTCTGTCACTAAACACGTCGTTACCCTGTAATGTTATATCGCTAACTGATTTTTCCTGTCTCTAACCCAACATATCCCAAACGTCACTAGTCCCGTTCAATATGCGTCTACTATGGTGCGTCGCTAAATAACTAAAATAACTAACCTATATAAATAAGGTGTCTAACAGACTGCAGCAGGCTTCTCTTTTAAGAGACATATTGCACATTGTTACGATGGAATTATGTTTTATATTTAGTAAATATTTCAGTGTCAGATTCAAAGGTAGGCCGTTAAGTCTTTGTTAATGTGTACAAATGACAAAATCTCTTTACAAAATAAAAAAAAATTCTTCAAGTATTAAGGGGGAGTCCTAATACTCCCGAAGTCCAGGACCTAGTCTTTTCTGAGATTCGAACCCAATACTCCTCGGTCTTTAGGCCAATCGCTTTACCAATCAGCCCCACCCCCAACACCTCCATTACAATTAGTTAAACAGTTAAAACGTATTTAGGGAGCGAGTTTATTATTGTCTTGTATTCAATGGTCGATGAAAATGTTTGTTTTAAAATAGCGTTCTTTTGTTTGAACTTCATGCTGTTCTTATTGACTAATGATTGAATGGTCCTTAGCACTTCAATACTTTTAAGAAGGCTTGGGACTATAAAGTAAACAGAATTAAAATAATCAAAATTTCATTTTTCGTTGATAATTCTTTATAATTAATTTTCATTAAATTAAAAAAAAAATAATTTTAGTTTTCTACAGAAAAAAAGCTAAATGGAACAACTGAAATATAAAATATAGATACTTTAAAAAAAAAGCAAAGCTCATATCAGATGTGTAATTTTATTACTTATTTTGAAACAATCATGTAATTAATTTGTAATAAATCTAGAGTTTCTAGACTATAAATAGAAAGTATATGCATATTGGAAATATTTTGACCAAATGTTTTTTGTTGAACTTAAATTCATGCTTTTAGCTTTTTCAATGCGCTATGTTTCAGTTTGGGGGGGGGGGGGCGAAGTTATCTCGGAGATTTCCTTGATGACTTTTTTTTTTAAAGCAATTTTTAAAAACGATGTTCATTTGGAACTTGTGGACTTAAGCTGTACTGTCTCTATATAAAACGAAAATTAATCAATTACTTCTGATTGATAGAATAATTCATTAATTTTCCGATTGATTTGTAAGGGGCAATAAATAATTGCGCAACATTTCAACTTGATTCGAGAATGGGAAGTGGGAGAAATGACGTGTGCAATATTCCAGACAGACAGACAGACTGAGTTGATACAAGATTTTTTTAAAAATATCAATGTATTGGAGATTTTCAATGACGATGAGTAACTATAAATAGCTAGCTGTTTTGCTTGTCAGAGAGACTGAGAGAGAGAGAGAGAGAGAGAGAGAGAGAGAGAGAGAAAGAATGAGAGGGGAGGGGGAGATCATAAGGCGCGGATTTGAACAAATACCTTTCAACCCACAACGTAATAAGAATTACAGTGCCACCACTTAAGAGCAGCAATTTTTAGTGGCCGCCATTTAAGTAGGTCTTAAGTAAAACCGCATACCAGTAGGACAGAATGGCGCACGTGCGCCAGAAATAATGTGAAAGGACAGGTTTAATTTACAGGTGAACATTTGCAGTTTGGACTCACGGGTTATGTTAGTGTTGATACTCGGCCGTTGGACTGTAGCTCCAAACAGCGAGTACAACTAAACCGGCGTAGCCTAGTGTAGGCGTATTACATTCTGAATGTAGAACTTGAAATATACTTGAACAGACTTCTTTTAAAACCAAACTTAAATATAACTTTTCTTTATAAACTAGCTATGTTTTTTTACCCGGAGTTGCTCTGGTTTTTCTGGTTTTTTTTTTCGTTATATAATGAAAGGTAACTATGCTGTTTAATAGTTAAAATTCTCGTCAAGATGTCTCACTGACCTAAATATAGTGAACTCTCTTATTTTAGGGCAACTTTACATAACATAAGATCACCGCTAGTATCTATTTAACATTCATGCCAAGTTTCATTAAGATTGGCTGCCTGGTCGAGATGGCTGCCTGGTCGTGAGGTTTGCGCGCTGGACTGTCGTTCGGATTTATCGATGGTCGAGGGTTCAAATCCTGCCCGCTCCCATCTCCCGTCGTCCTGCGGGAGGTTTGGACTAGGAAGTAAACTATCTTCAACTCTGAAGGAACATCCGAAACATGTAAAACATTTTACAAACAAAACATTGGTCAAGCAGTTTTGATTTCTTTAAAGAACATTCATACATACACATTCCTTACATTTTATTTTATATATTAGATAAACAGATATACACAGCTATCAAGAATATAGATCTAGAAACACAAAGTAAAAATGATGCTTTAAACAATCTCTCGTTCCCCTTTCAGGCCATGCGGTCTATAGGGCACAGGTAATACGTTTCTGTGGCCCACGATTAACGAGGGTGTCATGTAGCCAGCACAACGACCAACCGCCTTTACTTTTCTACAACTAATGTCAGGTACCCATTAGAGCTGGGTGGACTCAGAGGTACCCTAAAGATCCAGATTAAGAAATACCAGTCTTCACCAGGACCCTTCTCAAGCCATCTGCGTCTTGTATTGTGATCGAAAAAAAAAAATTGATTAGGTCAGTACAACAGAGAATTTGAAATAATTAAAAAAAAATATTTAACAGCAAAAATAAAAACCGAGGGTAATGATTCTCACCGGAACAATATTCAAAGACAAAATTGTGTGTAGTAGGGAGTTACTTTAGTCTTGACATGAAGCATTGCCTATTTCATAGGTAAACATTTAACAAAGGGGCAACAAAATAAAAAATATACAGAATTTTAAAAATCCTTTTTTAAAAACAAAGCATATCAAGGGAAAGAACTCCGCACTCACAGCTATATATCTCAACAATGTATAATTTATTTCTCTTATTCTTTATATTAAAAAAAATCACCAAGAAAAATTACCAAGAATTAATTGGTTAATTTTTAAATTGCTTCATGTTTTGTTAGGTACAAGGCTTCAACTTGATCCGAAAATGTGTGTGGGAGAATTAACTTTTTACTTTACCAGACAGACAGGCAGACAGACAGAAAAACAGAGTGAGTTTTTAAAAGCTTTGTAAAAAGGGACCAGTCTTGTTAACACGGTCTGTGATAAAGGTGAAAACTTCAGGTGTTTGTGTTTCTTTCATTTCTTTGGCTCAGATAGAAAGCAGATGTCAGGTGTGACATTAAGACAAGGCCTGATGGTCGCGGCATAAACAGTCGGACCTTGTCTTTTATTGTTGTTAAATGTTAATTAAACATGTCATTAGATCCATTAAGAAAATGCCTGGTTAATATTGGAGAAAGCCTGACTACCCCTCTCTTCTATAAAAACTATTTGCCCATGTTTAAATATTTACACAAATGCTACCGTAAATAGATAGAAGAAAGTGAATGTAGCGCTAGATTTATAAATACAAAGAATATTGTATTGGCATACATGTCAACATTTCTTGATCCATAATTGCATACGAAATGTCCTTTAGTTAGTGAGTAGCCTAATGTGTGAGTACAACAGAACTGACCCACGGGTGTCGCCCACGAGTTTGTGTGTAAACTCTAAGGTCACTTTCTTGAACAGTATATCTGAAACAAATCAACACCGAACCATAATTTGCAAATAAAGTGTGTCTACCTCCTTTCAGTTTTTGTTAAAGCCTATATCAACTTACTCTATCTGTCTGTCTGTCTGTCTGTCTAGTACAATTTTATTCACGTTATTTCTCCCACTCCCCATTCTGAGATCAAGTTGAAACTTTGCACAATTATTCATTGTTCCTAACAAAACATGAATCAATAATAATAATAATAAAATAACCAATTATCTAATTAAAAATGAACCGCCCCTAACCGAAGGGTTAGCGTCAGAGGAGGGTAAGGAGAGATGCGATCGCCCTTTCCCTATCTCTTAGAATCGGCCAGAGAGAATCAGCTAGAGAGAGGGCAAAATAATTTTAAAAAACAAGGTTATAGACAGTTTGTGTAGAAACACACACAAAATGGGCCCCCGAAGTGGTCCACCCAGACAGGTAAAAGGGCAGGTTTCAATATTTTCTGAAAGAACATCAGAATGAAATTCTATCAAAGGCAAATGACAGAGAAGAATGGAGAAAGAAGGTTGACAGATTTTGTGTATTGCCCCAGCGGTCCAGCAGACCAAAGGATAGGTGAAAGTGAATGTGAAGTTAGATGTGAACGTGGCCTAACTGATGTCTTATAATGAACATCTAATTAATCTTATTGTTTTGTATAGGGTCAATCTCTCATTCGGGTGCCGGTTTTGAGTTTGTGTTTCCAAACAAACTGTCTTTGTAACTTTGTTTTTTTTATTCTTTTTATTTTTTGATCACTAGAAAATAAAATGTCATTATTAAATATTTTACACTAGCGAGCACTATGAAAGTTTTGAAACTGTGGGGTCTGGTGTGTTGAACTTTATTGTCCATATCCAGCTCTGTTGTTCTTGTTTTGTTGTTTCAAGTTTGGTTTGAATGTTTGTTCTTTTACTTTCATTACTTTTGTAGTTACATCAATATCTTAAACACAACAAAACAAACGAGACGAAAAACTGAGGGTGCAATTATCTTCTTTTGCTCCTTCACTGCATAGTGCAACGTCGCAATTTTGTCTTCTTATTGACAATTTATTTTTAAGTAAAATGGTTTTGTTACTTTACATATTTTTATGAAATAAAGAATAAAAACGAGTTATGGACTATCGTGAAAAAAAGGCACGAAAATTCATATTGAACTGAAAGAGAAGGAAATTGAGTCAATATGGCGCTCGTTGGAGAGAAATATTAATTTGAAAACGAGCAGACTTAAAGGACGCACCAAATTATCTCTCAATAAGAAACTACTTCCTTCCGGTTGAATGAGAAACTTAAGTCTCCCAGCTTGTTCTGCAAGTATCACCTTGCCAAAAGTAGAGCAAAACGTAATCTCAATTGGAGGATCTCTTACGTTTGGAGTTACGCGGTAGACGCAGTGCTGGATTTAGTTAGAGGCAACAAATTCTATCGCTTAGGGACCCCCACTTGCCAGGGGAACCCAAAAATGTTTGTGAAGAATAAGCAAAATAATAAAATACCTTAAAAACAAAAGATTTACTGCAGGGGTGAACGACTGTATTGATTCAATAAAATATATTGTCCTGATTACAAGTATTTTACAAAAAGGCCTCATAGCTAAAATAGCTTAGGGTCTCATAGCTAAAATAACTTGTTTGTAACATGTTTTGTAAAATGTTTTACATGTTTCGGATGTTCCTTCAGAGTTGAAGATAGTTTACTTCCTAGTCCAAACCTCCCGCAGGACGACGGGGGATGGGAGCGGGCAGGGTTTGAATCCTCGACCGTCGATAAATCCGAACGACTGTCCAGCGCGCAAACCGCACGACCAGGCAGCCATCTTAGGGCCTCATAGCTAAAATAGCTTAGGGCCTCATAGCTAAAATAGCTTACGGCCTCATAACTAAAATAGCTTCGGGCCTCAAGTCTAAATCCGGCCCTGCGTGGACGATAAGAAATACGAAGTAAATTAAGAAATACGAAGTAAAATGTATGGTTTGAAACAGAACGCACCACTTTGATGTTATTCAAGTAAGTCAAAAAAGTAAAGTCCTCCCTTCAGACCTTGCGATCTAAATTATTAAATCGAGACGGATTGAAATATTGAAACACTTGTTACTAATAGCTTTTTTTGTTTTTGTTTTTTGTTTTTGTTTTTTTTAACGAGGCTGTATTAATAACAGTATTGGATTATGAAATGTATTTGAACATTTAAAAATATAATAATAAAAGCATTTTAATACTTCAATGTAGGTTAACAGTTTTGAAGGTTCTTGACTTCTTGCAAGCGTAAACTAACTCTCTAACGTAAGTGAGAAGAAAGTTTAGGAAATGAAAGACTTAGTTTTACGCTAGTTGGGAGTCTATAAATAAAAGAGACCAACTTTATTCAAAAGCCGTAAATCAGCCATATTATAACTTCTCTGCCCCTAGGGAAGCGAAAATTTGAGTTGTTTAGGGTCATGTTGATCTAGTTGACAAGTTTGAGTGAGACTATGTGCGTGTGTGTGAGTGTGTGGATAAACATGTACGGAAGCCACTAAGTGAACAGCATTGTACACCTGTTGTAAAAGGTGAGAAAACCCGATAGCGTAATAACACCTACCTTCAGAAACAGAAAGAGAGAAAAAAGTGTTTTATTATTACGAATTTATGTTTACCTAATAGACATCGATCTTGTATTACAGAATATGCGATTGCGAGCCACTCTTAAGATAACTTGATCAATAGTGAGCAGTGAAAGAATCTTCACATTATCTGTTCATAATTAACAGGCGTTCCTTTTTATTTTTTTTGTATATACATTTGAAGTTATTCTATCGGAAACTTATTATGTTGAATTGTATCTTTATGCTGAGGCCAACAGAAGATCCACTGCCGAACACAGACGTAGACGGCGAAAAGGAAATCTAAATCAACCACCGCGGACATTGGCTATGTCTGTGCTGGTTATGGCAATGTATGTAGGTCGCAGCAGGGGCTGCGTAGTCATGAAAATTACTGCGTTCCTCCTTAATCTATCGGAGGCTTTTGATTTGTTATAATCATTTTCCAAGTAACGTCTGTATTTTATAAGATAAGATAAGATAAACAGTTAAGGAATCTTCACATTATCTGAAATATAATTTAAATTGTTACGCGGTCTGCAATAGTTACACGGAATTATACCGGCGTCCATTTTTTTTTGATAATCCAGCTCTAGCAGACATTGATGACATTTAAATCTTAGACCCAGAAACAATCCATGGGCGTGTGGCTGTGGTAGGTCAAAGTCCTCATTTCACAGCAGACTTTTGATATGACGTCCATGTCATACTTTCTCAAGTGTAAAGTGTTTCACTCATTTTCCATTAGATCGTGGGTTCCCAACCTGTGGACCGCGACCCCTTTGGCGATCGAATGACGATTTGCCGGAGGCCATTTGTGGTGAAATAGTTACTATTTGTTTATGTTTGTGTAACGTCGCGAGAATGTGTTCACAACATTGATTTAGTGTGCTACTGTCCAAGTCTCTTTCGTCAGTTCATGTGTCGTTCTAGTTTAATAAAGCCTTGTTTTAGGTTACTCTTCAGTGTTCCTTTATTTCTTATTACACCATTGGAACCATTGAAAATATGTATATGTAATGGTAAGACGTAGAATGCAACATAAAATTGGTGAATAAGAAATAGAATAGTAAATAGTGAACTGTTTTAGAACATTATGAACACAGTTACTTAGGCTTTTTTTACTGTTGGGGTCGCCGCATACGGGAGAATCGTAAATTGGGGTCGCCGACCAAAAAAAAAAAGGTTGAGAACCGCTGCATTAGAATGTCCTAACATATCGACTTTCTTACAGATGTAACTAGTCTAAATGGATGTATCATATTTCGTTTACAATTTGGACTGTTGTATTTCATTGTAGTTGTGCTTTTTTAAAACAAAATTAATAAGCAGGAAAGAATATTTTTTTTTATAAAGAAATAATAGCTAGCAAGTTTTGGAGTAATTCGTTTCCCCAGCTTAGTAATTATGCACAATAAATAGATCTTCTCGTCAGAATCAATGGCTGGATCGTCAATCATAATTATTGGAAACACATTTTTTGGAGAAAAAAAAAAAGGAAACTTTTGAAAAAAGGTGAACATTTTTTAATTTGCTTGATGTATTGCTAATTTGAATGATTTGAATTACCATTTCAGATGTGCACAATTAGCTTTCAATGTGTGTGTGTGTGTGTTTCCATGGCTTTCTTTTCAATTTTTTTTTATAGGGAAGCGATCAATTAAAAGGGGGTGGTAAAAAAAGTTCCTCTTTCAGACTTTGCGATCTATGGGGCAGATGATGTTAAGGTCATCTGTTTCTGTGGCCAACGGTTAACAAGCAGGGTGGCATGTGGCCAGCACAACGACCAACCGTCTTTTCTTTCCCCAAGTAAAGTCAGGTACCCATTAGAGTTGGGTGGAAATTGAAAATCCCAGTCTTCACCCAGGTTCGAACCCAGGACCCCAGGTTCGGAAGCCAAGCGCTTAACCACTCAGCCGCCACATTCCACGTGTCTTTCTTTTTATCTCATTGTAAAAACCCAGTGCCGGAGTTTAGTAAGTGGAGGCCGTGGGGATGATTTTTGTGATGACCCCTAAGCGCTTGCCTGGGGACCCCCATAAATGTTCCAATCAGTTTGAAGAAAGGGCAAGGGAAGTATATACATAACTCGAGGCCCCATATCTCTGATAGATTAGGGCCTTATCAAGGCTAGATCCGGCACTGTGTATGCGCTGCTGACAGTCTCGATTAGAAATAATATTTATAGGTCTGTGGTTCTAATCTTGTATATATAAGTTCATCCACCATTGTCCTGGTCTAAATCAAGTGACTGGAGGCGCCGTGGCTGAGCGGTAAAGCGCTTGGTTTCCGAGCCGGGGGCCGGGTTTCGAACCCTTTTTAATACTATGATTTTTAATCTCGGGATCTTCGAGTCCACCCAGCTCTAATGGGTACCTGACATTAGTTGGGGAACAGTAAAGGCGGTTGGTCGTTGTGCTGGCCACATGGCATCCTTCTTAACCGTAGGCCACGAAACAGATGACCTCTCTCCTATAGAGCACAAAGGTCTGAAAGGGGAACTTTACTTTTTAAATCTAGTGACTAGCCATCCTTTCGTTTTCCTCATGCAGGACATTTAAGTTCAGGAGTTCCTCAATAAAACTAAAGCCTTGCTCATTGTTTTAAAAGTCCGGCCGTGTTTACTGGTTCATTATTTATTCATGCCCGGATGTGTCTCTACTCCATTACAGATTCTCTCCCCGGAACTATTTTCTATGCTCCATTGTGTTGATTACGTCCCCTGAGACCTATAATCTTTTTTTTCAAATTCCATTGTCAAGCAACGTAGCTTTTATTTCACTTTACTGTCTTCTATTGTTTTGTTTGTTTTGTTGGTTTTTTTTTTTTTTTTTTGGGGGGGGGGACATTAACGTCTACTGCAGAGCTAAGCCTTAAAATCTTTCTTTGATTCCATTCAGATTTAAACCCTTTTATAATAATGTTCATGGGACCCATAATTCGTTCCATATATCCCATGCAAAATACAAACAAATGCGTTGATTGAGCGAAACTCACCCAGACATTACTTGTCATATTGAGGTTTGACTTTTTGAATTGTCTTACAATTTCGTCACTTCCTGTAAAAACGTAGATTTATTTAGTTTCTCCTTTTTTTTCTCTTTTGTCTCGCGACTCAAACCATATCGCCAGCCAATGAGAATAGTCGCTAACGACAAAAAGGCCTTACCCGTGAATATTTCACGATCCGTCCAGCACCTCTGCTGAACATTCCACGCATAGCGCTAATGAATATTTGATCAACAGTCTCGAGGGGCCGACGATAGATAGAAAAAAAAAGAAGGGGTTGCTTCCCTTTCAGCAATCAAATTAAATTTCGATGCTACACGTTTGGATTATGTCCCTTTCGTTCATGAGGTGTGATGCACGCGGTCTGCGGGCTACTTTTGGCCTTAACGTAGTAGGGTAGAATCGCATGGATGGCTGCCTGGTCGTGCGGTTTGCGCGCTGGACTGTCGTTCGGATTTATCGACGGTCGAGGGTTCAAACCCTGCCCGCTGCCATCCCCCGGCGTCCTGCGGGAGGTTTGGACTAGGAAGTAAACTATCTTCAACTCTGAAGGAACATCCGAAACATGTAAAACATTTTTTTGCAAACATTTAAAGTTTCATTGTTTTTATCCTAGCTATAACCTACCAGTAAAATATTATTTTTTTTCTCGTCGTAGACACACTGAGTGAAGTGATGTGCAAACTCTTTTCTAATAATGGAATTCTGGTTATTTTTAGCGGCTGCTATTGGTTTGTGCTGTCTGTCCCGCTGTGTCAGGGTTGGATCTCAAAAAACTAAAAGTGCTATTAAAAGTTGTAATTCTTGTTCGAAACAGATATAACGGACAGTTTTGATGGCCTTCTGAAAAAATAATCTTATATGTTTGTTTTTACAATAAACACACAAACTGGTATATTCCCTTTATTATCTGTTTTTATTTAATAATATTTTTGCTTTAACAAAATAAGAAAAAATTAACTGTAGTTTAATTTATATTATTACAGGAGGCGCGGTGGCAGAGTAGTAAAGCCCTTGGCTTCTGAACCGAGGGACCCCGGCCTGGAATCCTTGTTTAGATTGGGATTTTTTTTATTTTCGGGATCTTTAGGGCGCCTCAGAGTCCATCCAACTATAAGGGGAACCTTAAATTATTTGGGGAAAGTAAAGACGGTCGCTAGTTGTGCTGTCTACATTAAACCCTCGTTAAACGTGGAACACAGAAACAGATGACCTGTACATCATCTGCCGCTTAGATCGCAAGGTCTGAAACTTGTTTATTTATTTTAATATCCCGAAATTTAAATATTACATATTTAAGATTTTTTTCGCTGTGTCACAAATGTCAATAAATGCCAGTGTATTACAAGTGCCACTAAATGCCAGTGGATTGCAAATGTCACCTAATGCCAGTTTATTACAAATGCCACTAAATGCTAGTGGATTACAAGTGCCACTAAATGCCAGTGGATTGCAAATGTCACCTAATGCCAGTTTATTACAAATGCCACTAAATGCCAGTGGATTACAAATGTCACTTAATGCCAGAGTATCCAGTGGTTGTGCCAAAACATGTGCACTGTGATTCTAACTTCTCAAAGTTGTCAGCTCCTTTGTTCCCATCACTACGGATGTGGTTCAGCCTTGACCTTCTTTCCTTAGAGCTCTGAATATGAACGTTTCTAGCTTTGAATCAAGGAAGTGGTTATTAGTTAGTCAAAACAAGCAAAAAGAAAAAAACTTAAAAAAAACAAAGCTTATCTAGGGAAAAGAACCGCTAATTACTGCCATTTATATGAAAATGATAGGGTTTAGCATCCTTTCTGACATATAAAAACTTAAACTAATTTATACAAGTAAATTAACTAATTGGTTAATTTTTGGATTGATTCGTGTATTTTCAACGACTATGAATACCTATGCCAAATTTCAACTTGATCTAAGAATGGGAAGTGGGAGAAAAAAATATGTCTAAACGTAATAAGGGGATTAAATCCGTATATACATCCACATCTCTCATTGAATAGTAGTTACTCTCCTTATTCCGATATCAAGCAAAATAATAAATCAACAATAATAAATGAACTAATTAGTTAATTTTTTTTTTACCTAACAAACAGACAGCTTTGTAAAAAAAGGCAGGCCAAAGCACAAAAAACAACACTGCTAATTTCTACGAACAAAAGATTGGCCTTAAAGTTAATTGAACAGCTTCTTGGAGAATGAGATGAAGATCTGGTTTTGAAATCGATAATTGACCAAAAAAAAGTTACCTACACAAATATTACAAGAAAATCAAGGCAGTAACAACTTAAGCAGAACTAAGCCCTACTTATCCATGCTTCAAATGTCAACGGCTTTTTAATGGACAGATTTCATGGACAACATTAGACAATACTAATCGTCCAATTCAGCTTCACCTCATTTCAAATCCCCATTAGACTTTAAGATATTCATTAAGCTATTTGATCCAAGTCCTACAATACTTTAAAAATGTCAGCCCCTATTGGGATTTGAGCTCGTGATTATCTGTAAGATAGACACTCATTTTAAGACTCGGATGCCGCGGCTTCTTTTTTAGCTCTAAGGTCGCATAAATGTTTGGGTCTCGAAGGAAAACCGCATTTTGTTAGAATACAGATATTACGAATACAGATATTACGAATAAAGATATTACGAATACAGATATTACGAATAAAGATATTACGAATACAGATATTACGAATACAGATATTACGAATACAGATATTACGAATAAAGATATTACGAATACAGATATTACGAATACAGATATTACGAATAAAGATATTACGAATACAGATATTACGAATACAGATATTACTGATACATTTTGTGAGATTTTTCCATACAACATCCTCGTAATCATTTAACCACCGAAACAAGAGTGTGTATGAAGGATATCTGTGACTCTTCAACTGACTTTTTTGTTTCATTTATATATCTCATAAATTATTATAAATACATTTAACTGATAAAAACATTATTATAATGTGTAACAGAGCTGATGAGGTTGTTCTTCAATCTAACTCTCATGGAATCCACATATTGATGAAACTATCAAAAAATCAAACAAAGCATTAGGGTTTATTAGAAGAAATTTATATAAATCAAATAAGAACATAAAACTAAAATGTTATTTAACCTTGGTTGGGCCAATAATAGAATAGGCATCCTCTGTTTGGGGCCCATCAACTCAAGAAAACATTAAGAAACTGGAACAGATACAAAATAGAGCAGTGAGATTCATAACAAACGAATATTCACATTTGACTAGAGTAACACCTTTAGTAAAATCACTAAATTAAGAAAGACTTCAGGACAGAAGACTTCAAAGTAAAGAAGCAATTATACATAAAACACTAAACCATAATCTTCAAATACAAAAACAAAATTTAATAAAGTGCTCAGAAAGACACAAAGATAAATACACGTTCTTCGTTCCATATGGTATGACAAATTTGTACAAATATTCCTTCTTCCCCAGCGCTATTAGAGCATGGAATGGGTTGCCTGAGCCAGGAAAACCAGTGACTTTGCGGAGTTTATGTCATTGGTTAATATGCATGACTAAATGCATTACGCGTAGGGCGTAATCATCTTTTTTTTTTGAAGTAACGTCTGTGACATATAATATAAGAAGATAAGATAAGTTTAACTACTTTCTTTGAATCAATTCATTAGGTTAGGGCCCGAAGGGTGTGTGTGTGTGTGTGTGTGGGGGGGGGGGTGATAGGGTAAATTCAAGTGGAAAAAAAATGGTGATCAAAGAAAATGTCATTTGAAAGTCAGGATAGTGCGAAGATGTGAGATCATCAAAGTTATACGTTGGTGGGTAGGACATTAATTATTGTAACCATATTTCATTTTATCAAGTATTCAGATTTAAATGTAGTAACGATTGAGTCTGTCGAGTGCTGTCAATTCAAGAAATTTTGGAGAAACAATGTCAAGAAAAATACTTGGAAATGTCTCGAGGGGAAATTATTTTGTGCGATTCGAGCAGGCGACCAACAAATGAAAAAAAAAAACAAAACAAATTAAAACAAAGCTTCTAAAAGTCTTTTAGTAAATTTGTTCTCAATAATGGACGAAAGATCCAATGTCAGCATTCATCATTATCTGCAGACTATTTTTTTTTACAAAGCTTATATCAACTCACTCTGTCCGTTTGTCTGTCTGGTAAAAAGTTCGTACACGTTATTTCTCCCACACCCAATCTCGAATCAATTAAAAATTTTTTACAATTATTTCTTGTACCTGACAAAACCAGAATCAATAAAAAAAAATAATTAACCATTTAATTGACTATTGGCAAATTGGTATCAAACGAGAGAAAGAAATCTTTGTTTACAGGTGTGGTAGTAGAAGTTGATGAATTGGTTCCTTGTGGAGGCTTGAGCCCTGAGTTCAAATTCAAGTCGTACCTTTTTACGCGTTCAAAAAGCGATCTCGGTAACATTCACCCCTCCCCCTTCCCCCACTTTCCCAACTGGTCCATACAAGTGATAGGCGATAGCGCATTGAGAAAGCTAAAAGCATGAAATTGCGCTTAACAAAAAAAAAACTGGTAAAAATAGTTTCTACTCGCAGTAATTTATTGTTGTTAGTCTAGATCTATTACACATTTAATTACATGATTGATCCAAAACTAATTGATACAATTACACTTAATGTAAGCTTTTTGTTTTTAAAATAAAGTATTTTTTAAAAATGTTTTTCTTGTTAACTCCTAAGCTCAAAACTGGCCAATAAAACATACAAGCAACAGAGAATTTTTGGCGTGTACCACTTGTTTCTTTGCTTTTCAGGGTCATCGCCATGAAAGTTCTTGCTTGTGTGTGTGACAGAGTGGGTATAAATTGTATAGATCTGGAATCTAGTAATAAGGCGAACGGAAATCACTTTTCAGACACCGTGAACATTTGAGCACATGAACCAAATAGTCAAGAGGAATGAGTTCTTGGTGTCACCGTTATTCTATCTCTCTCACAATCAGTGACTGGATCAAACTGGGGGACAGACTTTCAATAGCATTGCACTAGCCAATGTTGGAAGCAGTCTTGTATGTCCTAGATCTCGTGACTGAGGAAACCTTTGCATACTTTTCATAGTAACATAAAATTTAATTGTCAACATATCAACAGACGGGTTACAAATGTATGGCTGTGAGAGTATGTTTCTTCTTATGTCAGTAGGTAGTAGTTCACGTCACGACGGCTACGTAGTAGACATGTTGGGATTGCTAGCATATTTTTTTTCTTTTTTTTTTTTTTTTACAAACTCACTCTGTTAGTCTGTTTAGTAAAAAGTTTGTACACGTGATTTCTTCCACACCCCATCTCGGATCAAACCGGAATTTTGCACAATTATTTCTTTGACATGACAACACAACAATCAATTTAAAAAATTAACTAATTACTTACTTAGCTGTTGGTAATTAATTATTGTGTTTGGTATCTTGAACAAGGGAAAGAAATCGTACTTGACCCCCTGGGTGAACTTTTTAAAAATGCATTTAAAAAACTATCATGTAAAGATACACTAAGATACCCCTGACTGATCCAAATTAATTGATACAATTGCAGTTAATATAAGCTTTGCTTTTTTTAAAATAATTTTTAATGTTTCTTGTACTGCATGTGAAATAATTCATTATTTTGTTTTAATTTTGTTTTATTGTTTTCAAAAGTAAAGATTATTACGTATTATCATAAACCGTTTGCAAGACGTTGGGAGATGACGTCTTTTCATAAACCGTTTTCAAGACGTTAGGAGATGACGTGGACAGAGTTCAAACTCTGGGCCATCGTTTCCACAGTCCGAAGCGCATACCACGCAACCAGACAGACAGTTTATTAATTATAACACATTTAAGTATCAAGGAAAAAGTTTAGTACTCATATTTGTGACATAGTTGTCGTCGTATTTTGAATCAGTTCAAAATATCAATGTGTCCAAAATTGTATTCAATGGATGATTTGCGCAGCCAGGATTCTCTCCTCTTACGGTTCGAAAACATCTGCAGAAGTGTATCGAGAGAAAGAGATTGGCTCTCACCTTTCACCTCATCCAATCATCTTCCGGTTACTGAATTTGAATTCATTTTTAACTACAAGTAATTAGCATAAAGCAATATTTTAACTTTTATCGCGTTACTCTATTTCTGTCAATCTAACTCTTACTCTCTCTCTCTCTCTCTCTCTCTCTCTCTCCTCTGACTCACTCTTTGTATCATCAAATATTTACGATCACACTTCTGTTTACAGTCAACAATTGTTTCCCACAAGAGAAGGAACACCCCCCCCCCCTCCACACCCAAAACCAAACTTGTGTTTCCGTGAATGCCAAAATAATCTAGCCAAGTGTTATTGATTCCCTGGTCTCTCCGTGCTTGCATACTCATTAAAGATGCACCGCGAGGGCTTCAACATAATATCATTAGAACCAGTCTTACAATCTTACAATCACTGAGAAGATTGGAAACATTGTTTTTCTCAAGTCTGATAAAATGGACGTCATCTTTGACCCATGAAAAAAAAAAAGACTGCACTTTATTGTTTCCTATGAAAATGCATTCATAACTTCTTTAAGTTGAACATTACTATTTGACCCTTACAAAAAGTTGGACCTACGGGGAAGTTAATTAGAAATTACACTACCTTCTAAATTCGATATATGTTGGACAGGTATTGTTTTATATGTCTGTGAGACCTGGGAACTAGACGGCATCTGCTAGAACTCTTAAATCAGTCTTTACGGTTCGAGAAATGCGCTGGGTAAGTCACTTAACCCGCATTGCAGACGACCGTGAGCTTAAAGGAGGACAGCGTAACCTTTAATGAAGTCCAGTAGGGAATCGGCGCCTTCAAGGGCGCCGTTATCCCGTTGATTGTTAGAAAGGCTTTTATCCAACAACCAGGCCTGGACATGGGGATATTCACCCCGGTCCTGTCTGAGGGCTCCCAGCAGTGACGCCATAATGACTGGGCATGAGGGGCCGTACCACGTACACGGCGCACCGCCCCCGGTCCTGGGTCGACTCGCTACAAGTGGCTGAGAGCAGCGCTTACCATGGGGAGATGGCCTCATATTCCTTTACTGTAACCGCCACTGTTCCGTGTAAGGACCCCACTCCAATGCTCTCCTATGACGGCCCCCTGCGTGGAACGGTGTGGCGGATTTGTTGGACTTGGGTGCGGGCTATTTGTTACATCCCTACACCGAGTGAGATAAAAAAAAAAAAAAAAAGCTCACCCAGGGAATCCCGCAAGGGCTTGGTTTGCTACACGTACTTAGCCTTATCTAGTTCCATTACTAGACGTTTTCACGGAGGCGCCACGCTGAGGCGACGGGTAGCTGGAATCCTCCAGGACAGCGTAGCAGGTGCCCCCAGTAAACGCTTTAAAGATCAACTCAGGCGTCATATAGGAAAGTAGCTGTCAGCAGATGGTTTCTGAAAGAAACAATTGGAGAACTCTCACCAGGGCCGGCTTTGGGTATAAGCAAACTAGGCAGCCGCCTAGAACCTCGCATAGAACTCCAAACAACTTTTTTTAGAGAAGAAATAGCGAAACTTGTCCCAATGTTATTGTTGGAGCTCTCTAGGATTTTAATAAATTGCATAATTTATTTTTTAAGCTGTTAAGTTTGTTTGTTTCATTGCATTTGGGGCTCCAAATTCACTTCCAATTATCTAAGGCCGGCACTACTCTCACGAAGACCTCGGGACACACATTTGAGGCAGAGAAAAAGTCCTTTTAGAAGACAGGCGCAGAAGGCGAAAAGAAAACTTAAACATTATATTATAAACATAAATATTATAAACATAAATATTATAAACATAAATATTATAAACATAAATATTATAAACATGCCCCATTTACTATGGACTTAATGTTCCAGAAGAGTTTTATTTGTCAATATTTGAGTTTTTAGCTACAAATGTGATTTTTCTCGACCGAGATCAAAAGACAACTAAGAAGTGTATCTGTGGAGAAAAACTAACTGGTCAAATAAGTGTCCTTTAAAAGACTGCGTGGAATGTGTCTTAATCTCTGACCATTTCTTCCAGCTTGACTTCTGCTATTGGTAGACATGAACGCCTGCCCCGTATCCTTGACAACGCAGCATTAGTTTCAGACTTGTGCAGAATAATATTATCTCTACGTCATCGGTTGTCTGGACAGCACAAACTAATGTCTGGGACCACAACTAGAGCAGTGGGATATACATCTATGAGTGTTGCTAGCTAATGGAACTTTCAAGACTGATATATGCCTTATGACTTATTCTATATGCTAGGACAGTCATATAAGTTCTTGTTCTTCCTAAGTGACATTAGAGAATGGAATGGGTGCCTGAATCAGACAATCGATGAATTAGAAGAGTTTAAGTATCAAATTAACATGCTCGACTAGATTAACACATAGATACGCCTTTTTTTTTTTTTTTGGGGGGGGGCATTTATAATGTTAGGCACTGTGCTGCCTGCCATTGTAACATTCAGAAGAACTATGATCTTTTGAACTATCGAAGGCAGCATATTTTAGCAGTACCGTTCAATAGTGGGCGCCAACAAAGGAAGCTAAAAGGTGACATTTTTTGAGACTGGAGACTCTAGAAGAGGCTAACAATGGAGCTCGTCGATGGAAACTTAAGTGTACTTCAAAGTTGCCCACAAAGTCCCTTGAGACATTCTGACTAATGGAAAAGCTTCTTTCCCGAAGTCCAAGAATGAGACATGGATTATTCGGCGACCTCATTGTATGAAGATTTCCGTAACTACGAAGCTAATGAATCACTACCAATTCAGTGCTGGGCCTTTCCCCCCCCCCCCCCCCCCCCCCCGCACCAGGCCAATAGTCCATGGTTTTCATTCTTTGCGTAATTTTAATTTTTCGATCTTTTTATAGCACTATTTCATTAGGTGCCACCTAATTCACTTCACCTAGGGCCTCCAATTGCCTAAGGCCGGCCCTGGTCCTGAACCGAAATACTTGAGGGACACCTGCTATTTCTACACTGTACCGCCACTACCGCAGAGAAGCACCGACTCATTCAGCAGTTTGTGTTATCGTTGGGTAGCATATTCTATCCCACTGTGTAATTGTGTGTGTTCATGTAGTGTTTGTTTGTGTGTGTTTATTGGGCTTGTTATAGTTGTTGAAAACACCTGGCAGCTAATGGTATTCGAAACAGCTAGAGAACTTTTACAATGGCCGCGGGGCATGTATGAAATCAGAAGGAAAGCTCTCCTGAAGGCAACAATGTCGTTGAAATAAGATGGACAGAATAACCACTTAAAGAACTTCACTCCTCCTTAATCTTAGGTCTCGATGACAAGCCATATTATCATTAACGCTGTTTTATTGTATAGATTTTCGGAAGCCATATGAAATAAATCAAATTATTTATTTATATAATTCAGATTGTAGGATAGTGTCACAGGTTTTCTTCTCTTGATCGTTGAAGGTGCTAGAATGTGCTATAGGGGCTCTTGTTGAAGAACGTACTAATTCGTCGATGGTGCTGAGAAGTGCTTAAGTTGTAGACCTTTACTTGATGATGTCAGGTGTAATATGAAGTTACTGGGATATGCCGGGGATTCTGTAGATGTATATATCTAGATCTAAATACTTTCTTAGAGGTTCAATAAATGAAGATTCAAAACTTCACTATGTACAGAAATAGAACTGTATCAGATAATAACTTTGTTTCAAAGTTCAATAATAAAATATTCAAATTTACTACTAAATTTAATACAAATACAAGACTGATCTCTACAAATTCTAACTCAAATTAAAATACGTCTTATCTCTACAAGATTTACAAACCAGACTGACTTTTTCTTTATTCTAGATCCCGCATCTTTATTTGACCTTTAATTATGACACTCGGCTTAACCAGTGAAACCATTTCCTTCAACCAATCAAAATAACTTCCTGAGAGGTTTCATAAAAAGATTGACAGATTTATTACGTTAATTAGTGATCATTAATTTTGTTTTATATTTGAAAGGAGATCAATCTTGCAGTTTTTAGTTGTTTGGCAGTAATTGTGCTGTTCTTTCCTTCACATTAGCTTTTAAAGTATTTTATTATTTTTTTAATACTTTTGAAACAAAACATTTTTGAAAAACTGGACATCATATTTGAAATCTAGAATAGACAAAATACTTTATAAAAGAACTGCGGTAGAACTAGATGGACGCCTCCTATAGACTGTTCACACACACACAAAATCTATCTATACTGGCTGTATCTGTCTCAAACTATTTGCGTATCTCTGTTAGTAATAAAGAAGAGGAGAAAATAGGAATCTACAGGTGCGATGTATAAACACAGCGGGACACAGGCCACCATTCCGATATGTTTGAAATTAGCTGGCATGACCTGAGGGTTAACAATGAAAAACATATCTGTGTTAATGTTAGTTCTCGACACCCGACTTAGATAACCAGCTAAGACAGGGGTTCTCAACCTGTGGATCGCGAGCCCTTTGGGGGTCGATTGACCATTTGCCAGGGGTCGCCCAAGACCATCGAAAATTTGGATTGGTATTGTCTTCTCGTCTATTGCTGTATGTGTGTGTGGGGGGGGTGGTCGCGGCAGAGTGGGAATTGTTAAAAGGGGTCGCCGAGCTTAAAAGGTTGAGAACCGCTGAGCTAGGAAGATCGGAAACGTTCGTAGCTATTCAAAACACATGCTCAAATTGATGACGCCAGCAAGGGAAAATTGTTAAAGAATTTGTGTACTTTTTTCTCATTGTTGAAACAGGAAACACTGTCGTTCTTTGATATTGAAATCAGTTCCGGGCTACAGATCTGAAAATAATAACAATAATCAAAACATAAACCTTCACTTGGTAAAAATATATATTGTCTGCTAATAGAAACAATATCTGGCAGAGTTTAAGTCATTGGTTAACATGCATGACTAGATTGACTTAGGGACATGCGTAGGACGTAATCAACTTCTTTCTTGAATAACATCTGTATTTTATAAGATAAGATAAGATACAATTTCTAAATTTTAGATTATACTTAAACATAATAATCTTCTTTTTCGAATGAACGTTTGTAATTTTCAGGACAAGATAATCTGGAGACAAGATATCTAGATCTAGATGAGTTCATTTTCTAGAGCATTAAACCAGCACCTACTAGAATAATAGATCAATATTATTAGAAATATTTAGTCAATTACTCCTAGTAGACACAATGTGAGAGGGGCGAGGGCTTGGTGGGGGTAAAGTGCTTGGCTTCCGAACTGCCGGAGTGGTCCTGGATTGAAGACTGGGTTTTTTTAATTAGGGATTTTGAGGACGCTCTTGTGTAGACCCAGTTCTATGTCAGTACCTGACATTACTTCGGGAAAGTATAGTCGGTCTGTCCTAGTGCTGGCCACATGCACCTTCACCGGTGGCCATAGAAAAAGGTGAAGATTGCAACATGAATCGCAAGGTCTGAAAGGGTACAAACGCAAGGGCGTCTCCAAATCGTTCTTACAGCTCCCTAATGGATCTGTCTACTTATTTTAAAAGAGCCACGAATCGAAGGTAGTCAGTTTGATCCGAGAATGGATGTGGGAGCAATAATGTGTACACACTTTTTACCAGACAGACAGAGTGAGTTGATATAACCTTTGTAAAAAAACAACATAGATGCTTCCAAACTTTGTCTCCTGTGAAGTTAATGTAAAACATTCATTCAGGGCTTTTTTTTTTTTTTTGGTTTTGTTTTGTATTTACATAAATGACCAATGGAATGGACATGTCAAATGATTCGAAGTTTGATGACCTCGTTCTCGCTTACACTTATTTGTGAACCCGTGCACACGGGTAAGACCTTGCTACGCCACTGCATTCATGGTAGGTAATCAAGTTTTGTTGTTGAAAAATATTTTCTGATTAATTTGTCTTTTCGCCGACTTCGGTGATGGCTTTATGCATGGGTTCTCAAACGTGTGTCCGGCGACCTTTCTAAGAGTTATCTAGAAGCCCTTTGCTGCCAGACGTTTTATTCTATACCACTGAGAAAAAAAAATAATCCCATGCGGACAACGCGCTGCATTCCTCTGGACTCAAAGGCATACCCGATAAATAATTATAAAAAGAAAATCGTATACATTGTGTATGGAGATACACGAAGACATCGTTAATGCACACTCGTATTCACTGACACATATAATTTCTAGAGAACATTTGCACTGATACATATAATTTATAGAGAACATTTGCACTGATACATATAATTTATAGAGAACATTTGCACTGATACATATAATTTCTAGAGAACATTTGCACTGATACATATAATTTATAGAGAACATTTGCGCTGACACGTATAATTTCTAGAGAACATTTGCACTGATACATATTATTTCTAGAGAACATTTGCACTGATACATATAATTTATAGAGAACATTTGCACTGATACATATAATTTATAGAGAACATTTGCACTGATACATATAATTTATAGAGAACATTTGCACTGATACATATAATTTCTAGAGAACATTTGCACTTACACTTAAAATTTGTATGAATCCTTTTTTTCACATCATATTAATTGTTGTTGTTTGTTTTTTTTAATTTGTGACGTCTGTTTTTTTTTTTTATTTTTCTGTAAATCTGATTAGTTGATATAATCAAGTGTTATTTTCTGATTGGCTACATTTTCTGGATTAGGCCATACGCAGCTATTTCATGAGTTATTTAGTGAAGTTTTTTTTCCTGCACCTGTTTTGTTTCTCTGTTACATAAAATGTTAATTTTTGATTAAAAACGAAACAATTGGAGTAGACAGCCCCATCCAAAAGATAAGATTGTATATTTATTTGAGAGCCCACTCTATTGAGCTATGGATGATGAATCTTTCATTGCTATCTGCTTTTTTTATATACAAACACATGGGCGGACTGCCTATATGGGCATTCGGGCAAATGCCAAATGGGCCGGTAGTGCCACCTAAAGGGCCTCATGGATATCATTATGACACTTCTCTTTTAAATGGACCTCATTCACCAATCGTAAACAAACAACATTTAGCCACGTGATTCTCTATCTCTTCTATACAAATTACGTATTCCATACACTGCACGTGGTACCTTTTTTTTCATTGTTTAATAATATTATCACGTGGCTGAATGTTGTTTGTTTACGATTGGTGAATGATGTCCATTGAGGTTTTATAATATTCTATTATAAAAGTGACTTTTGAGCGTCGTGTTCAAAAAATCTTTTACAGTGTATTACAAATTTAATCGAACACATTTTCCCGAGATAATGTAATAGCCTACATCCGTAGACAAGAGGCGCGGTGGCTGTGTGGTAAAGCGCTTAAATATGGTGAAAACTGGTTGGGGAAAAGTGAAGACAGTTGATCGTTGCTGGCCACATCACACCCCACAGATCACAATTTACTTACATACGTACTTGTAGGTTTCCTCCTTTCAATAATTAAAAAGCAGATCTACATTATCTTATATCATTATGACATACAATATTGGGCGGATTTTTAAAAAATGCCTGCCCGATTTTGACACCCAGTCCGCCCCTGTACAAAGATAAAAACACTTTTCGTATTCCGTGCTACGACTCTAAACAAAACGTTCTCTTATTTGAGCAAAAATGAAAACCCAGTCGCTCCGAAGGCAGCCCACGAGTACGGTGGCTCGATGACGTAGAGGCAGATCTAGAACAGCTTAGAGTCCGGGCATGAAGGCGAAAAGCCCAGGATAGATCAGAATGGAAATATACTAAAGCAAGCCAGGGCCCACAATGGGCTGTAGCGCCACTGGGATGGATAGAGTTATTTGAGAAGGACAGAGGGTTGTCGAAACTATTCTGAAAATATAGTGAAATAACATTTCAACTTTTTAAATTCTTCAATTATAAGGAAAGACAATTCACCGAAATAATTTTAAAAACAAACATTATGTGTGCGTGTTCATTACAATGCCAATGTCTTACCACGAGTTTTTCATTGAAAGGAATATATTGACACATTTAAAACGCACGTACCTGAAACGTCCTCAACAATTCCACTGTTCTATTTCTCCTATCCACGTGAATGACAGTCTCGGCTAACGAAGATACGTCACGGGTAGTACAACAAATGACATTCGATATTTAACCCTCAAAAAATGCGCTATTATATTTGTTTTACTTCAGAATCGATCGGACCAATGTGTGCAACTGAGAAGAAGCAGTTTATGTAATACATTATTGACACATTGACGCGTTGGCGTAACTGTGTGAGAGAGCTCGAGTTCTCCTGACCCCACTCTGTTTTCTCTGCTAAGTCAACAATATACTGGCATACTCCTTCCTTTGTTTTTTTAACGGATCATCATTGTTTGTTTACTTTATAGCATTTTGACACTGTTTTTTTTTAAGCTTCTTTTTCTCTTTCTCTACTTCTGTCTTTCCTTTTCTATCTCTTTCTCTCCCTCAATCTTTATTTCACTATCTTTTTCAATCCCCCTATTTCTCTTTCTCTCCCTCAATCTTTATTTCACTATCTTTTTCAATCCCCCTATTTCTCTTTCTCTCCCTCAATCTTTATTTCACTATCTTTTTCAATCCCCCTATTTCTCTTTCTCTCCCTCAATCTTTATTTCACTATCTTTTTCAATCCCCCTATTTCTCTTTCTCTCCCTCAATCTTTATTTCACTATCTTTTTCAATCCCCCTATTTCTCTTTCTCTCCCTCAATCTTTATTTCACTATCTTTTTCAATCCCCCTATTTCTCTTTCTCTCCCTCAATCTTTATTTCACTATCTTTTTCAATCCCCCTATTTCTCTTTCTCTCCCTCAATCTTTATTTCACTATCTTTTTCAATCCCCCTATTTCTCTTTCTCTCCCTCAATCTTTATTTCACTATCTTTTTCAATCCCCCTATTTCTCTTTCTCTCCCTCAATCTTTATTTCACTATCTTTTTCAATCCCTCTATTTCTCTTTCTCTCCCTCAATCTTTGTTTCACTATCTTTTTCAATCCCTCTATTTCTCTTTCTCTCCCTCAATCTTTATTTCACTATCTTTTTCAATCCCCCTATTTCTCTTTCTCTCCCTCAATCTTTATTTCACTATCTTTTTCAATCCCCCTATTTCTCTTTCTCTCCCTCAATCTTTATTTCACTATCTTTTTCAATCCCCCTATTTCTCTTTCTCTCCCTCAATCTTTATTTCACTATCTTTTTCAATCCCTCTATTTCTCTTTCTCTCCCTCAATCTTTATTTCACTATCTTTTTCAATCCCCCTATTTCTCTTTCTCTCCCTCAATCTTTATTTCACTATCTTTTTCAATCCCCCTATTTCTCTTTCTCTCCCTCAATCTTTATTTCACTATCTTTTTCAATCCCCCTATTTCTCTTTCTCTCCCTCAATCTTTATTTCACTATCTTTTTCAATCCCCCTATTTCTCTTTCTCTCCCTCAATCTTTATTTCACTATCTTTTTCAATCCCCCTATTTCTCTTTCTCTCCCTCAATCTTTATTTCACTATCTTTTTCAATCCCTCTATTTCTCTTTCTCTCCCTCAATCTTTATTTCACTATCTTTTTCAATCCCCCTATTTCTCTTTCTCTCCCTCAATCTTTATTTCACTATCTTTTTCAATCCCCCTATTTCTCTTTCTCTCCCTCAATCTTTATTTCACTATCTTTTTCAATCCCCCTATTTCTCTTTCTCTCCCTCAATCTTTATTTCACTATCTTTTTCAATCCCCCTATTTCTCTTTCTCTCCCTCAATCTTTATTTCACTATCTTTTTCAATCCCTCTATTTCTCTTTCTCTCTCTCAATCTTTATTTCACTATCTTTTTCAATCCCCCTATTTCTCTTTCTCTCCCTCAATCTTTATTTCACTATCTTTTTCAATCCCCCTATTTCTCTTTCTCTCCCTCAATCTTTATTTCACTATCTTTTTCAATCCCCCTATTTCTCTTTCTCTCCCTCAATCTTTATTTCACTATCTTTTTCAATCCCTCTATTTCTCTTTCTCTCTCTCAATCTTTATTTCACTATCTTTTTCAATCCCCCTATTTCTCTTTCTCTCCCTCAATCTTTATTTCACTATCTTTTTCAATCCCTCTATTTCTCTTTCTCTCCCTCAATCTTTATTTCACTATCTTTTTCGCTCCCTCTATTTCTCTTTCTCTCTCTCTATCTTTTTTTTTCTCTCCACTTCTCGCTCTCATTCTTTTTCTCTCATCAAACTGATGTAAATATATAGCGTACATTTCCGACATTCACAACGGCGCCATTGAATTTTGGTTTTTCTATTGCATGTCACGTGAATGTTTAGTGACCATCTTTTTTTTTATTGTGAGCATCAATCCCTGTAACTCCATTCTTTTTAGTCATACTCGCAGTCGGTCTGGATTTCAAAGTCTACCATCCTCACTCCACCATCACCCTACTGCCTAAAGCTTCACACCTATGAACCTATTTTGCTTTTAAGTATGCTGCCACCATGTCGACCAAGAAAATATGTAAATGAAGGTATGGGTAAAATCAAAATGTAAAATAAAAATAAAATAAAAACTTTCGATGGGGAAATATTGAAAATAACTTTCTTCAACGAAGTCTATGCCATCTTTATAGGCATTGTGTTCGATTCCAAAGATTAAGGATAAATGTAGTATTTCACATTGCCCAGTTGCGACCTACATAGTTTGCCACACCTTACGAAGACCAATCAGTTGTCCGAGGGAGGTCTAAAGTTGTCTTCTCCTCTTCTGCATCTTTCTTGACTCTCAAATATGTCTCCTGCGACCTTCGTGAAAAAGCTCTCCAGCTGTTTCTTTCAGAGGCCATCTGCTCTCAGCTGCTTTCTTCTATGCAAGTGAGAGCGACGTGACGCCTGATTTGATCTTTATAGTGCTTCCAGTCGGCACCAATGTTACACCGTCCTCCTATAAGCTAGTAAAAATATTACCTTCGACATCCATACAAAAGTTTGTATTTCTTTTTTCTCGTGAAAACTGGCCTCGTTTCAAATTAACGTTTTACTCCTGACGATTTCTAAGAAACCAATTTCTATCTCTTTTCCTCTATCTATCTATTAAAAAAGAATGTGCATCTGCACTGTGTAAGCACTGTAAGGTAATATACAAATATGTGTTAGAAGAGTTTTATTTCTTTTTATATTGTATTTCAGGAAGCATCGAAGTTATGTCCCATTTACCTCCCTTGCCTTCATTGCTGCTGCCCGTGTGATGACGCAATCCTGTCTGTAGCAGGTGTGGGAGTTGTTGAACCCAAAAATGCCAGCTATAGGTAACGTCACCTGCCTGAATGGGACAGCGGGAGGCACCCCGAGCAACGGTGAGCGAATTATATTTTATTAGGCTTAGTGCTCATAGTCTGTATTCTTTGACATCAAATGAAATTGGATTGTTTAAAATAGGGAACAGGTTGAGTATTATTAAAGAACAGCTTCACAATACATAGTCAGACCAAATGTATAAATTTAGTGCTGAGTAATGACGATAAAGGGTTAATGAAATACAAAGTTAAGGAAGTTGGTGTGTGTGTGTATCAGTGACATATGTATGTTTTATAACTATAATTTCTATATCTTCTATGTGCTTATAATGCTTTAACCCATTGGTGCTTGACGAAAGAGCGGGAACTTTCAAAATACGAATAAGAGTTAGAGAGAAAGAGAGAGTACATGAACAATAAAATAACGTCTTTATGATTCTATCAAGTTGATAGGGAGCGAGATAGAGAACACGAATGACGAGAAAGAGAGAGAGAGAGGGGAGGAGGAGAGAGGAGGAGTGAGAGAGAGCAAAAAAAGACTGGAGGAAAAAGAAATTTTCACTAAAGGAAAGACTGGAGAATGATAGAGAGAGGAGAGCATGAAAGATTGGAAAAAGAGAACATGAAAGATTGGAAAAAGAGAGCATGAAAGATTGGAAAAAGAGAGCTTGAAAGATTGAAAAAAGAGAGCATGAAAAATTGAAAAAAGAGAGCATGAAAGATTAAAAAAAGAGAGCATGAAAGATTGAAAAAAGAGAGCATGAAAGATTGAAAAAAGAGAGCATGAAAGATTGAAAAAAGAGAGCATGAAAGATTGGAAAAGGGGAATATGAAATATTGGAGAAACAGAAAATGAAAGATTGAAAAAAGAGAGCATGAAAGATTGAAAAAAAGAGAGCATGAAAGATTGAAAAAAGAGAGCATGAAAGATTGGAAAAAGGGAATATGAAATATTGGAGAAACAGAAAATGAAAGATTGAAAAAAGAGAGCATGAAAGATTGGAAAAGAGAGCATGAAAGATTGGAAAAAGAGAAAATGGTACCAAGGAAAAATTTGCTTGGGGAATTTAAAAGACAAAGGAAAAAATGCTAATTCATCTCTGATATATTTCATTTCTACATTTCAGAAAAGGATGACCTCAACGCCCTACTGTACATCGTCGTCACCCTTCTCTTCTACTCGATGGGTATTATCATTGGCATCATTACGTACTTGAAACGAGAGCAAGCTGAGATGGAAGAGGATAAGATGTTTGAAATGTACCTACAGCTCAAAAGGGAGCCCTTCAACCTTCACAAGAAGGAACGCGTCCAGCAAATGGCCATCTACCTCAAGCAGCTGGAGGAGCGACGGGAAGCAAGGGAGAGAGTTGAAAACTGGAGAACCGCTGACAACCAGCAGCAGCACCACCCTTCATGTCGCCTCCACTCCTCGTTTCTTGCCGGATCTGAAGGCTTGGCTGGCCACGCGTTCGGTCCTCCCAGAGTGAACGACGCCGAGTGGGCAGAGACTGGTGGCGGGCCCGCCCTACTTTGCTCCCTATCTCTTGGAGTGTGCGAGCCTCTGCTGACTCCGGAAACAATCAAGCGAGTTGCTTTTCCTGATGTTCCGAGCACAGACATGGACACTAAAGATATTGGCTATTTTCACCAAACTCAGCTTCGATGCCAGTGTGGAGCAATTAAAAGCGCCTTCAAAGGGAGCTCACCAGTAAAATTATCTTCCGCCATTAAGAAAACAGCAATCAGCGCCCAGATGGTTTGCCCCAACCAGTGTACAGATAAGGTCGATATATGCACAAGACAACTTTTCAAAAACCTAGATAACTCTGTTACCTCTCGAGATTTCTGTGATGTTACCCAGGTAGATGTACAGATATTAGACGAAGCATTACCCGTCTTCCAAAAATGTTCACTTTTTCTTGCATCTCCGGGCCAAAAGAAGGGAAAATCCATTTTTTCTCCCAGGCCAAGGAGCGTGTCCTGCACGGAGCTTATAAGCCGCACGCAAATGTCCCGCAAACTTAGCTTAGATCTAGAACAAAAACTCAACGAGCTGGCAGTGCACAGCCACGGTGTGTCGACGATTCCTTTCAAAGAAAACTCAAAAGCGAGATCTTTGCAGCACTTTTTCTCGTCCAACGATGCAGCATCTGTCATCTTTCAGAACAACGACCAGACATCGAGCCAGAAATGCTCTGAGTTTGTCAGGACTCCGGACCTTAGCAACGACACGTTGACAGAAAGTAATATTGAAAGTCTCCGCTTGCAGGAACATTTTTTTGTGGATCATCCTTTAAAGGAGCCTACACATGTGGAGGATCCAAGAAGATCGTTAGCTTCACCTTTACTTAGCCCTACTGCATTATCTCAACAACAAACAATTGTATATTCTATACCACTTCCAGAACAAACATTTCCAGTGTCAGAGCCACACACTCCACTTCCAATTCAGCTAGCGCTCTTTCTAACGCAAACTCCGTTAGACGCCAGACCTAAAATCTACCCATTGACAGACATTCCAAAGTCCTTGAGTATGGACGACACAGATGGTGCCGCTTCTCTGGACTCTTCAGCATACAAACGTCTTCGTAATCCTAAATACGATTCTTGGAAAAAGGGAAATCACAGGACTGTAGATATCCCCGATTTGTCACGATCACAGCCCACCGAGCCAGAAAGCAAAATCTCTGTTCACCGCGGAAAGAGTTCTTTGCCAAGGAGTCACCCTCCTACAAGAGACAATGAGAGAAGGGGAGCTTTATTTTTTACACAGAAAAAGCTGCACAAAGAAACAGACTGTTCTAAACCGGGAACAATGCAGCGTTCTTCTAGGCATGTTGGCCTACTAGGCAGACAGGAGAGTATTGATTCATCCAACAATTCGGACTTTTCTGACTCGCCGCTCCTGCAGACGAGTGGTGGGTTCGACAGTGGGGCGCTTCTCAACTTGTCCAGCGCTTCTTCATCCACGGGGTCAACGTCCATGTCCCCTCCCGCGCAGAGCAAGCTCCATGGGAAAATCCCTCGCCTTGTGAGGTCACAGACAGAAGAGACTTCAAAACTTTTGAAAAAATAGAGTTAACTTCTGCAATAATTGAGCATTGTGAACATATTTGGCTAACTCGACCAACTGATTCATGCCCTATGTGTTTCGAACCTGGAGCCGAATAAATTACCGAAATATATGTCACGAGCCTCATCACGGAAACAGTATCGCCGAGTTCAATGGAGCCAAGCCTCTGCCATTTCATTCGGCACTTTGGGCTGAAGTGTCAAGGCATGGATAACACCGAGTCACAGGCCAGATGTGGCGCGTGGGCCGTAGTTTGAGGATCACTGCACTATATTCTTAATTAAGCACTTTCGTGTCTTTCTATCACAGAACAATACTTGTAATGAGCGTATTCGACAATTTCCTCCAAAGTCTGCATTCCTTTAGAGTTCAATGCTTTCATTTCTTGTATGACTTGGGTGTAACGCACTTGTTGAATCTAGTTGTTGAAAATAGATTTTTGTTTACATGTTATTATATCTTTGTATTTGCTGCCTCTTGCATATATAAGCCACATTACAAAACACAAGACTCAAAGTACATTACGATCAATCGATTACTTCACCCAATGCACACACATTGTGACGGGCCAAAGGGAATATGTTTTCATAATGAATCAAAGTGCGTGAATTGATTGCTTTTTTTTTTTTTTCATTCACACAGGTGGTTAGTATGCTGGTTTTAGTTTTTAAACTGGGTCCAATCTGGGTTGTCTTTCTTGTTAATGGTGAATGAAGAAAGAAGAAAAAAAGAGGGGATGGCAAATGTAAAGATCAAGGTGAGATTCTATAATTTGACAGGAGGTAAAGTGATTCTTTAAAAAAACAGATATAATAATCGTGTCTGATGTATCTGCCAAAACAATACAATATTCTTATGTCAATTTTCAGTTCAAGAAATTATAAATTAGATTTTAAAAAGATGGTGGAGAAAATCTATTTTCATTCCTCAAAAAATGCAGGGCTAATTATTCTAAAATACGTTTCAATTTGAATCATCTGATATCGCTTAAAACTAAAAAAAAATAAAAAAATGCTAGTAATGTTACAGTGTCATAGGTTCGGATTCTTGTCGATCTTACCTGGCCAGTTCTTACGTATCTTCATATGTCCACACATTTTGTTGTTTTCTCACCTGAACTTTTTCTACTTTGAAACTCACACGACACTTTGAGACACGAATGTACTTGTAGTAGCCAATAGACTTGTTTTCCTCACCTCCCATCTGTTGGCACTAAGGCCCGAAAACAATTTCCTCCTACCATGTTTTAACTAATGGTCCTACACTGTTGGGTTTCTGAGGAGGTCTTGATATTTTCTCAATAGTCTTTAGAATCAATCATTACATGTTATGTAAATATTCACTATGATGGTTGGCTGCATGGTTTTGCGGTTTGCGCGCTGGGCTGTCGTTCAGTCGTCTCGATGGTCCAGGGTTGATACCTTGACCGCTGTCATCCCCCCTGCTGGAGGTTTGGACTGGGAAGTAGAGTAACTTCAACTATGAAAGGAACATCCGAAGTATGTAAACTATTTTACAAACATACATAAAACATTGAATCACAATCTTCAAATACAAAAACAAAATCTAATAAAATACTCAGAAAGACACAAAGATACAGGCACTTTCCTCGTCCCATATGCTAGGACAAATTTGTACAAATGCTCCTTCTTCCTTAGTGCTATTAGATCATGGAATGGATTGCCTGAGCCAGCCAGGAAAACCAGTGACTTGGCAGAATTTAATTTATTGGATTTCGTTAACATGCAAGATGCAAGACTTTTATTACGTAATCATCTTCTTTTTTTGAAGTAACGTCTGTGTTATATAAGATAAGATAATACAAACAAAATATTTACGTTCGTGTTTATAATTGTTAATATTGTTACGGTAATTGTTACTATTGTGGTGGGTTCCACACGTAGAGAGAAAAATGGCATATTCATTTGATATTTTGAGTGTTCATTGTGTTACTTACAAAAGAATTGTAATCGAGTATTGAAATTCAATGAAGTTAGACATTTGTTGACACTAGATCTAGGTGTTTAAATATATAAGCTTAAACACGCTTAGCTGTGTTTAATATCAGGGACCCACATATTTGTATGATGAGCTGACGGTGACTACGTATCTCCAACATCTGCCTCTGGACTCGCTTAAATAACTTCTGTATAATAAAATCTTACATACATCGTCTTAAGAAAAAATCCTTCTATCCCAGCAATCCCTTTAATAATGTTGTAAGAAGCCTCTTTAAAATAGAGAATATTATACTAGCATTGTTAATCAAACTAGAATCTAGTTTGAATAAAGCCAATATTTGTACATCCTAAATTGAATAACATTCGATTCCGAATGATTGGTGCAGTGTTTCACATGGTCGCGCGAACCCAGTCGCTACCTGCATATTTTCCCAAATCTAATGTAGACAAAGTCGTTGTCTGGGCGGGGGGAGGGTATATTTTAAGTTTTCTTACGTCTTCTGCGCCAATCTTCTACAAGGGCGTTTCTTTGGGCCTCATAAGTGTGTCCCGCGGCATTTCTCAGAGCTCTATAACTGTCTCAGATGCCATCTGCTTCCAGCTACTTTCCTCTATACCAGTATGTGCAAAGTGGCGCATGAGTTTATCTGGATGCCGCCTACTTGGGGCACCTGTGTTACGCCGTCCTCTTTTATGCTCGCCAAAACATATCGCATTTGGCATGCGGTCGTCCCCCATGCGGGATAAGTGTCCAACCCAGCGCAGCTGTCGAATGGCAAGTAGAGCTTCTCTACTGTTCACACCAGCCTCCAGGAGTACATACGCCAGTTCGTTAACTGCGAGCTGGAGCTCATATTCGCGATCATCGGCGTAGAGACTGTTGATTAACGTGAACAAGTAATAACAAAACTCTAGGTATAAACAATAAGACACCAAATCATCTGATTAATCTTACGCCATCTTGGTTGACGACAACAGTTAGAAGGGATGTTACTCCCAAACACCGAGTGGTGCAACCTATATAAAACACACATCAACAGAGACATCCTAAATTACTTACTCGATAACTGTTTAAGCCCTAGATCTAGTAAAAGTTTAATTATAAACTACAATTCGGATCAAAGTTAACAAACATGACAAAACGTCACATTCTCGGGTTATCAATTTCTGACACCGAAATTTCAAAAGAATTGTAACAAGGGATTTGATTTCTTTAAAATTGTTTCAGATGAAAGCACACACATATGATAGTTATTTTTGCGAAACGGGAAAAGGACTACACATTATAATAATAAGACGAATGTCTTAGATGTGGAAATTAGAATGCAGTTGCGCTGTACTATACTAGGCTACCAAATGATAAAAGCTAATTAATAATTCCTCTTTTAAATCACTTCTGCTTAATAAGATTGGATCTATTTCCATAACTGATATAAAGTTTGATGGGTTGCAGAAGGTACATAGGGCCTACATGTTATAGCAGTGTTGGCTTGTTATTGGTATCAACAGAAGTATTATTTATTGTGTTAATTCAACAGCTTCATTTATTTATTTTACATTTTGCAAACGTTGATTGTACATAATGATAGTCGAATGTGCCTTGGTTTGTTAAATAGATTAAATAAAGCTTTTTTTTTTTGTTTATTTGATATTCAATTAACAAGTGTCTACATTTTTTTTCTATTTGAGCCAAAAAAATACGCTAAGCAGTAGACACATGTAGGTTATTAACTTTTATCCAAGCCAAGGTAAATTTTCTTTTTTTTTTTTTTGTCTGAAAACCAGAAAAAGGGAACTCTCCCTTTTAATTCAGAAGTCAATTAGCCTTCTCCTTTACTAATTGAGCCACAGACATTCCTCTTTAGCAGTTGTGATTCGATGAATTTTCCCCATTGATTTAGACTAGTTATTTTGACGCATGTGGTGATGCCTACATCTTCTAAAGTGATCAACACTTTGACAATTTAACATTGTTTATCGTGTTTATAAAGTAGTGACATTAAAGAGGTTCATTTTTTCCCAGGACCATGGTTACTACTTCCACAGGGCGATTAAAAGTTAGTTGTTTAACTATGCTGAATTGAGTGCAATGACACTATTTGATAATATTTGCTAAAGTTACTGCATAAAGTGTCTTTTTTTGTAAATACATAAAGAAAGTCTTGATTTTTTTTTTCAGTTACATTCAACATTCGAGTTTTCTTGTGATGGAAAAAGGGGTTGGAGAACCACCATACTCTTGAACCAGGGCCAACGAGTAGCCCTACATTGCTACACCACTGCTATAAAGGATTTTTTTTAAATACTCGATTCTGACAAATATTCATATTTTGTAAAGCTTTCTGCGCACAGATTTTATGCAATTTATTTGCAGGCTAAATCATTATTGTCTTTTATTAGAGTCACACAAATATGTGTTTAGTTACGAATGCTGAGCTCTATGCTTGCATAACAAAAGGATGACTTTTGTGTTAGGCCCATTCAGTCATAAAAGACTAAGCTTTCTCCCTCACTATATTACTGTCATTTGTCCAAGTAGTCTATCTAACGTTAGCCTTGAGACTTGTAGGACGTGATAACTGTATACTTCGGTAGCCTATCTTCTATCTTAACATTCCTGCAGACATGAGGTTCCAAACTATTTCTGCCCTCTGTCACAGCCGCCATCCTTCTCCGTCACTATATCCTAGCTTTTCCATAGGATTTTTTTTTCTGTTATAAAACTCAAAGCTGGTAGTACATTCTTTTGTGAATTTGTTTTTTTCTTAATTCTTTTTTAACAATTTTTAGGAAATGCTGTTTTGTGTTTGTCTTTGAACAATTAAAAAACAAAGGAATGAAGTAAATCGTATAAGAATTTAATTTATAAGTCAATTGTAGAGAAAAGTATTTTTATGTGTTTATCACATTTTATATCCAGTAATGTTGTTTGTTTTGCATAATTTTTATTTTGATAAGGCTGGTCTTTGAGACATGCGGACTTGGTCTTCAAAGTTGCAACTTTCTAGTTTACGTAGCAGTGTCCTCACTCTTTGTTCTCACTAAAAGGACACTTGCATTGTGGAAAGTAGTTTTGGGTGTATCGTTAATGCAAAGTGTCACAGCACTAGGACTTATGTACAGTTAATGCTGAGGATAATTGAGAGTAATCTTAAGACCAGTCTAGTATTATTGATGGAGGCGCGGTGGCTGAGTGGTAAAGCGCTTGGCTTCCGAACCAAGGGGTCTCGAGTTCGATCTTAAGGCTTTGATTTCGAACTTGGGGGATTTTTTGGACGCCCCTGAGTCCACACAGCTCTAATGGTTCCTTAACATTAGTTGGAGAAAGTAAAAGCGGCTGATCGTTGTGCTGGTCACATGACACCTCTCGTTAACCGTCGGCCACAGAAACAGATGACCTTTACATCATCTGCCCTATAGATCGCAATGTCAGAAATGCTTACTTTGCTTTACAATTATTGATAGAAGCTTGATATTCTATTATTGATTGATAGTGAACTTTTATAAATATTATTGTATTGATAGTGAACTCAATATATCTTTTCTTGTTATGATTGATAATGAGCTTTCCACAGCTAACCTATTATTCTACTTAGCCAACTCATTGTGTATATCTCAAGATATTTATTTCAATGTAATATTCAGTTTTATACTGCAATGGTTGATACGTTAAAAAAAGACTTGTAATGTCAACACAAGACTCCATATAGAGCACTCCATGTGATTCACTTGTATTGAGTGTATATAGTCAAGTGAAATGTTTTTAGCTGTATATGCTTGTAAGAGAGTATAAGTAGGTCACTTCTGCTGACTCCTTTTGGCACCGAATTATAAACTTTTTGTAAATAGAGACCTTGACCAAAGGTTTTTGGATAAGTACTTTTTGTTTGCACTTTAATTTTCTCTACACCTACAAAGTCTGTATGATCCTTATTTATACCACTTATAAATTAGAGTACACATTTGGAAAAAGCATTATTACTATTATGTTTTTCCTTCTATGCTTATATTAGTTTATGTTTTTCGAACATACTATCACAAACTTGATTTAAAAAAAAAAACAACATTCACACGTCATTAAATCATAAAGCCGCCCAATCTGGATTATTTGACCAAACATCCTAATATTACTATTTTGGCCCTCAACCTTCATCACTTTTGTTGTTGAATTTTTATTGCTCTTGTTACTACTAACAGGTATGCAATTCAAACATTGAATAACCAAATATCAGTAAGATTTTTCTCTTTTTTGGTTGCTAAATGTCGAGCCAATGGGGTCTATCATATTTCTAACGAACAGTTTTAAATTCCTCTGTTTTGCCATAAACTCCCAACTGCTCCATCGACATCGACATTCGCACTAAAACAATAGTGCTTTTGTTATTCACTGCGGGCAGAAATGGGTGTGGACATGCGCATTAGTGAACATGAAATTGTGTCGGTCCATTTGTTTGCAGATTATAAATATGGAGATATTACTATTAAGCAATTAATTGTGTCTGCTTTCTCCCTTTCTCTTTTACAAACTCTCCCAGAGTGCGTTATTCAAACAATGAACCAATTAACACTGAGAGATCCTGTAGTCTCGGAAATGGGACCTAAAGTAAATCCAGAGTGCTGCAACGATTTTTTTTAAACATTTTGTACTAGTTCACACACACCAGTGGGTTTTACTGCTGTCAAAAAAGTATCAGATCCTTAAATGTCCTTTCTTGACTGGAATTTCGTGTCAGGACTTTAGAATTTTGTTTCTAGTACATTGGAGTGACAAAAAAAAAAAGAATTTCAATGATGAAAAAAAAATGAATAAAATATATTACTTCGGGCTTTTTATAGTCGGTTAAAACGACAGCTTCCTTTTTAGCATCCAAAAGCGATATTTTTGACACTTGCGCCGATTCGATGATTTCTGAAATGTCCTTCATAAAAAGTAAAATCAACCCGTTACCAGTTACCTAAAGGCACCTTTCTTTTCCCTACAAAAACGTGAACATCCCTGAAATAGTTGATACCAGGTTTCATTTCGTTGCCTTTATCTCTTGCAGCCCTTCAAAAATCCAGTGCTAGATCAGAGGGCATTATTCTTTCTTTTTACAGACAACGTTTTCATCAAGTAATTTAATGAACATTCGAATCAACATTTAAATGAACAAATGAGCTGTCAAATGAACTTGATATCGTCTAACTTAAAAACGAATTGTTTCATGTTCAAACTATTTTGTTGTTATACTTGCTTTGACTAAGTCTTTTAAAATTGACCAACTCTCCATCGCTGAGTAGTGAGATAATGAGCACATCTCTTTTTTTTTCACGGAGTTTCGTCCCCTGCAGAAGTGTGTAGAGAGCCTTCTTGGGAAAATCTCGTATGCATTTTCTAGGCCTCTGTCTTATTCCCAGGCCGTAATGTGTTACTTTGCACGAATTGAGTGCCTAAAAAAAGGCATAACATGACACCATGCAGAATATTTGTGTTTATACAAATAACAAACTAGTGTTTAAGGTGGAAGACATATTAGGAACTCTATTTATTATCTAAACACAAGCGGTGTTGCACTGACGCGCTAGTGTGCAAATGTACATATAAAACCAATATGTTACAAAACGTTTAGCCTACAGGACACGAAAGCCAAAGATTAGATTTAATCAATATTAACTTAGAGGTTGTTGATCTTATTAAAAAACTAGAAGATATGTTTGCTGTTCGCTGGAGTTATATTAAAGAAAATACTCTTTTAAAAATGCGATTTTTAAAGTTGGCAACCTAATTATTCATTGAAGTAAAAAAAATTGTTTTTACATGTAATACTCACTACTTGTTGTTTCATTCGAGCCATTTACGTTTAAAGTTTGAATGTAGATAGATTTTATCAGAGGCTTTTCTCTTCCATAGAGAGACTATTAGAAGTTTTTTTTTTCTACCATAAATTTCAAACTTTTAAAAACTCATTGAATTTGGTACAATTTGACATTTCGATTTTGCCCACCCCTTTTTTTTGTACATTCTGTCGCACGTCCAGGCTTTGCGTGAAAACATTTAATTTTTTTTCCTATAAAGACGTGTGTAAGTTTGTTATTTTGTTTGAATGTGAGTTAGTCTTCCTGACTAAAAATGTACATTTGTATTTTTAAGTCACAAAGTAGACCACCGCTAATAGACTTATAGAAAGCACATTCGTTTTTCTTTTCCCTTCAAATGTCACACACCAATACAAAATAAATATAAATAAGACAGCTAACTTGTCCACGATCTTACTTGGGTCCAATGTACCTCTAGGCAATACAAGCTATAGCTTAGGGCCCCAAGAAATATTTAATACTGACATATTATACAAATGGTGAAGAGGCCCTATATCTCAAAAAGCTTAGGGCCTTTACTAAATACGGCACTGAATCTAACCCTTGTGTTTCGATTGTGCATTTTTATTGTTCTATTTTTTTTCTTTATTATTATCATTAAATGCATAACTTGCTATCATTCCCCATGTAAATAAATATTTGAGCACTTTTTTGTTACTTTTGCCTTTTCCAATTTCAATAAACTTTTTGCATTCAGCATTAAACTTTTGTTGCTGTTTTTTTTTTTTTTTTTTATATTACTTATCATGGTTTATCGTCTGCTAATGAAAGTATGGCGGAATAGTAGTATCATAGACATAAATAAATATAGACTGGGAAAAGGAAGTAACTTCATGTAACTTGAAAACATGTATATCTATTGTATTCGGATTACCGAATTATGAAAAGTAGCATGATCTTCATTCTTAGAGATTAAACAAAGCTACACTGCCTCCTTATTTACAATATATATAGGTGTGTATCAAAGTTAAAAAAGCACTTTTATACTGCTCATAAATGCTGTATAATAAAGTACACAAAATTGCAAGTCACAAATTTTCGTTTCATAAAACTCTTTAATTGGCCAGTCTATATTTATTTATGTCTATGAGTAGTATGGATGTGTCGTCTGCGCTTCCGGCTGTGTGATCTCGGTGGTTCCTAGTTTTAATCCTGCTCGCCTTCCTCTGCAGTTCTGTAGGAGGTTTGGGCCGGTTCCGAATCATCCTCGTTTCCAAAACATCGTATGGAACTCAAGTTTATCTAAGTTGGAACTAAAATGTTGAATAAAAAGATATCGAATGTGAATCGGAACACACACGCAGGCTAACACAAAAATATGCTGTAATAACTTTACAGAAAGCAAATCAATGAGTGTTAACATAATTTAAAAAATACTTTAAAAAAAAAAGACAAAGCCTATATTAAGTGTGATTGTATCAATTACAATATAATAATAATAATAATAATAATTAGTTTGGATCAGTCATGCAATTAAGTGCATAATCTATCTAGATATTAAAAAATCTGTGCAATAGAATTATTTGTTTATCAAATTAAATTGTCACGTTTAATTTTAACGTGTTGTATTTTTTAAAATAACAATAATAATAACAGGTCATCTCTAACCTGATACAGAAGACTTTGCTACAGGAAAGAGTAATTAGGACAAAAATTTACGAGAAGCATATCCTGAAACTCAATGTTATTGACAAATGCTGAAAATGTGGAATTGTGGGTGAGTCAATTTAACACATAATGCCAGGATGTTCAGCCATGTCAGAATCTGCCTACATAGGTCGCCATAACCAAGTTGCAAAATTATTACACCAACACTTGGCTTTAACACATCAATTGATGAGCAACAAGGATCTCTTTTCTTATCTTAAAAGTACAGACGTTACTTCAAAAAAGAAGATGATTACGTCCTACGCGTCATGCATCTAGTCATGATTGTTAACCATTGACTTAAATTCTGCGAAGTCATTGGTTTTCCTGGCTGGCTCAGGCAACCTGTTCCATATTCCTACTTATTACGAGTGGTTCGCAGTCTACTGATCACTTATTATACTGGGATAGGCCTATTTTGACTGACAAAAGGAAAGATTTTAATCACCCCGATCTGCTGTTTATTGATAATAAAGAAAAGATCGCTACCATTATTGACATCGCCGTACCCCTGTATTATAATATAAAAAAACTGAAATGGAAAAAAACAAAGAAAATATAAGAAACTAGGCTTTGAGATTATGCATTTATGGAAGTTATCTAAAATAACATTATACCCCATTGTTATATCAACCGATGGGATAATGACAACAGACCTCACAGATACTTTCAATGCCCTTAATATTTTTATGAATATTCTCGTTGCCTGCTGCAGACCTGCCACACCACCAGAAAATTCCTTAGTGGAAAGGGAAACTGATAAAGGGACTACAATGAATATTGTTTCTCTTTTACGAAACTCGACCCTAGCAGTACCAGAGAATGAATACTCGTTCGTTTCTAACACAATAATAATAATAATAAATACCTTCAAGGTCCTTAACATTAATAGGAACATTCTCGTTGCCTGTAAGAGGGCGGTACTGCTGCAAACCTGCCACATGACCAGAAAATTCCTCAGTGGACACTGATAAAGGGACTACAATGAATTTTGTTTCTCTCTAACGAAACTCGACCCCGGCGGTGCCAGAGAATGAATACTGGTTCGTTTCTAACATATAATAATATAATGACAAATGTGTAATCAATGTAAAAGTAGGCCTACTCTATTACACAAGTTATGCCTGTTTGTGTTAAATTGCTATTGTTTCTTTAATATTACGAATATATTTGCTAGTTAAGATACATGATAAATATAATATGTGAGATAACGGTAAATTTTAATTGCACGAGCAGCACGACACACTCCAAACATTGAGTGAATAACGTGTAGATCTTACATTAACCCTAGATTTGTACATTTAAAATGATGCAACCTCATCTGTACGATTAATATTCCATGCAACCATTCAACGCATTTTAGACATTTGTCCTTGGAAACTAAGCTCCAGATTACAGTTGACTTTCTATTGAGTAAGATATTAGAAATTAGATGTCCAGAAAAGATAGCTACTATCAATTTGTGGGAGAGAACTAGACAAAAGCCCATAGCCCAAGACATCACAAAACGAAAATGGAGCTGGATAGGACACACCCTGCGAAAACCAGCTACCAATGTTGCAAGGCAGGCACTTGACTGGAACCCACAAGGAAAGAGAAAAGTGGGCAAACCTGGAAGAGAAGAGGTCAGTCATCAGTGAAGCTGAGGGTACTGGAATGACATTGAAGCAGATGAAGAAAGCTGCTCAGAATCGAGTTCGGTGGAGAAGTGTGATTGCGGCCCTGTGTTACCCTGGAAGTGCACAAGATTAATTAAGTCAAGATAATAATAATAATAATCTTTATTATCCGTAAGGAAATTTGTCTTACAATTTGTGCATTACACCAAACAAAAAAAAATTATAACTATAAGAAACCAAAATATACATTCACACCAGACTCACTCATAATTTACATGTGACAAAGTTTATACCAGATTGTTCTTATTTAATGATTTGATTGCCAGGGGAACAAAAGAGTGTTTGTGTCTGTTTGTCTTTGCTATCGGTGTCTTGTATCTCTTTTGTGATGGTAAACAACGATGTTAATAAAGAAGCTTCCAGAACTTTAATCTCATATCAATTGATGTCAAACATTCATTCAGTACAATTGCGATGTGGGAAGTCTTCAAGAATTTTGATGTCAATGTCTTCTGGTTCCTGTACTTGTGAAAATCAATACACATTCAGAATATTTGAAGATTCAGCGTGTGACTCGGAATCCTAATAAGTAGCATAGTTGACCAATGCCCCACATTTTTGGGGATCTCGATGAGGCATAAGCAAACTATGAAATGAGGGTACTCTCGCACCCTCTTAAGCACTCCCACGGAGCCTTGCTGTGCTACCCTTTGGCCTTGTCCCCTCTCACGACCGTTTCCACCCGGGCGCCACGATGAGGCAAGGTAGCGTGCCCGGGCTGTGCCTAACCCACTCATTGACCTTGTCTTCCCATCGCTTTACTTGCAAATCAACTTCATCTTTACCTATCCCTTAGCCTTAGTCTGTTGAGCGGTTGGGGCACCATACAAATATGTTGACGGTCTTTGTCCATGCCTGTGTTTTACCTTGGGCAACATGTATTTCAGTGACAGGGCATAGGCCTATCCATTCTTTTTATGTTTTCATCTCTGTCTCTTCTTTTTTCCTGGTAATGTTCCCCGAATGAAGGGTTAGGGCATGCTTTTATTTTTATTTTTTGGTTAATATGTTAAGTTCCTCTATTCTAGTTTCTAATTGTTACAGTTGTAAGGTACACCCAGATCTATTTAGTTACTAATTTGACAAAACATTTGCAAGAAATTGCCATTTTAGTTGGCAGCACAGAGAAAAAAAAATATAAAAACAACAACAAAAATGTCGGATAGTGAAAAGCAAGATAAACCTACCTTTTCATTTAAGAAAATAAATCGCAAACGGGCAGTTAGGAAGCAACGTAACGAAAGCAGTGATGGTAAGTACACATGGAAAACATTTTCATATGCAAATTTGAGTGATCTAGGCATTCTAGGGACGTACCCTATCTTAATCTTCTAATATAGTGTAAACTTAGTGTTCTAATGTCTAATCTAATCACTAAATCTTATCTAACTTAGACTTAACTAACTATGACAGGTACCTATGATAATGATAATCTATCTTACTCTTATCTTCATCAATGATCTTGTCTTTATCTAGATTTAGATCTACTCTAGACTAGACTTGTAGACGACTAGAAATAATATAAAAATATACTAATATAGATCTAGATGTAGTTGTTATTACTCAATAAAAATAATAGTATAAGTCATAATTGATAATAATAATAAGTATTATCATAATATCATTATCAAGCATAAAGGCATAAATGGCATAATCATCATAATGTGTGTGATGTCACTTACAATACTTAATATTACTTACAATAATTAGTTTAAATGACATTAGTTGATTAGTCACAGTGATTAGTTACCTAGACATCCTAGTTATAGTGCACACAGCGCGTGATAGTGATACACTATCAGTAAATCTATCAGTAGATAGATCCATCTAGCTAGTTCTAGACTCTCTAGTAAACAAAAAAATCTATGTAGATACTACTAGATCTATCATTATCATATATTCATATATTATTATTAATTATATATATACTAGTCTTAATTAGACTAGTAACTTACTAGTACTAGATCTAGATTGTAGATCTAATAATCTAATATTAATTATAAAGTAATCATTAAAAAATTGCAATCTATCAATTATAATATTATTAATATAAAATTATAACATTTATAATTAATATTGATCATATCAGTTAATGTTCAAGTAGTTCAATGTCTAAAGTAAAGTCTAGTTCTAAACTCTAACTCTACTCTACTCTTTCACTCCTAACTGACGATACCAACGTTGATTTGACCCCATTTAGTTAAATTAATTTTTAGGTTTTATAAACTTTAATTTCTATAATAATTATTAAATACCTTTATAGATCTATAACATTTCCTGATTTAGTGATTACGTATAAAAAAAAAAGTTATATGGAAGTTTAATCAAAACAATTTAAAAAGGTTAGTAAAACACAAAAGAGCAAAATGAATAATTCCATCGTAACATGGAAAATAATTAAGAAGAGAAAGAGCTAAGTCTAATGTCCAATTATTGTCTTCGATTCCGAGTCAAAGATTAATACTCATTATTGAATAAATGTCTTAACTTAAAGTGATTAAGGATTCATGATTCATGCAGTGTTTGAATGTTTCACATGACTATGCAAACGCAGTTATGACCTGCATATTCTCCTGCATCTCGTGCAGACAAAGCTGTTGACGTTGTGTCGTTGACAGTCTATTTAAGTTTTCTTTCCATCTTCTGTGCCTGTCTAAACTGTCTTCAATAATCATTATATAGTTATTTATATAACCATAATAATGGCTTTTCTTTGAGTCTCAAATGTTTGTCCTTTGTGAGAGCTCCTCAACTGTCTCTTACAGGGGCCATCAGCTGCCAGCTACTTTCCTCTGGATTTATGTCAGTATGGCAAAGTGTTCCTGAGTTAATCTTTAAAGTGCTTACGGGAGAGGGGGGCACTTTTGTTACACCATCCTCCTTTAAAGGAAAACTCTGTTGGTTTTGACAATTTTTTATATATTTTGTGTTTTGATTTACAGAAAATAATAATATTCTTTTTATTTTATTTTCAATAATAACTTAGTAATTGATGTTTTTCTGACGTAATTTTCCTGTGAATCCGAAACAGTCAGATTTTCACCGGCTTTCTATGTGACGTCACACAAACCTATTAATTTAATCTATTGACTTACTGTATAGCAGAAAACTATACAGTAAAGTTTACAATCGTGTAAAAGAAATATAGATCTAGGTCTATGCAGTTAGAAAAAAAAATGCATGTTGAAAGTAGATCTACATGCATGACTAACCATGGCAGTGTGTATTTTCTCACCTGACCACTCAACACACAATAACACTATCGGTCAGTTGTCTTGTCTTGACACGTAGTCTAGGCTAGCCTTACACTGACCAGTCTGTTAGAAGGGGAGGGGTGTTGTTGAAAATGTTACTTTTTTTCTCAAACTGGTTATAAAATCCTAATGCTTTTAGATCTCTATATATATATAATTGTGCCATAGCTATGGACTAGGCCATCACTAAGCCTAACAGCCACTGTAAGAATGAATCAATGCGATTGGTTAGATCTAGATTCGCTTTCAGTATTGATGAGAGAAGTGATGTATGCCTAACCTAAAGACAAAATTTAAAAAAAAAAACTGTTTTTTTTTTTAGATGTCAAGAATTTTACTGTCTAATTTAATAATTATTAATGTTTCTAAGCATTTAAATAAAAAATGGTAAAACGTTTACTATTACAACTTTTTACGCAGAATTAAAATTTCTCAATAACTCAAATTTGAAAAACCATTGGAGTTTCCCTTTAAGCTTGCCAAAGAAGATCTGCTACATACTAACTAGATCTATATATTCTATCAGAGATTATGTTTCTGGTCGATCAAAATAAATAAAGAATTTTAGATGATCACAATGCTTCGCAATGCTTTTTAAAAATAAGGCTGCTTAAAGTAACTTTAAATTAGCATTTTTCTAGATCTAAGTAGATCGATATCAATTAAATATAGATCAAGTTATTCTACATCTACAGTAGATCTATTTGACAAAAGTAACATACCACAAAAGTTTAGTCTAGATAGTAAATAGTAGATAGTCTAGATCTAAATTCAAAATTGTGAATGAATCTTGAAGGATATTTTCCTACTAGATGGTTCAGGGAAGAGTGACAGTGATGATGGAAATGTAGCTGTGCGTCAAATGGTGACCAAGAAAAAGAACAATCCTATGGTGCAATCAGTAAGTTATTTAAATCACTTAACTATACAATAAATATTCTTTTGTTCCAAATTAAATGATGGCTGCTTGTCATTGTATAGAGTCAGGGACTCTTCATCTTGCTCTTTTTTTCCTGATCACTTATATAATACAGATGTTACTTCAAAATAGAACATGATCATGTCCTACGTTTATTATTTATATTTGCATGGCAAAAGATGAACTTTGTTTTGGGGCTCTCTCTGTTATAGAATTTGCTCTAGCTGACATTATATTTCATCTTTCTAGGATTAGAATGATCACTAATTTTACTCATTTGCAACAATTGTTATTTGGACTTACAATAAGTTTCATTCCAATATCCTGGTACAATAAGTTTCATTCAAATATGGATACCCTACCTCATCATTCTGTATACCTTACTGTGATTAAAAATGTGTAAAGAAAAAAAAAGAAATTAAATAAATGATTAAATGATCACGTAATGTAGTGATTCTTTTTTTTTTCAAGACAAAAAGGCTTAAATTAGGGACCACAGGTGTAACTAACAGCTCTAGTGATGACAACAGTGACCAAGATACTGCAAGTATTACAGTCAGCTATAAGTCGAGCAGGTCAGGGGTGAGTTCTAAAGAAATTAATAGTATAAATAATTTTCTTTATTATTTATAGTGGCCTCTTTCAGTAAAACAACTGTGGTTCATCTTGTAGAAAACTTTTTCTGAGAGAACTCGGCTGGAGAGACACTTTGTCCACATATAATGCAGATTGAGTTGGCATTTTTTTTGGTGGTAGAGAAACCAGCCATTTTAATTCTTACACTATAGCCAATCACATTGCTGGCTTTGTTAACATTTTCAAAATCAGCATGGTGGCTTACATAAAAGTAAATAAGAAATTGGGGTCATTGTGGTTAAATGATAAAGGCTTGGCTTCCAGACCGGGGGGCTTGAGTTAAAATCCAAATGAAGACCAGGATTTTGAATTTTGGGATATTTATAGCTCCTCTGAATCCACCTAGCTCTGTACCCGACATTAGTTGGCTAAAAGTGAAGGTGGTTGGTTATTGTGGTGGTCACATCACACGATACCCTCTTTAACCATGGGTGAACTTTAATTTATCTGGACCATAAATTGCTCTCTCTGAATGGATTTTTCTTTACTGTTTAATCTTTGTGCAAATACTTCTAAGGAAAGTTGATGTCAAAACTTTACATGTAATAAATATCCCATTATGTTACCATATTTCTCTCTATGTGATTGTCTTGTCATGTAGTATGTGCTCTTGTGTTATTTGATGGCCACAATGGTCCGAGGTTTGAACCCTACTTCGCCTCTACCCCCCCCCCAAAGTGCTACTCTTCAAAGTTCTCAAGTCCAAATCTTGACTTGAGCTGAGTTGTGTTTGCTGAGCGCCTGAAGACAACATGGAAACTTCCTAGATCCCCCTTTTATCCACAAGTCCACAAAAGAGATTGGAGCATATTGACCGTGTTATAGCCTGAAAAATGTGCTATACAAAAGCAATTTTAAAAAAAAATTTGTTTGAGGTTTTAATGTTCTGGTACTTTAAAATAAACAATTTAAAAAAAAATGCTGTTGCTAATTAATTTTAAAATGTTTTTCATTAGAAACGTGAAGGACCAGATGATATGGGTGCCACTTCTGTTATGGAGATAGACACCCAGGCTGATAGAGATGCTCAAGCAATCTTAGAACGTAGTTTACAACTTCAGAAGGTAATTGAAAGTCTGTCCTCTTTTGGTGTTGTGAACTCATATCTTGTTGCATTCAGTCATACATTACTCATACACTATAGCCAATTCATTATCTTTTGTAAACTGTTAAGTATCATTTATCTTGTCTAAACTTAAATAAAGTCCTAGATTTTATGCCTGCATATGTATTGTCTTTATTGAAGTAATAATGTTATTTAAAAATAATATCCTCCAATTTTATTTGTTAAAAGGTAATTAATATAATGAATTTATTTTTGTATTTTTTTCCCCCCTATACCCATCATTCAGGAGCTGAAAGAAAAAGAAGATGATAAAATATACAGAGGTATCAACAATTATCATCAATATTATGAGATCAAAGATTCTATTCATGGAAATGCAGAGAGTGGAAAAAACAGGTTAGCATATTTGTCTAAGTGTTATTCAAAATCTTCAATATTGGTTTGCATTAATTGTTCAAATTTGTATAAATTATTTACTAAAAAGGAAATTAAATTCAGAGTTTGTTAATAAAATCATTATGTAAACCTGTTAATAATTTTTTTTTTGTTAGTATTTTTTCATATAACAAAGTGTTTTTTTTTTTGTTGTTTTTTTTCAAAAGTGTGTTAAAAGCCTAATTTGTATAATGTGAGGTTGAGCAAAGATTTGATCCCCCCCCCCCCCCCCCCCCGCCCTTTTTCCTAAAAAAAAAAAGTATTTTTTAGGCTTAAAAAAAACTACTATAAAGAACATTATCACCTTTTAGTATTACAGATAACAAACTATGATTTTGTCCTCTTAGAACAGGACATAGAACTTAAAATTTCTATCAACAGATTAAACCCCAGCCTGTCCATAATTGAGCACCATTAATAATTTAAACATAAGAGGCCAATAAGAAAATTGAGGGCATAGACTTGTAAGAAAAGCAACAACCGTTATAAATAAGTGGGAAGTGATCAGCTAAACCTTTTTTGAAGCCAGCATTGCTATATTGCTCCCAATGGTGCGCAAGGTCTGAAAGGGGAACTTTTCATTTTAACATACAACGCATGGTTTGGCCTAAATAGTGAAACTGATGCCCCTTAAAAGAAATTAAGGTATAAAGATAACTTGCAATCATTTAATTAAAGTGAAACTATGTCTCTTTCTAGATACGGCCCTTTGAGAGCTCCAGCACATTTAAGGTCAACAGTTCGCTGGGACTATCAACCTGATATTTGTAAAGATTACAAAGAAACAGGATTCTGTGGCTTTGGTGGTAAGTTCATAGTTTGTTTATTTTTGTCTTGTACTATGGTTTGAATCACTTTTATTTGTAGATCTAAAAGTATTTATCTTTAAATTATTAACATATATAACATAAAAATATTGATTTTTCCAAAAAAAAAACCCATAACAAAAATCTTCAATGGTTCTTTATTATTATTATTTTAAAATTAACATATTATTATTCCATTATTTACTTTAAATATTCATGTCCCTTTAACAATGGTCTTGTAAAATGTTTTTTTTTGTTTTTGTTTTGTTTAGATTCTTGTAAGTTCCTCCATGATCGATCAGACTATAAACATGGATGGCAGTTAGAAAGAGAAATGGAACAAGGAACTTATGGTGCAAAAGGTTTGCTTGAGTTTTCTTATCTAATAAATTACATAAGCTCCTACAAATAAGAAGATTGATGTCCCACACATATTTTTGTTTTAATCTAGTCAGTCATGTGTAAGTAGAACTTTCGGATTTTCCAAGACTATGTTTACTTTTGAGTATTCTGTCATAGAGTGATTTTAGAAATTGTGTTACTTAAGTGTGTGTGTTTATTTCTAATTAATGTCATGGCTCTATTTTTAGGATCTGAAACTAGTTTATAATTTGCTGAATTAGAATTTTCTCCTTTCTTTAAATAGAGTAGTGACATTAACTTCTTTCAAGCCCATCAGTATTGTAATTCATCACATTTGGTTTCAAATTAGTCTTTTTTATTAAATATTTTGTGCTTCCTGTGTTTTGTACTAAGCAATATGTTTTTGTCTCCTGGAGCTGAAAATATTGATGCAAAGTATTTATTTACTATATTGGTTTTAGGTTCTTTTTCATTATTATCTTTTTGGGGGGCTATAATTGTAGTTAAGATATCTAAAAGCAAAATTGGAGCTGCGAAACCCAGCAACCAATGTTGCTAGGCAGGCTCTTGATTGGAATCGCAAGGAAAAAAAAGTGGGCAGACCTGGAAGAGGTCAGTTGTCAGTGAAGCTGAGGATACTGGAATGATACTAGTCCATGGGAGCAGATGAAGAAAGCTGCAATTAGCCGAGTTTGGTGGAGAGTTGTGGTTGCGGCCCTATGCTCCCCTGGGAGTGCACAGGATTAAGTCATTATTGTAGTTTCCATTTTCTTAAATTCACTATAGAACCATAGATTTTGAATGGCTATCCTTTGAGATTATATTGTTTACATATTCACTCTGTAACTGTTGGCTGAGTTTTTGGGTCAGATGATTAATGCTAAATACTATGATGCACTCTTAGATTTTAAAATATTTTTTTGTACAAATTTTTGTTTGTTTGCTGAAATCTTTTTGTTAGATATGAAACCATACATCCATCCCAGCATTCATTTATCTTATTTGTTGAGCGCTTTGTTGTTATTAAATTTCCCATAGTATTTTATTTAGCTGGGTTTTAATGCTTCTCTAGTGGATGTCAACTGGTTGGGTTATGTCTCTTTCTGCAAGAATTGATTGTTGAAAGTAATTATGAAATACAGATTACATTTATTTCAGAAGATAGATTTTTCCTTGAGTTTTTTTTCTTTTTTTTTAATGCTTTTATTTGGCTATTTAGTTAATTAAACTCATTGTCAGATAGTCCAAGAATTGTGTATGTTAGTTATTAATTACTCTTATGTGTTTCTTAATCTAGCTTTACAGTTTGCTTTAAATTTCAATGGTGCATTGGGTTAATAAGTAATTCAATGATACTACCTACTTTGAGGTTGACCTATTACTAATGTCTTCTAATTATCCTAGGAACATAAAAATCTTGTATGATCTAAAAAGACTGCATTTCATTTACATAGGTTTTGTATATATGCTATGATAAAAATCTTATGCTTATGAAAATAAATTTCTTTTCTGTAAAAAATTAATCATCATCATCTGTCCCTTCAATTTTGTTGTGACAGTTTGCAGAGGATAACAATTTCACTTTTTTTTTCCTTTAAAAGTGTTCCTTTTTTTTCCCCCCATGAATACAAACATAATCATTTGTCTTTTCAATGTGCAGATGAGCAGAACTATGAAATTAGCAGTGATGAGGATGATCTCCCTTTTAAGTGCTTCATCTGCAGAAATTCCTTCAAAGATCCTGTGACCACAAAGTAAGTTTGAACTAGTAGATACCACTCTTGAAATTAATTATGATGGGAACATAAATAGTAAGTACTTCTGAATGTGATATCAAAAGGATGAGTGATGAAACAAAATGAAATGAAATTTACTTTTGTTTGAATAGTGCACTAATTTTGTTTTTAATTTTTTTGGGCATTATTCTATTGACAAACAGTTTATTTTAAAAATGTATTAATAAAATAATATTGCAGGACTGCTTTTTTAGTATACACTTGTATATGACATTTACATCATTACAGTGCTAAGTCAGAGCTTGGCTTCATTTTCACTATTTACTCAATACTGCTGCTGTTACAAGTTACAAATACATTTCCATTAGCACTAATTTCATATATATATATATATATATATGTCATTCATGTATAGCTGAGTACTTGTAGACCTAGCTGAGTACTTGAAGACCACAATTTAGTATAAGCAAAAACTATTTTGTCTAAAAGTGTTTTTTACATTTAGATATATATTTGGATATATATTCTGCATAACTACTCAAACTACTAGAATTACAGATGAATCTTTTCAAACAATATCTGATAACATACTCCTACTTCTTGTTGTAGTTTGTGTTGTAGTTATCATTTTTATTGATTTTCAATCAGCAGTTAAACGTATTAGACATTGAAAGAAAATAGTCTCTTAGTTCTTTGCTGATGGAAGACTTGAGGTGTACTATGTATAACAAGTGGGATAACTCTATATACAAAATGTAAAAATAATCCAATGTAGTGACAGCACAGCATATTGTTAAAAAAAAAAAAGTAAAATTCTCTGTTCAGACCTTATGATTTATAGGACAGATGGTGTAAAGGTCACCTGTTTTTATGTCTGACTGTTAATCAGTTAACTAGGGTGTCATAACTACATAATGAATTAATGATCATTGAAATTGTATTTTCTCTAAGGTGTAAACATTACTTCTGTGAGAAATGTGCCTTGGGCCATTATAAAAAGTCCAAGAGATGTTTTGTATGTGGTGAACCTACAGGAGGAATTTTTAATCCTGCCAAAGGTAAATACTATTAATATATATTATTTCCACACCTTCATAGAACAAACTTTATGAGTCTTAATATATTGTAATGTAATGCGAGTGGGATACAAGGCGAAGGGTGCCCCTGTCAGACTTGGTGAGTCATAGCTTGAAGAGTTGGACAAGCTCACATATCTAGGCAGCATCATAACAAACGATGGGGATACCTACCATGACGTAGTGTGCCTTATCGGAAAGGCATGGAACATTTTACAAAGGCTGCAACCTATTTGGACTATTCAAGATTTTGGACTTGAAGTTGACCACTAAGAGAGGTTGTGATAAAACATAGCATGAGGTTTGCGGGACATGTTCCCTGACAAATTGAATTATGCATACTAAGAGGAAGGGAAAACAGGGACATCCTCATATAATTTGGTGCCACACTTTCATGGAAGACCTCAGAACTGGGGACACCAAGTGGGAAGAGGTCTTAGACATTGCCAGTGACAAATCTTTGTGGAGACGGCTTGCCGCCCAATGCGCCAAACAGCGCTGGTGGGTCTAAGTAAGTAAGTAATGACTCTCACTATCCGGGCTCGCTGCAAACTGCACCACAACCAAATAAAAAAAACCTTGACAACTGAGGGCTCCAAAAAAATGTAACACTTTAATGCCCAATAAATCACAACAATACTGTAAAAATGGCAACACATAACACTGAATGTACAAATGCTTTACTGTTATTATTAATTGTACTGCCATATCAACTCTGTAGTGCTGTATCAACTCTACTGGCTACTCCGCCTTGTCCTGGACTTGTACTTCACTTTCTTTTACGGACCAACTTCTCACTGGACTCTGCTATACCAGACTTGATCTTGAATGGTAAATTCCTCTTGTACCTGTGAAATAGTGATGTGACTCTACACTTTTGCTCTTTATATAAGGACCCTGAATCATTCTAGACACTATGGAAATATCACCCATCTTTTCTGGGTGATCACATGACTATATCTGACGTGACTGGCATGAGCACTGTTCACAGCACAGTTCTATCTTGAAACACCGCCACTTGTCACGCTTGACTGTTGCGACGCATCACATTTGACTGTTGCCATGCATCACATTTGACTGTTGCCACACATCACATTTGACTGTTGCCACACATCACATTTGACTGTTGCCACTCGTCACATTTGACTGCTCGTCTAGCACTGGCCTGTGTAATTTGTGTCTGCTGGCTACACACACAATTGCCCCTATCCACATCACCTCCAGTTATAACAAAATCTTCATTGTACTGTAACTGTAGATTGAACAAGTTGCATTTCATCTTATTTGCAACTTTTTGATAATTGTATACTCTTTACATAGATTTAAATTGAACAGCCAGTCTTGCACCTCAAAAAAAAAAAATTGTTTAGACAAAATGAACAGTGAATGTATGTTTGTGTACTCATCCCCTTTGACACTGGTCATAGGTCCATATATTGTAGTCTTTGTGTTGATAAATGTGGACTAAGACTTAATACATATTAGAAATCAGACGTTTAAAGTTTTAGCTAGAAGTACTAATTTTTGCACATTTTGTTATTAAAATAAAATCCTTAAACAGAGTTGAATTTAATATTTCAATGCTAGTAAATGTTGCCAGAATGACATATTATAAAGCTTTATTAAATGCTTTCATTATGATATAAAAATTATGGTCGTTGTATGGAAATCCAGTTTTGATATTTGTAAAATGTCATTATTATAAAAACATTGATCTTAAATTTTTTTTTTCAGATGTCATTGCCAAAATGGAAAAAGTGAAACAAAATGAAATGCTAATTCCAGATGATGAGAGAGATGAGTCAGAAGACTTTGTTCCTATTTCTTGATAACAGTTATAACAAGTTGTATGTTGTTGTTTTTGTACATTTTGAATGCAATGTAGGTAAAAATAAAAATGCAAAAAATGATTCAATTTTATGTACTGGCTTGACTTTGTTTATTAGCATAGTATATATTATTTTTAAAATGTTAATGTTAGTATAGTTTATTTTAGAAAGAAAATATTTATTAAGCACTCTTTCTCATTTGCTATAATAGTTTATTAGGTTTTTTCTTTACTACTATTGTGCTCAATATAAATACCAGTATAGTTTGATCTTCTATTTAATAATAAGGCGTGTTTTCGAGTCCGAAGATTAGTAAGAATTCAGTATTTCCCATTGCTGCGCAGCCCCAGCTGTTACCTACATATTTTGCCACATCCAGGGCAAGCATAACCTTTGTCTGCAGGTGGTGGATTAAGATTTTCCTTTCGCCGCCTGCGTTTGTCCTCAGCAGTGGATTTTCTTTTGGTCTCAAATATGTATCCTGCTGCCTTCGTGATCTCCAGCTGTCTTGTTCTGAGGCCACATGCAACCAGGTGCTCTCTTCTATGTCAGCCAAGGAAAGTTGGCGCCTAAGCTGGTCTTTGAAGTGTTTCCGTGGGGCGCCTCTGTTATGTCGACCACCTTTCAGCTCACCAAAAAATATATTCTTAATATAAATGTTGTTTTTTGTTGTAAGATAATCATAAAATAAGTATCACCAATCCAGGACAAGAAAGATAGATATATAATTACCCTTATGAACATTCATTTCAGTCCTACTTTTCTTTCTGTTTTTTCTTATTGAATTAAAATGTAGACTACTTATAATTAAAATGTTGGGGATAGCTTTTCAAGTGCATTTTAATGCAATTCAAAACCATTGCCAGTTTCTTTATTCCTCTGCAAACCTGTTGTCAAGACATAACTTGGTGTTAAATTGCACTTTTTTTTCTTTATTACAGATTTTGTTGTACTGCGGACTTCAAGAAAAAATCACTCAATATCATATCAGTACCCCCCCCCCCCCCCCCCGATCTCATTCTCTCCCTTGTCACTGGTTGTTTTACTTATTAATAATTCTTAAATAATTTCTTCATTATCATACAGATTACTTTAAAATGAAAGAAAAAATATCACAAATACTAGCATTGAATTTTTAACACACAATACAACAGTATACACATTTTTTTGTAACTTTTTAATTTTTTAAAAAGTATATTAAAATCTAAAAATAATTGTGTACACACAATCAAACATGCAATTTAAAAAAAAAATCTATCACAAAAATATAATACCTTGTAGTCCTTTGTATATTTAGGTCATTTTTTAATAAATAATTTTACAAAATAAAATGATTTTTTGTCCTCTTCTCACCACACAAAGGCACATGACTAATATATTGGCTCTTTCAATAACAAATAATGTTTTGCTGTTCTCCTCAAAGACATTGGAAGTATGTTGAAACATCTAAGAAACTATACCAGAGATGTAGATGGGCGTTCTGAATGTGCTGAGAGATCAAAGTCAGTCAAGGAAGGAGCTGGAGATTCTCTGTCAGATAACTCGTCAGCAGTAGGTATATTAATGGCAAGAGTTGCTGGCCCTGAAGCTTCATTCAAAGTTCTGTTATTTGATTGACTTTCAATGTCTTTTGGAGAGCTTGTCACTTTGTCAGGAACTTTGTTGTCTCTGTCATTAATGTGATGATGGTGAGGATGAGCCTCTACTACTGGAATGCCTGCAGTTTGTTGAGAATCAGGTAAAATATTATTACCAGTAACAGAAACTTCAGGTTTGATAGTCTTTAATCCGGGAGGGTTTATATGCACATCGCGAAGTGGACTTGGGGATCTGTCTCTTGGTGTGTTGCTGCCAGGTGAAAAAACATATGGAGTGAAGGGAGCAACTGTTTGAGATGAACTAGGGGTCACAGCATGTTCCTGTCCTACTTTCAGCTGAGATGTAATCAGGATGTATTCTGCATCCCCTTGTTGTAGCCCTGGCTTAACGCTGCTGCCTTGAGCTGCATTGGTGCGATAGATGGGTTTAACTGGGTTTAATTTGCCTGGCACTTTCCCATTCTTGTTCATCTCATTTTGTGGAGTGCTTTTGGTAACAATTGTGAGGTCAACTGGTGGATGAGTTGTGGAGGAATGAACAGGAATAGTTTTAAGTTTAGGACTTGATGGGTGCCCATGGTCGTTGCTGCTTTGACTGGAAACAGATGATGTTCGGCTGCTTCTTCTTTCACTTTTATGATTGTTGCTATTATGATCAGCAGCTTGTGTAGCACAATTCTTCTCAACCTGGTTGCCTGTCTTCAAACTTGTAAGAGTGGATGGCACTGTCGAATCTTTTTTGACGCTTCCCAATTTGAAATTGACAATTTCATCTACAGACATTCTGTGGATCTTCTCTTCTTCTTCCTGTGTAAGTGTATCAATGTACATGACCTTCAACTTGGAGTTACTGTTTGGAGCAGTAGTCTGGAAATATAAAATTAAAAACTTTGAATATAATAAACATTAATCTATTATTATTATTCAAATATTAGTATTGAATGCAAAAAAATATAAATATGTTCAAATCACTTTCTACTTTTTTTTACTTTCTAAAAAATTGTATCCAGGAAACTATATTATCAGGAGAAAGGTTGATGTCAAACAACCAAAAATATTTTTAATTGAATAAAAAATAAACTATTTTGGCTACCTAATATGAAAGCCAGCGAATAAGCCAAACTAGTGAAGATACACCACCAGATACTCTTAGAGTATTAGTACAGACCAAGTGGTTTGGAAAGACAGTAGGTGAATTGAAGTGAAAGCAATGCTACTCTAGGTTCTTATGCTTCATCAGGCCTCACACACAAGACTGCTTGCTACATCTCTATAAGTTAGCGTAGCATTGAATGGAAGAAGTAAAAATAAATAGAATCTAAATGCAAAACTAATAAATTCATCACTTTTCTTTTGAAATTTAAAACTATATTTTAATTTCTTCCTATTGCTTAGTGGGGTGCCATTTAACTTCAAGAAATAAACATCACAATAACCTGCCAGCATAACTTTGTATACAAATATTGTTGGTTTGTTTAACAATATCAGTGTTGTGTACGAATGGGGAACTAGAGACAGGCTTATTATCTGTCTGACATTTGAGTACAATCTTATATTTAGTATTGTGAGAAACAACCTAGTAATGGAAGAAATTAAAAAAGGCAAATGGGGCTGGATTAGAAATACAATGCAAAGAACATCAGAAAACATTGCAAGACAGGCTCTGGGCTGGAAGCCACAGGGAAAGAGAAACACTGGGAGACCAACACAAACATGGAGATCAGTAGAACAAGAAGCAGAGATGGCAGGATGGACATGGACCCAGCTGAGGGGATTGCCCCAGAAGAAAAGAGTCTGGTGGCCAAGTACTGTTGCAGCCCTATGCTCCACTGGGAGTTAAAAGATTAAACAAACAAAACACATTTAGCTCAAAGTATACAAATCAACAGGTACTCTATAAATGACTCAATAATTGACTGAAATGTTTGGTTTTCCTATTTAAAAAAATATTTTACAGAATGTTCATTATCATTTCATTCACTGACATTTTCTTTTAGTTAATGAAATATCTTGAAAAAAATGCATAACAGGAACTAAATTTAAAACTAAATGTTGTGCATTAAAAAATTATTTCATTGAATTATCATCTCAACTGAACAAGCTGATAGAGAATTATGTTTCATTGGTTTAAAAATTTATAATTTTTAGATGATTGATCATGTTTCAAGAAGGCCTAATTTGACAGTCTACATTACTTTCTGATCTAATCCAAAATGAGTAAACAAAGGCATAAAAGAGAATAAAAAGCAAGAAAAAAAAATGTGCTCACTCTGGGAGATCTTTGTTTAATTTTAAATCCATTTTTTGGAGTCTGGATAATTGCTAAGGCTCCATTTGGATCACTCAGCTTCTCAAACTTGACTGGCTGAGTCTCAGATGATGGCTGTTGATAAAAAGATAGCATAGTAGCATTCAAACTTTCTTTTGCCAATTTTTTGTTGATATAAATGTATAAATTAAAAAAAAATGAAACATTTAAACTTTTTCTTTTAAAGCTTTATCCAAAAGCTCAAAATTTAACATAAAATTCCAGTAACTATAATCGATGGGTGACATATGTTTTAAACATTTATTTAAATGACATAGCATCTCAATGTATGTATAATGAGTGATATCACAAGTTGATAATATGTCTTAATAAAAAATTTTTTTTAGGACTCACATCTAATAGCTAAGTAGCAAATGCAACTAAATATTAATTGAAGCACAATAATAAAAATACTTAGGATGGATATCTAATTGTGGAATTTAGGAAATTTATGCACCGCATATTTATGGATATTTAAGCACAGGATATTTAGGCACCCGGAAATTTAGGCACCCGGATAATTAGGCACCGGATAATTAGCCAATTTTTGACAAGGCGGAAAATTAGGCACCGGATAATTAGGCACTCTTAATTTTGAAAATATTTTAAAAATTTTAACGTATATTTATCCTTAGGCTATGGGCTATCGGTGACGTTATAATAAATAGCAACTATAACGATTCTAACTAAAGAAAAGCTGACAAAATGGGGAAAAATTACAATCATGAGAATGTGTGGAAAAAATGACTCCTGAGTCACTATATAATATAGACATCACAGGATTCAGGGAAGGGGAGGTCGAGATGATTCTCCACTCATTGGTTCCCTCCATCACCAACCCCTAAGGTTGACTGGTGAGTTTTTTTAATTGATTGTTATGCAATTTGTGTAAATATTTAGTTACTAATGTAAATACTTTAGATTAAAAAGTATTATAAAATATTTTTATTATGTCGGGGAGTGTTGGCCTTAAATATAATCGCAATCGCCCTCTGCTTGTGGGAAAGGGAGGGGTCGTACTTTTAAAATGGGATAGGCGCGGGTGGGGGGAGGGCACACACTCCCACTTAAGGGAGAGGATTTCTCGCAGATAGATGTAAACTTGGTCGTAAAAGTTACTTAGTGAATCTTAAGGCTACACACTGGGGTCAAGGGTATGGAACAGCATAGGTGCTAAATTGGAAGTCTGGAGAAACTTGTCTCCTTAAAAAGGGTATGGGAATGAGGAGGAGGCTTTGCTTGTGATACTTATAGGGATCTGATATGTTAATGAACTAAAGTAGTATTCATTTTTTTATAACAGCATTAATCTCTATACCTACGCATCCAATATATGCAAATTTATGTTCTATAATATTTATATAAAATATATATGGTTGGACATTGCAAAATGGCTAGAAATTGCGATAAAATATGTTTTGAAATTTAAAAAATAGAAAGTTTATTGAAAAGACAGATGAGATGAAAATTTCTATATTAATATTTGGAATATTGGTCTCTTTGCATCTGTTCTAAACAGAATACACATTCTGTTTATAACAGATGAAAATCTTTAAAGTTCTTAATTTGATGATTATGTTGACAGTTTATGATAAAACAATGAATCAGGCTCCATTACACGGGCGGGTATCTCAAAAGAAATTGGGTCCACCTGTTGATCCTATGAGACTCCTGGGTTTGAAATGTATCAAGTCTTTTCCGCGACCTGCGAAATATCATGCCGATGCTATAAACGTTTATATCCAGCTACATCAAAGTCAATTTGTGGTCCAGTGTCAGTGGCCTGTTTCAGTAGGCCATTGTATAAAAGCAGCTTCTGTGACTACTAAGTCTCAATGTTCGAAAGCTTTTGATAAAGACTACTATAGTGTTTTTCCTGTTCGTTAATTTGTTAGAGTTCTTTCTGCAACCAGGTGGCGCTCACTGATTGCATAATCAAAATTAAAAAAACTCACCAGTCAACCTTATAGGGGCTGGTGATGGACTGAAGCAATGAGCGGAGAATCATCTTTACCTCCCCTGAATCCTGTGATGTCTATATTATATAGTGACTCAAGAGTCATTTTTTCCACACATTCTCATGATTGTCATTTTTTCCCCATTTTGTCAGCTTTTCTTTAGCTAGAATCGTTAAAGTGGCTATTTATTATAACAACATCGATAGCCCATAGCATAAGGATAAAATATACGTTAACATTTTAAAATTATTTTCAAAATTAAGGTCGCTAATTAAAGAGTGCCTAATTATCCGGTGCCTAATTTTCCGCCTTGTCAAAAAGTGGCTAATTATCCAGTGCCTAAATTTCCGGGTGCCTAATTATCCGGGTGCCTAAATATCCTGTGCCTAAATATCCAGTGCCTAAATTTCCAGATAACCTAATTGTGTGGTCTGCTCTATGGTCTTTCAAGTGGATTGTCCTGGATTCAACCCCCCCCCCCCAAACTATCATGTGCCTTCCTGTAGGAGGTTTGGGCTAAGATGTAATAATCTTCTCTTCTGAAGGAACATCCGAAATATATCAAACAAAACAAACTATGTTTACTTACTGCCTTTGTACATTCTTGGGTCACACATTTTGGTTTTAGTATTTTGACATCAGTTTTGGAGCACTGATCTGCCCAGCTAAGGGGCACAACTGATGAACTACTTCTCTGCCCTTGGCCTACTCCTGAAGTTTTCTTAGGGAAAGAAGATAAGGAGACTGAGCTCCTGTTCGTGTCCATGTTCTCTTCCAAAGTGTCCGTTAATGTTCTTCAGTTTAGACAAAATAAGATATGGAAATAATGTTTCACTAATGCAGCTTTTTTTTAGAGTTACAGATATTTAAAAAAAAGTTAAGCTGTAACTAGCATTAATTTCTTCTCGATTTGCCTTCTTATCAACAACAATGCACATTTTCCCCTTGCATTTCAATTGGGTCAAATGGAAATATAGATTATAGACTTTATTATTTTATCAAATTTTTTATGGTAATGTTCATTTTCTTTTTTTTTTTATATTAGATTTAAAAAAAAAAAAAAAAAAAAAAAAAAAATTCAAAATTTAAATAACTATGCCATTTAAAGTGAAGTGAATATAGTAAACTGTGACATTGCAGTAATATGTATTTGCTAAAAGAAAGTAAAAGAAGGGTCTGTGTGGTGCAAGTTTTTTTCACTATGAATATTCCTAAAACTGTGTATTATGTTTTATTATCCAAGCTTTAATAAAAAAAGTTTCCAATTATTAGTCTTTACATGTAATGTTATTAGTCTTTACATGTAATGTTATTAGTGTTTTCTCCCCTTTCTTCTTTATTGTGACCTAATGGAAGAAACATTTCTATATCAAATCCTATTTCTTTTAAATCTAGTCTATATTTATTGTGAAATGCTATAAAGCTTTGGTAATATAGAAATGGCTGAACATTTTTTAAATTCTAGTTTCCTGATTTCCCAAAAAAAATTGAAGCATTTATTTCTCTGTAATGTGAATAATATACAGGTAGGCCTACATAACAAGTTATTTTTGAAATGTCTCAAAATACACATCAAAAGGTCATAGCAGGTGACAGACTCTTACAACATCAGACACTTGGAAAGGTCATAATCTTATCTTATATAATATAGACGTTAATTCAAAAAAGAAGATGATTACGTCCTACGCGTCATGCATTCAGTCATGCATATTAACCAATGACTTAAATTCTGCCAAGTCACTAGTTTTCCTGGCCATAACAAATGAATGACTTTGTGAGAGGGAATAACAAATGAATGACTTTGTGAGAGGGAATAACAAATGAATGACTTTGTGAGAGGGAATAACAAATGAATGACTTTGTGAGAGGGAATAACAAGTGAATGACTTTGTGAGAGGGAATAACAAATGAATGACTTTGTGAGAGGGAATAACAAGTGAATGACTTTGTGAGAGGGAATAACAAATGAATGACTTTGTGAGAGGGAATAACAAGTGAATGACTTTGTGAGAGGGAATAACAAATGAATGACTTTGTGAGAGGGAATAACAAGTGAATGACTTTGTGAGAGGGAATAACAAGTGAATGACTTTGTGAGAGGGAATAACAAATGAATGACTTTGTGAGAGGGAATAACAAGTGAATGACTTTGTGAGAGGGAATAACAAGTGAATGACTTTGTGAGAGGGAATAACAAATGAATGACTTTGTGAGAGGGAATAACAAATGAATGACTTTGTGAGAGGGAATAACAAATGAATGACTTTGTGAGAGGGAATAACAAGTGAATGACTTTGACTTTAAATAAGCTTGCCCAAGCTGTGGTCTATTGATAAACATTCATAGATAAATGTAAACATAAAAATGTTAACATAAACAATGGCAATTGTTTTCCATCATTTAATCATAAGTGACCAAGTGAATGACTTTGTGATAGGGAATAACAAATGAATGACTTTGTGAAAGGGAATAACAAGTGAATGACTTTATGAGAGAGAATAAATAACAAATGAATGACTTTGTGAGAGGGAATAACAAGTGAATGACTTTGTGAAAGGGAATAACAAGTGAATGACTTTGTGAAAGGGAATAACAAGTGAATGACTTTATGAGAGAGAATAAATAACAAGTGAATGACTTTATGAGAGAGAATAAATAACAAGTGAATGACTTTGTGAGAGGGAATAACAAATAACCAAACCACTAAAAGTGTAAAAAAAAAAATAAATCCAAAGTATAAAATGTTACCTAGAATTAGAATCTTTATAGACATGTTAAAAGAAAAGGAAAAATAACTATCTTTTTTTGTTAGGTAGCTATTGTCACATTGATAGTACAAGTTATTTTATAATGTCACATTATGGCACTTAAGATTGATTGGTTAATTTCAACAGTAAAAAAAATACTTACATAAACTCTTGCCAGTCATCATAATTGTCTTCATCAGACAACTTTTTCAACTCTAGCTCAGCAAAGTCTTCATCAGCTACATGTAAATTGTTCCCTAAAACTTTGGAACCAATATCAGTATTCCAATCTATCAGTGATTTCTTGGACTTTCTTCTGATCTGAAAAAAAAAAATATAACAAACTTAAATCACAAATCTGAAACCTCTGAAAATACTTCAAACAAAGTATAATATTCAAAGCCCTTCTAAAGCAAAAATTGACCTCGTAGCCTTTAAAAGGCTTTTGTAAAACAAAAACCAAAAAAAAAAAAAAAAGAAAAAGAAAGCTTTATGATGGTAATAGCAGTTTTTTATAATTGGGGCAAAAGTGTGGAAACATCAACCAGTTAACAAGTTTTGGCATGTTTACAAGCATTTTACTTACAATTGTGTAATCATGTATCAAAATAGATTTATAGTGTCAGAATAAATTATCTTCCCTGTTGTTTTTTTGTAAACTACAATTGACAATTCTAGTTTCTGGATAACAAAAACATTATTATGAAAGTCCTAATAGTTGATTTTTAATGAGTTTCTAAATCAGTTAATACTAATCCAACAAATAATATACATTTTTAAAAAGTTCAAAAAATTATTATTATACAGCATCGAGAAATACAGTAAAATTAAAACAATAGTAATAAATTATTGTGTCACTCCCTGGATCATGATAGGTCTGCCAATACCAACTTACCTTTAGGTCTCTACTTGTTACATCTCCATTAATTCCAATTCTTATAGCATCTCCTTTCTGTAACTGTCTTGCTACTTTACTTCCCACAGTCCCATCTATATTGTAATACTCCTGTGTGGTGTTGAAGCCTGTAGAGATCAAAGTTATAAAAAAAGGTTCCCCTTTCACACCTTCAGATCTATAGGGCAGATGATGTTAAGGTCATTTGTTTCTATGGCCAACGGTTAACGAGCAAGGTGTCATGTGGCCAGCACAATTACACAACTGCCTTTGCTTTCCCCAACTAAAGTCATGTACCCATTAGAGTTGGGTGGACTCAGGGGAGCCCTAAAATCCTGAATTTCAAAATCCCAGTCTTCACTGAGATTTGAGCCCAGGATTCCAGGTTTAGAAGGCAAGCGCTTAACCATCCTGCAGATAAAAGATGCAGCCAAATCTGGTAGATAAGAAAACTGGTCAATTAGACCTGCCACTTACTGGGACCAACCCCTAAAGCACTAAAACAAATCCTATTATACAGTCAAATCTGGTTAATTGGATCAGTCCATTATCAGGACCAAAATGATTGTGCATGATGTGGTCCAATAAAATGGATTTGACTGTTTATATATTTAAAACACTATAGATGGCTTAGTCATTCACAATGACACATTAATAAATGTATAACTTTACAAAATAATACTGAAAATGGCAAAGCTGATTTCAAGCTACAGTAGAATAAAAATAACTGTGTTTTTGTGGTGTTGTGTTTAAATTAAATTAAAGCATTATATGTCTACCACATGACTTCTGTTACATTTTTCACCCCACCATACAAGTGCACATGACAGATTCCTTAGTAAAGAAATAAAAAGAAAAAAACATCTGGTATGATCTTATTAAGCAGTTCAAACATTATAAAAATGATAACTTACTAGTAAAAGCATCAATAACTCCTTCTCCTCCTGCACCTGCAGCTCCTCCAAATGTAAGCCAGGCTTCTAATTTTGGGGTAGGGACATCGTCAGGCTGCCGACGACCTCTCATAAAAATTCCCTGTGCAAGATGGTTCTGTCCAGATTCCCAATAGCAGTTAATATCTTGATTTATTTTCCTGATATTTATGTTTTTGGCCCACAAATCTTCATCTGTTTGTAATGCCAAGAAGCTGTCTGTTGCTGTCTGAATGTTTCTGTATCTTTCTGACCCTGTCATTAACAAATACCAAACGTTTAAAAGAAATGGTTGTTTCATTGCACTAATTTTTTTCTTTAATTCCACATTTTTTTTTTTATTTTTATGAAACCTACTTAAATCAGTTGTCAAAAATAAAGCCACTTATCATCTCTAAAACTTTCTTTAGAAATAATTTTCAAACACACACATACTTCTTCTTGACAGCTTTTTGCTGCTGAGCTGTAAGCTCTTTTGCCGATTATGCCAGAGAAACACACACACATTTATATATATATATATATATATATATATATGTGTGTGTGTGTAAAAATCAATAAGTTGCTAGCTCTGAATTTTTTTTTCACCAACAAGTAAATCATGTTTTTAAAATATATGCAAAATTTCATATTTTTTCAGTTCCTACAATTAGCTGGCACTTTCTTCCTGGACCAAAGTTTAAGGAAGGTAGTAAAAAGGTGGATATTGGTTAGAAGACACAAGTCAAAATCTAAAGTAAAATATTTAATCATTTATTTCAAACTAAAATTGGGCTCATAGAAGTATGGCTGCATAGTTAAGGTTGAAAGAGTGTCACACTAATAACCTGAATGTCATTTGTTTGATCCATATACTTACCTATTTTTCCCTCTTTTTTTGACAATTAAAATATAAAAGTTTAATTTACTATATTATTTGAAAATAAAGTAGAAATTGTTTTTTATATTTAAATTATTTAAATATTATAAGTTATCTCTAACATTAAAAAAAATATGCCCATAATTAAAAAAAAATGACTTACAAAAAGCATCTCATTAGCAAGCTGCATAACACCATTTACTGATTAAAGAATTAGTCATTACTCAGTAGGTCAAATTAAATTACCTTTTGTCTTGGGCCTGACTGGAGAAATTGAGGGAGCTTGACTTTCTCTGGGGGAATAAGCTGTAGATAAGGAGGTCAAAGGTCGACCTCTAACTTCCACTAGAAAATTAGAGAGATCAAAAATAGAATCTTTTTTAAAAAAAAAGTAATGAGACTTTGAAATCATATAATCCTGTAAAATTGTAAAAGTAGTAGGTAGGTGGGTACACAAGATCACAGGAATAACCATAATCAATAGTAACCTGAGCATGTTTTGGGAAAGTTTTATTGTTTGTAGATAACAAAGCATTAACTAGAGCTCTCTAGCCAGAGAAACAGGGACTGATAAAGCCCTGACCTTTTGGCACAGTGCACCTTGTAAGCATAACATTTTTAATACCACAGGCCTGCTACTCTTTGGTGTATCTGGCCTATTCTATAAGGACAATTTGATTTACTTCGGGTGAGTATTAATTTTAGTTTCCACAAGCCAGCATAAAACAGTTTTTTTTTTCTTTTGGAATTATTTTCATTTCATTTGACTTAATATCAATAAAAAATGTCCTCAGTAGTGTCCAAACATCAAAATGTTAATGTTCTTTAACTATAAAAGTTTTTCCAGTATTTAATATAACAATAACAAATATGAATTATTAAGACATATAGTAATAAATGTCATAATTATTTGTATTAAAAAAAAATAAAGTTCCCCTTTCAGACATTGTGATCTATTGGGCAGATGATGTAAAGGATCTGTTTCTTGGCCCATGGTTAATGAGGGTGTCATGTGGCCAGCACAACAACCAACTGCCTTTACTTTTCCTCAACTCATGTCAGGTACTCATTAGAGCTGGGTGGACTCAGAGGAGCCTTAAAGGTAGAATCCCAGTATTCAGCAGGATTTGAACCCAGGACCCTGGTTCAGAAGCCAATCCCCTTACCACACAGCCACCGCTGTTTGGCTATAAATAGTTTAAAGCTTAAAATTATTCATATTGCTAAAAGAAACTTTAATGAACAATTTGTTTTACAAGTAGAAAATCTGAACTAAAGAGGGCAGGGGTGTACAGCACCATTTAAAATGCATTACTAGTACAACTTCTCCCCTCTCAAATACACACTGACACACACAAACACCAAGGTGGAAAAAATGGTTATAATGCTGCATGTAGTCCAGCATGCAATGTACCTTTGTGTCTGGTGCCACTTTCTGTTTGAGGTCGTACAGTTGATGGTCTACTTGCACCAAGTCTTGTGTTGGGTCGAGATACACTGGTGGCTGGTCGACTTCAATAAAACAATAAGGACTTAACAATAAACAAATAAATGGCCGTGGAAAACAACAAGACCAAACGTGAGATCTAAGCACACACTAACGTTGTCGTCTGCCATGAACTGTCATTTCGGTGAATACGTTTTAATTAAGTAAACGATAAACAAATTAAAAAAACGAAAATGAGTCACAATTAGAACTAGAATTATTTTTATAGACCAGCTCTAATGATGCAAAGCATCACGCAATTTTCTTTTGCTTTATTTATTTCGGACGTTCCAACACAAATGAAGATTGTTCCACACTATAGCCCAGACCTTCTGCAAGATGGTATCGTAGTGGCATAGCATGGTGTTATGGAGTACGTGTGTTTGTGTTGCTATGGCGACGTTGGGAAGATGTTAGCGATTGGTTGGGAATGATGCAACATAGGTGGCATTATTGTTTTACATGTTTCGGATGTTCCTTTAGAGTTGAAGATAGTTTACTTCCTACTCCAAAACTCCCGCAGGACGACGGGGGATGGGAGCGGGCGGGGTTTGAACCCGCGACCATCGATAAATCCGAACGACAGTCCAGCGCGCAAACCACACGACCAGGCAGCCAACCGTCACTTGGTCTTAGGACAGACGACTCCAGAACGTGAGACTGAAAGGTTGTGTTGTTGAGTGAGCTACATTTTTATAAGAAATATTATTACTAAAGTCAAGTATATTTAATTAATATCAACTTGATTTTGGCCTATTGTATAAAGAAAGTTCTATTTAGTTTTGTTCACAATAGGAAGTTTTTCAAATTATTTGAATTTTTATTAGTTAAAATAGATTACGCCTACAACGGTTTATTTGTCTACCAACAATTTGATGCTACATATCAACGACCGGTAACAGCACATGGCATCGACAAGGGACCATTGTGATTAAAGTCCGATGCGCATATCACACGACCAGGCAGCAAGCCACGATTATAAATAAGAGAAAGAACAACAACAAAAAGGTTAGTTGGAATAAAAAAAATTGATCCCTGCAAGAAGTTCTATCACTATCTCAGACTTGACACCTAGCAAACGATAGTCTGATATATCTATTATGTAAAAGCGATGCTTAAATTTTCCCCAAAAAATAATTTTAAAAAATACGAAACTGGTCTCAGCGTGGTCTCAACCTAATAGCTGGCCTTCTCAGAGACGAATCGCATTATTATAATCATGTTGGCTATGCAAACACACACGCAGATCTAAGATGACAAAAAAGACCAAATCAATACTTACATGTGTTTTCCGTACAACCTTCGAACAAGTCTCTGCTGCTCGTCCAAGATCTCGTCAGATGTTTTAGGTCGGTATGTCCTAGTACCTGACAGGTCAATGCTGACAGTTCTGCAGGACAGGACGGGCTGGGCTGGAATGTAGTTGTACCGCTGCTCGATGGCACCAAGTGGACGGTTCTAGTGACATAAACATCATTGGATCAGTTGAGGTGGGGGGGGGGGCTGGGAGGAGGCATGAGAGAGGCAAGAGGCAAACATTCTTTTAGCCTCATTTAAGTACGGACATCCCCAGAGACAGGGGGGTATCCCTCTGTCAAAGTGCTAATATTAAAGGGACTATGCTACACCTTTTACAAAATAATAACTACACATTTGAGAACCGTAAGGGTGCACACTAAAACACTTTCAATTTATAAGCCGGTATAAATTATTTTCAAGTCTTAAGTTAATGTTGCGATAAAAAAAAGAAAACAATCCCCACCCATAGTTTTAACCTGTAGGAAGTAGCCTATTATTTCATATGATAACGAACTGTGTCTTGAGGCATGGCTGAAACAAATATTCTCTAATAATGTGAAACTATGAAAGAGGCTACATGTGAAACACCGGCGGTAACTGGGAAAGTGTCAGTTTGTTATTAAGACCCTTCTCCCTTCCCAGCCTTCTCTCTTAAAGTTGTAAGTTATATTTATCTAGTAACAATGTAACAAAAATAAAGAGATAAAAGTATTCTTTCTTTATGATCGTTATAAGCAGATCTAGTAAAAATTATTTTTAAAATGCACAAATGTTACTTTGATTAAAGAGATTACTGGCATTTAGGGCCCTTTAATTGAATATCAATTATTCTATCGTTTAGGCCTACATTTGATCTTATACTAGCAAAAGAAAAGTTTTTTTAAAATGTATTTTAATAAATAGACCTACAAATTAGGCTTTTTTTTTTGTGTGTATTCGTTATCCTCCGCCTAAAAATAATTGACAAGTATAATTTACTGGATTGGTTTTTACAAACGACGTGACACTAGTTTAATTGACTTTCTTATTCATAGTCCCGATATTAGTCACGAATTTTTGTTAAAGCTTGAAAATAAATCAATTCAGTCTTAGAGAGCTCGCTAATATTATTATTTCCTATCTGAAGAAGTAACATTTGAAAAGTAGAGAAAAAAAAATACTATAAAAAAAAGCAAGATAATCAGACTTTGTTTATTTATACAAACATTTAAATTTATCAAGCTACATAATATGCTAAAATCTGAATTTCAATAGCTTTTTATTTTAATTTTCAAGATATAACCGTAACAGACGGGCAGACGGACGGACGAACAGACAGCAAACGAAACTAATAGCTACTTTTCCACTTTTGCGTGTCGCTTTAAAAAAAAAACTCTCCGAAAGATGGTAAATTATGCTTATAAACTTAAAAAAAAAATAATCAGAGGAGAAGAATAATATTGGGTTTTAATGTGACTGCGTTCAGTAGAGTAACTAAACGCTCTCTATAGACTCTGGTCAGATACAAAATAATGACTAAACGAAAATCAATCATGAAAGAAAGGGTTACTATGAAAGGTAAACTAGAAATGTCAACCATCGATTTTATTTCAGTCCTCAATAAACAGCTCGTGACTTTGGCACTTCCGGAACATCCATCAAGCGCCACGAGTCGTCTGCTAGACAAACCAAAGGTCATGCACTTCAGAGAGATGTTTCCGACGTTGCGTAAAAATTTTTAAAAAGGAAAGAAAAAGTAAATTTTATCAAAGATTCTCAAATTAGGACATTCTCATTTTTCACCAGTTTGGGTCCCTAAATATATTTTACGACCTAGATCTAGATCTATTATAATTCTTCTTTTTTTTTTGGTGGGGCGGGGGGTATCTGAGATGAACATCTCATTGAGCGTATTGATAATCGATACGTATGCTTTGACAAATATGTACAAATGCTCCTTCTTCCCTAGAGCTATTAGAACATGGAATGGGTTGCCTGAGCCAGTCAGAAAAACTAATAACTTGGCAGAATTTAAGTCATTGGTTAACATGCATGACTAGATGCATGACGCATAGGACGTAATCATCTTTTTTTTTTTAAGTAACGTCTGTATTTTATAAGATAAGATATAATATCCATATTAATTCCAACTCATAGGTTAGACTCAACTTTTGGGGATAAAAGATAATGGCACATTCCTCGTCCCATGTGCTAGGACAAATTTATACAAATGCTCCTTCTTCCCTAGTGCTATTAGAGCATGGAATGGGTTGCCTGGGCTAGCCAGTAAAAACCAGTGACTTGGCAGAATTTAAGTCATTGGTTAATATGCATGACTAAATGCATGACGCGTAGGACGTAATCATCTTCTTTTTTGAAGTAACGTCTGTATTATATACGATATGAGCTTGTTGCAATGTACACACATAGAAACTAGGCTACATCTCTTTAGGAACGGAGTGTATAAAATCGAAAAATATTTGTCTACACACGTCTGTTAACGTGTGTTCGTTAGACATTAAGGCGTTAAAGATAAATAATAAAACTTGTACGGTAGCGAATGTAAGGCGTCTTATCTGGTCATCGAACCGAACTAAACGATATTATTGCCGAAATGTTATAAAAATAGATTTCATCGAAAGATGTGCATAAGCACTTAAGTTGTCTGCCTCTGTGGTGACACTGCTGTTACATGGGTCTAGACTAGAGTATAGGCCTACAAATAAACATGGCTACTCGTCTTTTTAGAGAGTTCCTGGTTTAATCCGCAGTCTCGTCTGGTTGGAAGCCATTGTTCCTTATCTCACACAAGAGCTGTACGGGATGATGTCGGGACCTATCCGAGGACACGTGTCGAGATTACTTAGGTCAAATTGGTTAGGGTTATAGAAGATAGTTTTTTTAAAAATTTCAGACTTGTGGCGATTGTTACATATATATATATATATATATATATATATATATATATATATATATATATATATATATATATATATATATATATATATATATATATATATGGCCTCCTTCAGTGACGAAGCGACTATGACTCTTTTCATAGAAGTGAAGTGAATTTCTGGGCATTTGCTATGGTCGGAATGATGTCGCTCCTGATGTTTCCTCAGGGTTGACTCCCGAAGCCTTTCCCATGTTTGAGTATAGCTGCAAGGCAGCAGAGGTTTGAGTTCAGAGCTTTCCTTCTCCAAGTTGGGTAACCAGCCAAGAAGTCCCTCGATTGTTACATAATCTACACATAACAAGTGTTTCAGTCTTTGTCAGAATCAGTGACGGGGCGTGTTGGCTGAGTGGTAGAGCGCTTGGCTTCGAATGGTCTCGGGTTCAAGTTTCGGTGAAGACTTGGGTTTTGAACCTCGATATTTTTAAGACGCCTCTCAGTCCACCCGACTCCGATGGATACCTGACATTAATTGGGAAAAGTAAAGGCGGATGGTCGTCGTGCTGCCCACAAGATAATCCGTTGACCGTCAGTGATAGATACAGATGACCTTAACATCATTTGCAAATAGATCGCAAGGTCTGAAAAGGGGGGGGGGGCATTTTACTTCTCAAACTCAGTCGGTGGATCAAAATGTAAATCTAAATTGGTAACACTAAGTCTGAAGTCGAGGCTTGTCGTCTGAAACTATTACCAGATGTTTTATACGGTACACAATATATGCCATGATGGTACCCCCCCCCCCCCCCCCCCCAGGCTGAGTCCGCAACGGAGCACTTAATGTTTGTAAATAACATACAATTGGGGGGGGGGGGGGAGCGCTAAGTCGAAAGATTAATAGTGTCATGAAATAAAGTGAGGCATAAAGTCACAAGCGAGGGATTACAAGTGTCATTAAGTCTGCGGGTAACTTCCTTCTGCCATTAACGACAGCGTGAATGGCGGAGTAATTAATGAGCTGGCGTAGCAAATAAAGCATAGCGGATGATTAGGTCAAAGTGGGCTTCAAAAAAGAGAAAAAGGCAATCTTTAAATAATCTGTACTACAAGTTCATAACATACCTTTTCAGCGCCTATTTAATGACATTATCTTTTGAAATATGGAGGTTTGTATCCTTGTCTAAACACGAACGTTTAATGCAGAATCCTGTTAACTATTTCATGGTGTGCATAGCTTTAAAATTATTGTAGCCTATAATTTAAATTAAGATCCATATGTTAACACACGAGACCCGTCACATGGGAAATGTAGCCGCGAATAGCAGAATGAAATTTTGTGGCGTCTTACTGTGGCTCCGTTATAGACAACTTTACAAGATTACAACTTCGGGACTTATTATCTGCCCCTTAATTTATTCTTGGATTGACAGAGTCAAGTGGGTAAAACATGGAACCGGACTTGTTCTGTTCGTCATTCTGAGACCCTCCCCGCCACACTATTTCACTGCTTCTCAATGTTTCTCATGTCTATGTACAACTAAAAACCAATGGTTCTAGAACTGTAAACCATATTTTCATAAAGTCGTGTAATAATTAGGGTATTATTTGTTGATCAAAGTGTATTTTTGCTCAATGTCGTCTATTGAGGATTTCAGGTAAAATTCTTCACCTGTAGCGAGTATCCTCATTGCTAATGTTTGTTTGTTTGAACCAGCCGTGACCTCCGTGACCCTATTTTTTCTGTCTAAGCCTAAGTCATCATCTTTTGGTAATCGGAGAGCGTAGATCTAGATCTAGAGCCTTTACTAAACGAGACAACATTTGTTCACCATTGTAGATCTAGAGTTTTTAATCCACGATGAATGTTTCGAAAAGTCTAAATCATATTTAGATGAAAATTCTAGGTATTTCAAAAGAAACATTTCTATGTGCACTACACAGCAAGACAATGGTTTCATCAGTGACGCATCAGCCTAAACGCTTAACCTTGGCCCATAACGAGGGATGACGTAGGGCGCGCGGTGGTCAGAGGTCAGGCTTTCCATTATCGAAGGTGCCAAGCCTGCTCTTTCTTGAAGATGTGCACAGACTATAACATATATAGAAATATTTTTTGGGTCCTCAAAGTTGGCGAGTGTGTGAAAACGTTTGTGAAAGCCACAGAGAGGGTGACAGGATTACTTCATGGATCCTTTCTAGTGGGACTCTGGGACTTGGCCTAGAGTGGCCATTAACACTCTACATTTATCATTCACTCATTTTTTTTCCACCTTTTTTATTATAAGAAAAACAAAAAGTCACTTATAACACTGTATGCCAACTCATTCACCAATCGTAAACAAACAACATTTAGCCACGTGATAATATTAATAAAACAATGAAAATAACGTATCACGTGACAGCCTTTATGGATTGCGTAATTTGTATAGAAGATATAGAGAACCATGTGGCAAAATGTTGTTTGTTTACGATTTGGTGAATGAGGTCCATTTCGAGCAAGAATCGAACCCAAACTTTTCAGCTAAGCAGATAAGCGCTCGACTACTTAAGCACTACATTTCACCATGAGCGATAACAGCCAGTGGACCGTGACCATCAATTTAAAGGTCCGCGATACAAAAACAAACAAACAATAACTGTATATACTTTATAACTAATGTATAAATCTATCCCCGTTCTCACACTTTCTGTTTAGTGCAAGTCCGTCACCAAGATCAACAACTTCATAGGTGGCGCTTCTTTCAAAACGCTTAGAGCCATAGTTCAAGACTTCTGCTGTTCTATGGACTTGTATGTATACACTTTCAAATTATATATAACTATAAAAAAATTGCTTAATTTAATTCATGTTTATCATACGCTTATATCATGCTGAAATAATGTTTATATCATGCTTAAATTATCTTACATTTTATAAATATTATACTCTTGATAATAAATACATTTATTTTACAACTTATTTTGACATTTATCGTGTAAAAAGTGAAGTAGAAAACTCTATTTCTGATCTAATACTCTAAGGGGCAGATGATGTGAAGGCCAATGGTAATGAGGGTGTCATGTAGCCAACACATCCACCAACTACTTTTACGAATTTTTACGAATTTAAAATTCCCGCCTTCTCTGAGAATCGAACTCAGGGACTTTGCCATCCGCTCACCACCGCTCACCTAGAAACAAATATCAGGGGTGTTTTTAGACAAACAGGGTGACCGTCTAAGGCCAACACTGCCAATGGAGCCCGAATGAGCGTTTTCTTTCCATAAATAGTCAATAATTTGCAGGTATGAAAGAATCACGAATTTTCTTTCGGTAAATGTGTACTTAGTAGCGTACATTGACGACGTCAGACAGACTCAAAGTGGTGGAAGGCGCCTCAGTAGCAAGAAACTGATCATCCTTACCCAAGGGCCCCATCTACGCTTCTTGCCTGCGTCCCTTAAGATCTAATGAAACGGCCCTGTAGTAATGTCATACCGATCTTTCTCCATTAGCTGGCCAGGCTGTTACAAATATCATTAGATCTAGGTCATTCACCGAAACCTCGAACGAATAGATTTGCATTTTTACTATGCACCCGATACTTCTCCTTGATATTGTATACTATTTGACAATTTATGTGATGTCGATACGGAGAAGACATTGGCAGATCTGTCTCAGGGGAGGTAAGCTGGGCTTCCAATCTTAATAGAAAAGGGACATTACTAAGAAACTTTATTGAGGCCATCGAACCAGGGACTTTTTGTTTGCATGGAAAGGGCTTAGCCGCGTGATAAAAACTTCCATACTAAATAAAGGTAGACATTAAAAAAAAATTCTTCCCAGCATTACTTCATTGCCGTCAGGCCTAATTTACATACGTAGTTATATGATTGTCCTTTTCAGTCGAAGAGCAACATATCTATCGGTATGAATGCCCTGTGTCAAATACTTTCAGATCGAGGTACGGTGCTATTGGCTATCAGTGGCGTAGCTAGGAATTAGCTATCGTTTGGGAGCCCTGTGGGCTTGAACTCTTTAGGGGCCTCTGCATTTTGACATTCGACATCATGACATGAGGATAATGGCGTAATATTTAATATTTAATGTAAAAAAAATAATAATTTCGAACGCTCATTTCGAGGACCCATCAAGTGGTGGTTTTCAAATTATCTATAGCTACGCCACTGTTGGCTGTGGAAAAAAGAATAGGGGCGGGGAAGGGGAGTACTGACACGTCTTAGAGACTAAATGGTGGGGCGCTGCCAGGTTTGTGTCATGATGACCCGTTGGGTATGAGGGAGGTTCTGACACAAATGTCTACTAAATCAACGAATCCAAACTTTACATGCATTATAATGGTATTGGCACTGCACTATTCAACGTGTGTAATCCTGTACAGAACAGAACTCATTGGCACATTACTCAATATTAATATTAGGCTTCAATAGTTAAATATTTACTGTGTACTTTAGAAGTGTCCTTTCCATTGTAGCTAATCACTCCAGTAACATTGTAGTTTCTTCATCTCGGCTTTGACTCGAGCCTGAACGTGGTGACAACGTGTTTCTTCATCAGACTTAAATCTAATATCTGTCACCAAATGTTCTTTGAACAATGTTTGTCCTTTGAGAATGACGTGTCTGTAATCATTGTCACACGCATGTGCTGCATTTATAACATCGCAATAACCTAACAAGTTAACAAAAGTAAAATTTACACGCAAGAGTGGTTTTCTAACATGTTGGTGTCTAGATTAAACCTATGAGGCCTATGGTGGTCACGTGACTTAAGGGGTGTTTGTTTACGATTGGTGAATGAGGTCCATTTAGCTATTATATCAATGAATGTTGTAAAAAATAGTATTATACGATTTATCTGATAGACATTTATTTAAAACTACTGTGCAAATTGGGGGTCCCGGGTTCGAATCCTGATAAACACTGGGATTTTTTTATTTCGGGATCTTTGGGTGCCTGTGAGTCCGCCCAACTCTAATGGGTACCTGACATAAGTTGGAGAAAAGTAAAGGCGGTTGGTCGTTGTGTTGGCCACATGACACCATCGTTAACAGTGGGCCACAGAAACAGGTGACCTTTATATCATCTGCCTTATAGATCGCAAGGTCTGAAATGGGAACTTTTTACTGTACACATTATTCAAATAAGTAAGTTGGTCTAATAATGTGTAAACTGTTGCTTCAATATCAAAGTGACTATCGGAGGATTATCTCCCCTGGCTAAAAAAAAAAAAATCAAAGCTTAGATAGCATTGAGGGAGAAAGTCAAGAGCCACAACTGTAGTGTTTATGGCGTTATTAGCTTTTACCATGGCATGTAACTGATCATTGCGACTCTTTCTCTGGTTGATTGACATGTAGCTCTCCAGTAATGTATGCAAGGTGTGATCAACTGTGTAGTTGCCTCATCAGAAAGAGAAATATAGCGAAGAAAAAAAAATGTAGGCTACTATCGATTTTTTTTTTGGACAATTATTTGGGGGACTAAAAGCATTAACAAATCCTGTTTTACTTAACATGGATATATTTGTGAAAGTAGGTCTAACGGTTATTTCGAATTTTATTTTTAGTTCACTGCAGAACTTTATACCGTAAAACGAGGCTATTCTTCACTGCTGAATGTTATACTCTCTCAAACTATGATGAGCAAAAGTTCGCGTGTCTGGCCCAATTGAATGGTTGACGTTGTATTTCAGTGATGTCCAACCTACGGCCCGAGGGCCATATCCGGCCCCAAGACACCCCTGAATGACAAATTAGCCGGAAAAGATTGGGAATCACTAGGACATTTGTACAGAGAGTCCTTTTAGATGTGTGTACCTAATGTTTGAGTACAATCTATAAAATGTGTACAGAGAGTCCTTTTAGATTTTTTAACCTAATGTTTAAGTGAGTTGGCCTCCCTCAGTCGTAGAGCGACTATGGTTCATCTCGAACACTTTTTCGAATGGCACACTTTTCTTCCAGAGCTGAAGCCCATGTTTTTTTCACTGTCCAAAGATTTTTTGGTCACCGTTTCTCTCCATCTAGTGCGGTCTAGGGTTATATCTTCCCAATGGACAGTATCAATGGTCAGCATTTTTTTTTATTTTGATTGTTTTGTTGATGTGTAAGTACACTCTATAAAATGTGTACAGAGAGTGCTTTTAGATTTTGTGAACCTAATGTTTAAGTACACTCTTTAAAGTGTGTACAGACAGTGCTTTTAGATTTTGTGAACCTAATGTTTAAGTACACTCTATAAAATGTGTACAGAGAGTGCTTTTAGATTTTGTGAACCTAATGTTTAAGTACACTCTTTAAAGTGTGTACAGACAGTGCTTTTAGATTTTGTGAACCTAATGTTTAAGTACACTCTATAAAATGTGTACAGAGAGTGCTTTTAGATTTGTGAACCTAATGTTTAAGTACACTCTTTAAAGTGTGTACTTTATAGGCTTACAATACCTTAGAGCGCCTTTCTCCCTCAACGTAAATTTAAAAAATTGAAAGGAGCAAGAAGCTTCTTGTTTCCAAAAACAAAAGATTTTTTTTGCTTATACTAATGAGAGAATCTGATTCGACATTGGCCTAGGATTCTGGACAGAGTATCTCAAAGGTCAGACCGAACCAAATTAGAGCTATTCGTAGACTGTTTCTCTCCGTCTCGCTAAACAAAAGCAAGACTATCACAAATGTTATCCTGTGTGCCCCACCAACGCGGTCCCTCCCACTCTGTGTGTCTTATTTGTGTCTAAAGACGTTCTAAACTTAGAGACACTCCAGAGCAGACGACTAAAACTTTAAGTGGCATTGATACATAAAACACCGCAGGGTTTCTGTCCAAGGCTTTTGCAAGCGAGGAATTGAGCCTCTTGGGCCCTGACTCAAATTAAGTTTGATGATGATGATACATAAAACACTGAACCATAATCTTCAAATACAAAAGCACAACCTAATAAAAATACTCAGAAAGACACAAAGATAAAGGCACAGTCCTAGTTCCATATGCTAGGACTAATTCGTATAACGCTCCTTCTTCCCCAATGACATTAGAGCATCGAACGGGTTGCGTGAATCAGCCAGTAAAACTAACGAAGTAATAGTGTTTGTCTCTTATTAATATGCATGACAAGATTAATACACTGATACGCGAGCATAATTATTTATCTGTCACTAGGCTATATAGCGTGCTAACTCCTCTTATTATAACTATGTTTACAATTTTTGGGGTTTACAATGGTTCGCATAAAAGAAAACAGTAAGTGCGGCCAAATTGTGAGAACCGCTTAAAGGCAGAATGCAGTGATTCATTGAAGACGCAATCAAACAACAGGCGGTAACTCAAAACTCTTCATAAAACCATACAAAGCATTGCTATCACTTATGCCTTTTAGCACGCCTTTTCTTTTCCCCAGACACCCACTCGCACAAATCCTTTTTTTTTTTCGAGAGACAAATAATAAGTGGCCCTACCAATAACAACGATTTTTTATAAATAAAACAGCAAATATTTGATTAAAACTAAGCTTGAAATACTAGTATAGTGAGTATTGTGTGATTTTTATTATATCCATGAACAGATTAAAAACACTTCATAAATGTACAGACTTCTTCAAAAGAAAAAAATTAAAAGTGGTGTAATTTTCTGAAAAATTCTGCTTGCATATGTAATTTTAAAAAATTAGATGGTTCATTTTTAGAAAAGAAAAAAGTAGCCGTTGCATCAGAACTTTGAATGATCTAAAATATCATGATGTCCGATTTTCTTTTTCTCTTCTAGTTTCTGAGATCTAAACGGGACGGACGGACAGACAGGCCACACACAAAACTAATAGCGTCTTTTCCCCTTTCGGGGGCCGCTAAAAACTCTAAATATATTGTCTGTAAGAAACTTAAAAATGTTAGATTCATAAAACCTACCCTAGCGTGTTTGGTCAAGACTTTGTCCGTTTTGTAATTGACGTAGTCCAACACAGCTAAAGGACGTGCGGTCATCTTAGTGTTATTGTGTTTCTTACTGACTGGTTAACACTCGAGTCTCACATTGCTCCAGGTCTGTCTAGGAAGAAACACAATAATTAGGAACACAGAATTAACAAAATGTATATGTCAATACGGAGGCGAGGTGGTTGAGGTAAAGCGCTTGGCCTCTGAACCGAGAGTTCCGGGTCCAAATCCTGGTGAAGACTGAGATTTTTAATTTCGGGATCCTTGGCGCGCCGCTGAGTTCACCCAGCTTTAATGGGTACCTAACATTAGTTGGGGAAAAGGGGGAGGGGAGGGTTTATATATCTATATCTATCTATCTATCTATCTATATATATATATATATATATATAACTGTGCTACAACTAGAGTTGAACTACTGTCTTTTTTCCATACGAAAACTTAATTCGCAGATGCATTGTTTCTAGCCGAGTGCGTGTGTGTTTCAGAAAGAGGAGAGCGAGAAAGGTAGGGGTAAAGTAATGTAACATATATAAATCACAGGTCTTTAAGATCAAACATTCAGTATTCTGCGGGGGCATAACTAATATACCTACCTCAGGAAAAACACCAAGACACCTTTTTTTTTTAAAAAAAAATTACTGAAATCCAACAAAAAGAAAAATTATGTTATAAAGAGGAAAATAAATAGCAACTGTATTGAAATATTCTAAGTAGAATATATTGTGCGGTAAGAATTATGTCCAGTAAGATGATTGTGCAGTAAGAAATATGTCCAGTAAGATGATTGTGCAGTAAGAAATATGTCCAGTAATATGATTGTGCAGTAAAGAAATATGTCCAGTAAGAAGATTGTGCAGTAAAGAAATATGTCCAGTAATATGATTGTGCAGTAAGAAATATGTCCAGTAATATGATTGTGCAGTAAAGAAATATGTCCAGTAAGAAGATTGTGCAGTAAAGAAATATGTCCAGTAAGAAGATTGTGCAGTAAAGAAATGTACGCACTGGGATGGGTTGTAAAGAAAAATGTCTAAAACATAATCTAATCCATGTTTCATTCCTCTCAAAGTCAAAGGATGTAGTCTCATACCAACAACCAAGTCAACTACCAGTGTACTAACTGTCTCTTCCTTAAAGCTAAGGTTCTAGTTCGCCTCCTTCAGTAGTAGAACAACTATGGTTCATCTCAACGAAAAACGAGATGAAGACCTGGTCATTACTTATGGTCGGAAAGCAGTTCCCCCTCTCTCCACGCAGTTGATGTGTCCAAAGGAAAGGCAAATACTCATACAGTTTGGGATCAGTAGCGTCGGTGGTTCTGCCTAAGGGTCACCAGCTCCTGATTTTTCCTCAGGGTTGTCTCCCGCCGTTGCCATGCTTGGGGACAGCCACATAGCAGAAGAGGCTTGAATTCAGAGTTTTCCTTCTCCTGGGTTGGTGACCAACCAAGGCTAAAGAGCCCCTTCTGCCCGAAGGTAAGGTAACGTAATGTAACCTATATAAATCACTGGTCTTTAAGATCAAACATTCAGTATTCTGCGGGGGCGTAGCTCATATACGGGAAATGAGAGGTATCATTGGCACCCCGTCACCTCACTTCCACAGGCCAAGAAAAAAAAAACATACACCTGAATGTATAGCAATACATACTCGAGACAGTGGCAAGGTTTGAGATACATCAATGTAGGCTTTTTGGTGGGGAGTGGGGTATTTTGTGAATAAATTAAAACTTAGATCTAGGTCTGGAGAACTTGTCTTTTGTTTTATTAGAGTTTATTGGGTATAGATAAGCCTGACTAGAGGCACGAGGGAATCTCTTCACATTTTCATTTCTAAGAAGATAATTTTAGCAATTAAACAATCTACAACAGCATGATAAACCTGTGAACAAAACTATTCTAAAATATTTTTTAAGCCTTCTAGATCTAGTGATTTTTTTTTTGTATGGTAAAAATCTTAATTCATAAAGCACGGCATATAATTATAAACTTAAATACAATCTCTTTCGATGTTGTAACAAGAAAAAAAAACTGTTTTTAAAAAGACTTATCTAAGGAGAAGAACTTCACATTTAGGCCTACATTTACACACACACACATATATATGTATTAAAGCCATACTAAGCGGACATGTCGACATAATGTAGAAGTTGTGTCCCTTTTTTTCGATATCAAACAAAATAATTAATTACCAGTAATTAATTGACTTAATTGATTAATCTTTTTATTGCTTCGTGTAGGTCTATTGTCCTCCCCACTTAATAATTGTTCAAAGTTTCAAACAGATCCGAGAATAGATGTGGGAGAAATAACGTGTACACAATTTTTTACCAGACAGACAGAGTTGATATCAGCTTTGTAAAAAAAAAATATTTGTTCATACATTCGTGTTTCATGTTTGAATGCAGAGAACTAGCCAATGAGATTGTAGATAATGTTGTAACTAATACACACACATTGTCAAACTGACATACACATGAGTGGTTGCTGTGTTCGGAAAGATTGTTGTGTAGATCTGCTTATTTCGTGTACGACACTCCCACTCAAAAGGAATGTTTACTTTAGATGTTGACAATTTCTGTAAAAATGTTCACTATGAATCAGGGATTACAATAAACGTCTAAAGATTGCTAAGATAATGTAGAAAAAAAAAATCACGTAAACCAGTGGTCTGTCATAACGTCTTTGACGTCAGGGGAAAAAAAAAGTCCTCAATTAGTCTTAAAAACTTCCAGGCCTAAACGAATAAAAAGCTTTAGTGGATCTTTTCAAGAAAACTCTTATTTGCTTATCGCACCAAACTTAATCGATTGCATACAGAGACTCGGCTCTTCGTTCTAAAATATCGACATACACCACTGAACAAATTAACAAACAAACGGGGAGTATTTAATAGCTGTATAAAGCCTACATCGGTTTAGTTGTACTAGCTGCTAGGAGCTACAAACCAACCACCGACCAATAACACACCGTACAAAAACGTATAACTGTATTTCTATTTTATTTGTGTACGTATTCCAATGATTTAATAATCAAGTACTGTGGCCTAATTTGTTACGTAGATAGGGATTTGGGGGCCCGGGAGGTTGACCTTTATAGGGGCCCCTGCATTTTGACTATGACATCATGACATGAGATAATGTACTTAATAAATATATGTCTAAATTCCAATTGGGACAGTATGTAAGTAAAATTAACAAAAAAAATTAACGTTAAGAATATTTTAATGAACGATACTGTTGTTTGTTGCTTGCTTTCTGTGCAGCAAAGACATCTATAACATCATCTAGATCAATGCTGTCTAGTATTTTTGAATCCACGTGAATAGCAAAATAGCATGGCAATGACGGAACATTTAATACTTAATAATAATAATAATTTTATTTATAAAGCGCTGTTAACAAACAAAATGTAGGCTCAAGGCGCTGTAATAACATTACAAACAAAAACACGAGAGCTAAAATGACAGTTAATCTAAAAAAGTTTTAAACAGATAGGTCTTAATGTTCTTCTTAAAAGTGGTGTAGCATGTTGTCTGTCTGAGATCAATGGGGAGTGAGTTCCAAACCTTTGGTCCGTGAACTGAAAAAGCACGCAGACCGTAGCTTTTGAGGGAGAAACGTTGCACTACTAAAAGCGTTGAGTCCATTGAGCGCAGGGCTCTCTGGGGGACATATGGAGTAATCAGTTCGCTAAGGTACAAGGGCATCTCATTGTTATATATACACTGATGACAAAGTGTGGCGACCTTGTAATCGATTCTCGCTTTCACGGGAAGCCAATGGAGCGTGCGCAAGAGCGTAGTAGCAGAATCTTGTCTAGTTTTTTTAAGGACTATTCGAGCGGCGTTGTTCTGTATACGTTGCAGTTTGGCTATTTTGTCATCAGGTATACCTGCTAGCACGGCGTTGCAGTAGTCAAGGCGGGAGAGTATGAATGCCACAGCTAGCGTTTTTGTTGACTCCGTTGTTAAATATGGTCGGATCTGGCCTAATCTGCGCAGCTGCAGATAAAGACCTTTGCAGAGCTGATTTATGTGTGGGTCGAAAGATAGTGTTGAGTCGAAGAAAACTCCAAGATTCCGCACTACATGGACAAAAGGAACATGGCAGTTAGTGATAAAGAGAGAATCTGTGCTTTCAACTTTTGAGACATTGTTCCTAGTGCCAATCTTAATTATTTCTGTCTTGTCTTCGTTCATCTTGAGTTTATTTTCAACCATCCAATCGCTCACCTTTGCAACGGTACTACTGATTTTCTCTGCCAGATGCGACACCTCTGAGGGTACTGATGAATCGTATAACTGTGAGTCATCGGCAAAGAAATGGTATAAGATGCCGGTTGGCCGTATGACACCGCTGAGTGGATATGTGTACATAGTGAACAGTGTGTACTGGGCCTAGAACTGATCCTTGGGGTACTCCGTACTTCAAAAGTAAGCTTGTTGATTCCGTCCCGCTAACAACGACACTTTGGGTGCGTTCCGTCAGGTAGGATCCAAGCCACTTTAGGACGACTCCTGCTAAACCAAAAGTTGCAGAGAATCTGGCCATCATAATTTCATGGTCTAGCGTATCAAAGGCTGCGGACAAGTCCAGCATGGAAAGAATTGATATGTGGCCTTTGTCGGAATTGTGAAGTAAGTCGTTTAGTACCCTGACCACTGCTGTCTCTGTGCTACGGCACTTCCTATATGCAGATTGAAATTCTTCCAAGAGACAGTACTGTTCAAGATGAGAAAGAATTTGCGCTAACACGATGCGCTCCAGAAGCTTTGACAGGAAGGGAAGATTTGATACCGGGCGATAGTTTTTTAGACATTCCGGTTCAAGACTGGATTTCTTTAATAAGGGCCTGACAAGTGCATGCTTAAATTGCTGTGGTACAATGCCTGAAGTCAGTGAAGAGTTCACAATGTTGGTAATAGTAGGTACAAGCTCATCTAAACATTCAAGGAGCAAGGAGGTTGGAATGGGATCAAGGTCACATGACTTATTTGGCATCTTCAAAATAGTACTTTTGACATAATCTTCAGATACACGCTGAAACTCGCAAAAAGGAGTATTTTGAAAAATTGGAGAGTGGTCAAGCTGTGATGAGAGGGATGGCATGTCATTTCTAATCTGCTCAATCTTCCCAATGAAGAATCTATTGAAGGAATCAGGAAGTTCAGATACTGGGATAGATGACGGCAAACGTTCGTTATTTGCTCCCCCTAACATTTCAGCGGTGATCCTGAATAGCTCCTTTGAAGAATCAGAATTTTCGATTTTTTGTCGAATATGACTAGCTTTTGCGTCTCTAATCATACGGTTAACCTTGTTTTTTTCTCGTATGTATATTTGTCGATGTATCGTCAGACCTGTCTTTTGAGATCTACGTTCGGCACGTCGGCGAATAAGTTTGGCAGTCTTTATGTCTTAAATTAATGTAAAAAAAAATGTGGACATTCATTTGGGGGAACGTGCGTATAGGCTTACTTTCATTATACTTGATAAATATTTGCAGCATTCCGAATTTGATAACAAAATAAGTGTTACAAGGTAAAGACCAATTTAACCTAAACGTAGTAGGCTAATCTAAATTAGTCCGTCGCAAAAATTCCAGCGCTAGAGGAAAATAAAATTAATTTTTGTTTATCCTTTTATATAGCCTATATATATATATATATATATATATATATATATATATATATATATATATATATATATATATATATATAAGAAGAGCTGGGGGCAGTGGCGTAGCGAGGTACACTAGTACCGGTTTTAAGAACTAGAAGAACAAAAAATATATTCATCCTGAACTTAGTACATTTACCCAAAGACATTCCAATATACTGGGTACCACCTTTTTACACTCAATTTTGTTTAAAAAGTATCCTTTCAGACTTTGCAATGTACATGGCGGATAATGTTTCTGTTTTTATGGCCGACGGTTAACGAGGGTGTCATGTGGCTAGCACAACGATCAACCGCCTTTACTTTCCCCAATTGATGTCAAGTACCCATTAGAGCTGGGCGTCTTAAAAATCCCGAAATGCAAAATCCTTTCACCGAGATTCGAACTTGAGACTTCTCGGTTCGGAAGTCAAGCGCTTTACGCTCCAAATTTAGATATGACTTCCTACAAATCATAGCGTCATTACACTCAAGTCAGTTACCTCATCTTACCAGTAATAGTCATGACGCTAAATGCTATAAAATAAATAAACGACTGTTTTTCATTGGCCTCTGTGGGAGAGATGAACGCTACTGGCAAGAGGTTTGAAGACTTTCAAATGCCTATGTAGTGACGGTTGCCTTAATTAAGCAGAAGTGAGAACTAGATCTAGGCCTATATCATAGTCACTGTTATCTATCTTAACAGTTTGTTCGTAGAACCACAGACAGACTTGACTTGTACGTTTGAGACATCCCTTCAAAAATGAAACATTACGTCCTAACATAAATCTCCGCTATGACCGCAGGGGAGGACAGTGTGCTGATTTTAACTGGGGGAACATCAAGACAGTCCAATGCACATTCAACCAAGCAGCCATCCAGGCAACGCTCTGATGGGGCTATATCAAGCACTACATAAGCAGATTCAAAGTTTATTACCGAAACCATATTTGCTTGAAATAGGTTCCCTGAAGAAACTAGTAGGCCTAATTAAAACCTATGATCTTTAAGGTATACATTGGGTTCTAATTAAAAATTTAAACATGTATATTTCTATGTTAAATAATTTATTCTCGTAGTGTCCTCAGCCTGTGACAATTTTCTTAATAATGGATCTAACCAAAAAAAAAAAAAAAAGAATGACGGCAGATCGACAAAAGCGGCCGAATCGGTCACCTATTTTTTTTTATCTGCTAAGCTTAGGGTTCAATTCGCTTAGTTAGCTTATCGTATAATAAATTAGGTCCTATGCTATTAATGTGTTATCTTCATAATGATTAAAGATTAATTAATTCCCTGCTTGATCTGGCAACTCGTTCGAACCCATGACCTATTGACACATGATGAAAAAGGGAAAATGATACAAATATAAACTTGTCCTAGAATATGAAATGATCCTAAACCCTTGTGTCTTTATGATTATTCTGTTTAGGTTACATGTGTGTATTTGATTGTTATGGTTCAGTGCTTTATGTAATACTAAGCTGTTATATTTGTTATGCTTCTGTCTTATAGAGTCTCTAAGTTTGAGTGATTTTACCAATGATGTTACTATTGTTAAGTTTAGAAAAAAAAGATATAGAACCACACCTACTTGACTGACAATGTAATGTCACCAAAACAAATTCTACTTAAAATAACGTTGACGAATGTATCTGTGCATGGATAAAATAAAAGAAACATTTGATCGATCTTGATTTTTGTTTAAATCTTCAGAACTAGACGGAAGTTGTAAGGTACAGTCACGTTAGATTATTCCCCCCCCTCCCCCACCTTCCCATTGGCTACCTCGCGTTTGTTAAAATGTCCACAAGGTACATGATAGACCAGCTTTCAGAGCATTCAATCTGTTATAGTAGGCCTATGTGTTGTCGAATGTGTCGTAATTAATTGGAGCAGCACCATCGGGTAAACCCAATAACAGAGCCATATGTTCAGGTCTATGTAAATAAAAAGTTGTCAAAGCTCTTTATCATTGAACGGGGCATTACAGGTCAATTTTTAGGAAACTTTCCACAAATAATCCTTAACAAAAGGCGGGGGATGTAAATATGTATGAGAGACACTCCTCTCATCCTTACACTGGGCGGTCAAACTCTCTTAAAATAACCCTCCCGATTTTAGAGAATTAAATTTAAATCTTTATCGAGTGAAACTTGTCGAACGTTATCAATACAGTTGTTACTGTTCTCCTATATGTTCCTAAAATGATTGGAATCATATGGGATCACTATGTAGCTTAATCAGCCAACACTGCCTGAACAGCATGACCATGTTTTTTAAAGAGATTGTAGAGTTTTCTACATGTTTCATAAATAGTTTATAAATATATAAAATTAAAGTAAAATAGAACATTTTACATGTAAGTGTGGATGCATAGACATTTGGCATCTACAAATCATGCATGTCTCTCAGCTGTGAAAAAAAAATCTATTTAGGTCTTCTTATCTTATAAAATACAGACGTTATTTTTTTTAAAAAAAAAGATGATTACGTCCTACACGTCATGCATCTAGTCATGCATGTTAACCAATGATCAGGCTAGCTCAGGCAACCCATTCCATGCTCTAATAGCACTAGGGAAGAAGGAGCATTTGTACAAATTTGTCATAACATATGGAATGAGAAATGTGCCTATATCTCTGTGTCTTTCTGATTATTTTTATTAAGATTTTGTTTTTGTATTTGAAGATTATGGTTCAGTATTTTATGTATTATTAAATAATTGCTACTTTAAGATAAGATACGATAATTTTTATAGATCCAATCAAATGGAAATTCAGTTTGACTACAATTGACAACCTCAGCGTAACTACTGTACAATAACAATATAGATGAAAAATTCGAACAACATTCACACACGAAACACATACACACTCATAACCAGCGCTTTATGAATTTGACTTCTATGTACTTCTCGATGACGACAGCTGATCATCTAACACTCTGACTTATGAGTTCTATTCTGAAGGCTTTCTAAATTTAGTGATTTTACTAAAGGTGTTACTCTAGTCAGGCCTGTATGATTTAAGAATTACTTACAAATTAGAAAGAAAAGATGCTCATGTTATTCCTTCTAAAATATCCAGATCAAAGTACATTAGTAAATGACGATAAATTAAAGGGTCTGTGTCTATTAATTAATAGTACATAAGAATTGATAGGACTTGATAAGTAATAGGCCTACACTATGACTATGATTATGAAGCTTCTTATAGGCCTACAACTTTTCTTTAGGTTCAGTACGAATAGAAAGATATACATATAATATTAAAAAATAAAAGATAAATCTTAATCCTATGATTATCTTGACTTCAATCAACTCGGTCAACGCCGGGTATTGATCTATTCTCTAGAAGTAGTACATTTAAAGAAAAGTATTTAAGTAATCTAGTATACTATTAAGTATTATTATTTATAATTATAGTATAGTATTTTAGTAATTTAGTAGTATGTGTGTATAGTTTATATATAGTAATATAGTCTAGACAATCATAGATAGTCTATATAATTAATAGCCTACATAGATTTTCTTCACTCCTCTTCGGTGATTAAATAATGCAAATTGTTTTTGCTATTGCTGGAAAAAAAGATATATTTACTTACGAGTTAATTTATAAATCCATATTTATTTCAAATTTAAATACTACAGGTCCACATATTTTATTTTCGTTTCATTTTTTATATGACCTTTGACTTAGGAAGTGTCCATGTTGTCAACAACAACTGCCTCGTTTCCATTTAAAAGCGCTGGCGCGAAAAGCAGACACAAGAATTCCCTTTTGTGGAAGTTTCCGACTTGATTTCCGTAAGTTTATTACTTTTTTTCTTTAAGAGATTATAACATGTTGAATATTACATTAAGATTGTTGTACTTGAAATTTAAACCATTTAAAACAAATTTTCAATTAAAATATTGTAAAACTTTTTAGATTTATCACTTAAAGTAAATCGACTCTCTTCCTCCTACGTAAAACACCGATTTCTAAAAATAGAACCTGACGATATTCTGAAACGAGGCTAAGAAAATAATCTCCACCAAAACACAGAATCTTCCCCGACCGGAAGCGGCACTTTTATCGAGAAAAATCAATAATTTCCTTGCTGGAGATCGAAAGGGGGGACTTTTTGAAGTTTATTGATCCCCCCTTTCGCCTCAAAACTTGTGACAAAGAATTTCTTTTGTACAGGGTGTTACTAGCTCGAGGGACAAAGAGATGCTGTGGTGGCCTTGAAGACCGAAACTTGCATCTAAGATGGCTTCCATCTGCACTAATAATGGGCCAGCAGTGGAATCTTCGTCTGCCTCCACTTCGGCTGCATCTGTGGAATATCAGTATATAAGAACAGAAAGTAATACTATACACTTAGAACCGTCTCCTTCTATTATTTGTGAAAATTGCAATAAAGGAGCTGCATATGAAGAAACTTTTCAAGGCCCCCACACATGGAGAAAAATTCTTCGACATGTCCCTTCTACTAAAAGAGCAAGGAAATCCCAAACGCAAGAAACAAATGTATCAGACAACGGAAATCGAACGCAAAGCTCTAACTCAATGCATTTCGACAATGACAATGAGATAACCAATCAAGATTTGTAAGTAGACCTAGACTCAATATAGACTACATTAAAGTATTTAACAGCTCAGCTTTTAAAAGTTTTAAAACTTGTTCTATCAAAATTGACTCAAAATTAAAGTAAAAAATATGCAATTATTAGACAGACTAGTTAAAGTAATTAGAGTTAATCAATGATTATAGTTTGATCTTTATATCTAATCTATATCCACTTGACAAGTTTAATAACAATGATGACTGATGTTACACTACATAAAAATCTACAATATAGATATCTAGGTCTATAAGTATAAATAATGGCAGCACGCTGCACAATATTCTTTAATGAGAAAAAAAGGTGAAGAAATTTAAATCTACCATAATAGTGATAGTTTTGACCATGGCATATTATAATTATCCAGCCCTCTGACTTGACAACTTTACACTGTCCACAAAAATACAGTATGATGTGTTGTCTGCTAGGTGCTGTTTGTCACGTCAGAGGGTGCATGTTTTGTGTACTGGTCCAGGACTGTCCATTATTTCATAGTATTAACTGATGTCAATGTTCTGTAATAAAAAAAAAAGTAAAAGTTCCCCTTTCATACCTTGCACTCTATGGGGCAGATGATGTAAAGGTCATCTGTTTCTGTGGTCCATGGTTAACAAGGGTGTCATGTGGCCAGCACAAAGACCAACTGGTTTTACTTTTCCCCAACTAATTTCGTTCACATTGAAGCTGGGTGAACTCATCCTTAAAATGCCGAAATAAAAAAGGGCCCCCTCATTTTGAAAGCCAAGTGCTTTACCACTCAGCCTTCAGCAATTTTCTGACACGCACCCAATTAAAGGATTGAAAAATTGGGTCATAAGTTTTTTTTATACAATTCGAAAGTAACAAGACATACCTCAGTATTGCTTTAAATATACCCACTAAAAGACTACTACAATGTAAGGGAGCTGCTGTTCTTGTATGTACCATTAAAATGACATAGCAATAATAGTTTTACCTATGTTTGTGTGGATTAGAATATTTCTAGTGTTATACAATATATGTTAGACTAAATACAAAAACAAAAGAAGTTAAGGCATAAGAAGAAAAAAACAGGCTAGACTCACGGCAAAATCATTCACTGTGGTTTAGATCTGCAGTCTTGTATTTTTAACTATGCTAATATATTGTGGGAAATAGTAATCTTTTTTTTTTTTATCATTAATACATTAGATAGTTAGTACTTTTATCTATTCCATTTCATTTATTCCACGGTGTAGTATAATACATACATTATATGTTTAATATTACTATCTCTTCCATTAATACTATTACTATCTTGTAAAAAGATATTAAGAAACCAGAAGCAAACATACCATCACTTAGTTTTTTTTTTCTTGCAGAAATTTTCTCCCCTATAATTATGTCATAGATTAGTATTTATTATATTATATATATATATATACATTTTTTTTTGTTTTTGTTTTGGTTTAAGTTCTAGTTAGATAGTTTTTGATGATCATTGTAAACAATTTTTATTAATGGTATCAATATAATATAAATTTAATAAGCTTTTTTTTTTAATGTAAATTAATAATTCTTATATGATCTAATAATAAAAATTGTGCTTTCCAGATCTGAACTACAATCCCAACAGCTGGATCATTCAATGGAGCAAGATACACCAGATGCCTATTTAGTCCAGGGAGACCAAGAAGTTTCACATTTTCCACCATGGAAAAAAGAATTCATTGAAAAATCCAACTACAGAAAAGTTAGTATTGATAATGAAGGTTTATTTATTTTTGTTTGGCTACTTCTATTATTCGAATGCTTTTATCTGATGAAGAAATTTCCAGTTACAAAGTGTCCAAATCATTTTGTCTGTTGTTTTTTTTTATAACAGATGTTTAAACAGTCTACCAATTCTTTAGTGGTCCAGGCATCACAGGTAAGGATATATTCATTTTTCAAATATTAGAAATAATGTTCAAAATGATAGTTGTGTGTCTAAGCAAGTGATTTTATTTATCTATTTAAAATAAAAATTAAATTCCTTGTTTTTGACTTGGAAATTAAAGCTGGGTGAACTCATCCTTAAAATGCGAAAATAAAAAAGGACCCCTCAGTTTGAAAGCCAAGAAAAAAAAACAACAAAAAACGTAACCTTTATACATTCATTAGACATGCTTTAAACATTATAGATTCCAGTGACAGTCAGACGTCGTGGAAGTTTACATGGACAAACAGAATCAGCATTTACTAGACAGGTAGTTAACTCTACCAAAAAGAAGCTCTCGCCTTCAAACTCAGTAAGCTTGTTGTTTGGTTGTTGTTGTTTGTTTTTTTTAAGCATTTTTATTTAAGCATTTGCCTCTATTCATAATTGGCAAGGTAAAGATCTGATTAACAAAAATTCTTGTCAGGGTTACGCTGTAAAGATGTAACTAGTTTCATTGCATGTTTTGAATGTCTACATTAAACATTTTTTGTCCTGTTTAAAAATTAGTTTCGACAAGCCATCTCGAATACAAGTGCCCATCCCGGTCGGAGAATAGTAGAACCAAAAAATATGCTTGCTGAAGTTTCGACTAATGTAGATGTCACCAAAAAGCGTATAGAGCGTGTTCAAAGAGCAAGGTTATACCTCCTTCAACAGACAGGGCCCAATTCTTTTCTGATTGGAGGAGACTCACCAGATCATAAATACAGAGTCATCATTGGACCACAGGTAAAATAGCTTGCCCACCCCTGCTTGATTGGTGATTTCTTTGATGTTAATTTGTATCCCATGCATTGAGCAAAAAACATTTCTCTTTATTTACCTTTCTCACAGACCTGTAGCTGTGGCAGAGGTCCACATTGTGTTCATGTTCTGTTCGTAATGCTGAGAGTCTTCCAAGTAGTGGAGAATGACACCTTACTGTGGAACAAAACTTTAAAAAATTATGAAGTAAGTAAGTTTTTTTGTTTTTTTTAAAGTAGTTTTGTGTATTATTCAGGGTGTTTGTGCTAATATCTTCACACATTTTCTTTACCAGGTAGAAAATCTGTTCAGGAGTTTCCATGATAAATTAAGCTCTCGAATTACTAAAAGACGAACTTCACAGCGTAGAAAAGAAATCATCAAGCAAGAGGAAGGGGAAGAGGAAAGAACTGTTGACACTCAAGATGTTAGCCGGCTACCATCAGAAAGTGATGCAGGGTTAGTGTTATTCAGTTTTGTTTCATCCTTATTTCAGAAATTTAATTTAAAAAAAAAAAAAAAAGTGTATTTATGTGCTTTGTATCTTAACTCTTTGACTCCAGAATTATTTTCCACCTTTGGACGGAATTAAATTTTCCGCCATTTCAGAGTGGGTTACTCTGCTTCAATATAACTTGTATAACTTTTTTATTTATTATTGGACAATAATAAATTTGATATAGAATTAAAGAGAAATGGATGCTCTTTCCATTTCTTATGTTTTCTAGTTTGCAAATTATGTTCTTGTTGTAATTTTGGGTTTTGAATATAAAAATGAAAAACTCACCAACTGACATTGAAAATATCCATCCAAGTGCATGTTATAAGAAATTTATTGTTCAAATTTAATCCAAAGATCTTTTTTTCTCATTTTTAGTCAATTGTTTACAGAACACCATAGAAGAAACAGCAATAGACACAAAAAATAATAAACTGGAACTAATAATCCAATGTCACTACTTTAACAAAAAAGCCCATAAAAAAGCAACACTCTTGGAACATAAAACTTTTGTAATCTCTTTACAAACTTCGTACAAAATAAAAACACGTTAAATGAAGGAAATTCCGGATGTTTAGCAAAGGGAAACTATTCTAGATAAAAAATTAAGCAATAAAAAAACATGAATGGGAGAAATAGAAATGAAAAAAAAAATTTTTAATAGCCGATGCCCTCAGCGTTGGTCCGACTTTTTTCCCCTTTTTTAAAATCAACGTCCTGTACGTTGGTCCGGAGCCAAAGAGTTAATTCAACTAATTTTTATTTTATTTGCAGAAGTGTGCGGGAAGAAGAAGAAATCTGTCCTATTTGTTTGCTAGAGATGCTTGAAGGAGAAAGTTTGATCTGCTGTGATAATGGTTGCCATAATAGACTCCATCATCATTGTATTGCCATATGTAAGCTGGTCTTTTATTTCCTTTTTAGTTTCGCTTCAACATTAGTTGCAATTATTTTCTGAAAGATCATAAAAACTCAATTCCTTCATTTATGTTACTTTATATAGTTTCAAATGTTTGAGGTTTTTTTTTTTTTTTTTTTTTTTAGGGTTTGAGGAATGTAGGCGACAAAATGACCCACTTAATTGTCCATTGTGCCGAGCTCAATGGAAATCAACCACAGTTGAAATCAAAAGGTTCTTATTTAATTATCATCAGCATATAGGCAGTAGAAATACACATAATGTTTACTTAAATACATGATTTTTGTATCTCTTATAATAATGATAGAAAACGTGGGTTACCCTGGGCTACTGTTAACATTTTGTCTCAGTACACAGAGCAGCACCTCAACTGATGGACCTGCTTCCTCCAACACAAGATCATCATCACCTCACCATCTCACTTCAGAAGAGGATAGTTCCAGGTTGCCTTATGCTGAGCCCATTCCTGCTGAGCTAGAGTTGACAGCTGCCCCTTGGGTTGAGGTACCACTTTTCTGTAATCTTATTTAGGATTCTTAAAAATCTATTTCAACATTTTTATCATAGTAAAAAAAAAAAATCGGCCCTTAACTTTCACTTCAATTTTGTTATTGTTTAGGCCTTAGGAGCTGACCTTGTAGGATGTCTGTTGTCACGCAACTGGTCCATAAGAGAAGCAGGTCTGAAACATTTAAGTAAAGAAGTGGTAGCAACCTTGCTAAAGGGTGCAGGGGAAGGCAGGTCAGGTGTTATTGTGTCTCCAGTTCGGCAGGAAGCAACTCACAACATGCTAAAAACAGCTTGTAACATCTTAGCTTACACATGTGCAGATCCTGTTTACAGGGTTTTTGTTGCTTCATTGGTGAGCATTTGCCTTTTTTCTTTCCTTTAGATATATTTTGAATCCCTCCAACCCTATTGGTGGAACAAATTTTTTTTTTTTCTTTTTAAATCCTTTCTATATAAAAATAGTTGTTTTTTCCCCACTTTAAACATGGCAGTGTTCTTTTTCTTTTTTTTTTTTTTCAAACATTTTCTTTGAAATGGTCTGAGAAGACCTATTATTTCAACATTTAACTGAGTGAGGTAACTCACCTGGTATATTTTTTGAAATGGTCTGAGAAGACCTATTATTTCAACATTTAACTGAGTGAGGTAACTCACCTGGTATATTTTAGAACTCTTAGCAATTGTTTGAAAAAAAAAGAAAAAAACAGTTTGTCCTGATTTATATAAACAAATCATAAATCATTTAGTTTCTTTTGTAATGTTCAGAGAGCCATTCGCACACTTTTGTCCTACACACCTTGCCGAGATATGAAGCAGAGAACAAGGCTACAGAAAGTACTGAAGCCTATAATAGAAGCAATCATTTTAAAATGTACAGATGGTAACAGGTAAGTAACAATACATTATTGATGAGAATTCTTACTTAACGTTGGCAACAGTGGCTTAACAAAAATATAAATTGGCGTGTGCCTTTAAAAGTAATGCACTGATTAACCCCCTTACAGGCGAACGAGTCAACTTTCTCTTTCTACACTAGTGGAGTTAGTGAAAGGTCAGGAAGGGGAGCTAGCTGTGGGACGAGAAATCATCAATCCAGGTATACTTACCTTTGCAACTTAACATTAATTTCATATCTATTGGTGAAGAATGCGTGCTTAAATACTTGTTTATGTGGTGCTTTACAGGTAATGAAGGATTGGATGGTCTAAATTATGTTTTGAAGTGTGTCACTGAGGATTATGACAAGGATTCAGTGACCTGGCAGTGGCTGTTAGGGAGGCTATATGTACTAGACAGGCTTTTGGAGGAGTTTCCTACTGAATTTGTTCCAAGACCAGAAGAAGCGCGAGATGCAGCAGGAGCAGCTGAAGCAGGTAAGTCATGCATCCATGTAGTTTTATATATTTAGTTTAAAACATTACTTTGCACTTGGTCTTTTACAAAATATTTATTACAATTAAAATGAAACAAACTGGAAATATATTGTTGGCTTTTGATATTGTGAATTTTTTAATATTCAGATGATGAAGCTGAAATTGGTGCTGCTGCTGGACCCTGCGAAGCTAGAAGAACCGACTCATCTGAAGTGGGAGGGGCCTCCAATTATGAAAGACTTATGTCTGTGGCCCATTTCTCTGTGAAGGCTGTATGCAGTACTCACATGAGGATAGCCCGTATGTCCAGGAGAGTGTTTTTGCTTTCTGCCAAGCTGGGTGCTCATGTGCAAAAAGTGATCTTGGAACTTAAAACTCTTCTTTCCCAGATAGATTCCACCTCTGTGGCATCTCTTCGTAGGAAACTTGACAGAATAGTTGAAGACTTCCAGCTGTCTGAGAGAATAGTTTATGAACTAATGCATGGTTCATGGAAACAAGGAAAGTTAAATTCTCCCTGCCACACTCCCATGGATTCGCCATCCTCCACCCCAAGATGTAATTCTCCAGAAAATGCCCCCATTGATCTGGGAGTACATCCTACAATAAACAAAGAACCTTCTGCTCCTCCGACAACACCAGTGCAACGGTCTAAGAGGAAGCTTAAAAGAGGCATACCCCGCAGAAGCTTTCGTGAACCAAACTGCCCCCCAGCTCCTCCTCCCACATTGGAAAACTCCCCTGAAAAAGTTTACCAAGACCACCTTAAAGAGAACGTTGATGCTTCCAACATACTGCTGGGGGAGGGCGCTGGAGTAAGTCATTTAGGAAGTGCAAGCCCGCCAAATAGGAGGAAATCCAATTTGCCTCGGCGAAGAAGAACTATTGAGGGGGAAACAGTTAAAAACAAAAGAGGTGGGTCGTCAAGCCCCACCATTGTTCGCAGGCGGACAACAGAAGGGTGTACTTACACTTCTAATGTGCCGCCACCTCAACCAGCTGCACCTCAGCAGTCACGCACAACAACACGTGTAACTCCATTAGTACATCCTGTTCCTGTAATATCAGTCACTGACACATCTGGCCAAGAGACGGGGAACTTCAGCCCTCTCTCTGACCTAGATGAAAACAGCAAAGATTCCAATGAAGAAACTGATGGTGGTAATAGCAAGCCTTTGAATATATATGAAACTATAAAAGTCTCCACTTCTTCTCATCTCTCGGACCATGTGACATTTTGTCCTGAAGATGTCAACCATAAGCCATCTGCAGCAGCTAGCAATGTCAATTCTACGTGTTGTTGTCAGTGCCGGTGCCATGAGTCTGCAAGTGCAGAAACAGGGGCATCTACTCCCAAATCAGGTGCAGCTGGTGTGCCTAACAGTCCAGACAGCCATTACCACACAGCAGAACATGAGTCCATGAGTAGTGATGACTTTCTGGACTTTTCTCAGTCTACTAAGCTATCCAGCAATGAAAAACCGGTTTCGTTTAAATCTGAAGTAGCCGAATCACCTAAATCATCACCCAGTCACTCTGTGCACAGTGGTGAGTAGTGATTAGCATTGTCGTTTGATCAATAAGCTTATATACAGTATAATCAAGCATGCATATTTTTCTCTTCTCTTTACCCAATGCTACTTATTGTATTAATCCAGCAACTAGTACCAAAAGTGAAGAGTGCAGCAAAAATTGTAAAGAAGAAGTGGAGCGTGAAGAGGCTGAAGCTTTAGCCAAAGCTCTAGATGTATCTGAGAGGCAGGACCCTTGCCCAGTGGTGCCAGGGCTGACCCCAACAGCTAGAGAAGAAGTTATAACTATAAGAATACAACCAGATGATGTAAGTTTTAATTGGGAGCTCAGCATAATAGAATTCTTTTATCGTTATTCATTCTCCTAATGAATATTATAAATGTAAAATTGTTAAATTAACATCACATTTGTTGTCACTGACCTAATGTCCACTTTTGACCACTAGGAGTGCGATGATAGAAATGGTGAATGCAGACAACCAACAATGTATTTAGAGAAAGTTCACTGGGTCAAGGGTCCACTGTTGGGTACAGGAGCCTACAGTTCCTGTTATCAGGCCAGAGATGTAAGGACTGGTGTTATCATGGCTGTCAAGCAGGTATTCTGACTCTCTTCTTTCATTGTAAGAATGCAGGATTGATAGTATGCCAGCTGAATCAAAGAAAATCATTCGCTAGCAGATGCAGTCAAGCTGACAAAATTTTTAAAGTTATGTGCCGCTAAAATCTAACTTATTCAGTTTTTTTAAATGTTAAAAAGAAGAAAAAACAATTAGTGCTTTCATTTAATTGAATATTCAATCACAGGGACAATGTTAACAAAGGCAAGAAGTTAAATTTTATAATCATTGATTTACCATATTTTTTATTTACAAGGGCAATCATCAACTAAACTGGCTATGATTGCTCTGCAGACATGCAAAAAAAAAACAATATGATACCTAAATTTTCTTCTTTAAGAGGTAAAAATCCAAAATAAAAATACATATGTGAATTTACAGCTAGATCAAAATGGAAAATATGGCATAATATGATGCATAATGATTTTTCTGTAGTTAGTTTTATTTAAGATTTTTATTCATTTTTTTTTATGACTTGCAAGTAGGGTTTTCATCATTAATCAATTCATTGACATCATTATTTTTGTACCAGATCTCATTTTGTCGCAATTCTGCCCAAGAACAGGAGAAGGTTATTGAGGCTATAAGTGAAGAGATTCACATGATGGCAAGACTGAGCCACCCAAACATTGTTCGTATTTTAGGTGCCACCAAACAGGGATGTCATTTTAACATGTTTGTGGAATGGATGCCAGGTACACAGTGATGCAACCCTCAAAATAGGATTGCAATTTTTTTTTTATGTTTATTTTTCATTTCTTCTCATTTTAGTGTCATGAGTTTCATTTCTTACAAATTATTCCACTCCTGCTATAATTTGTATTATAATTTCTGCTTATTACAAATAATCTAAAGCTCCCAACTGCAATTTGATTTGTCAGGTGGATCTGTTGCATACTTACTTGGTGAATATGGAGCCTTCACTGAGAATGTTATAGTTAACTATACCAGACAGGTCCTGCGTGGTTTGGCTTATCTCCATGACAATCATATTCTGCACAGGGATCTTAAAGGTAAAAGTCCATGTACTTAATGACATTTTACTGACTTTTAGATCTGTGTGGATAGGATGTTATAGAACATATCTTGTATTACAAAAGGCAATTCCACATAAGCAATCGCTACATTTATAGACCTCTGCACCATTTAGACATACAATAAAATATAATACAATAAAAAGGTATGCATTGTCTGACCAGTAATTAGACATGTTTTTACTTATTAGATAGACTCCAAGATATTCACTTGACTATAAAAACATAATGTCAATCTACGCTCAGGATGTAAACCACAGCCCTTTGTTGTCATCTCCAGACTTTCTAGACACCACATCTCTTCATCCATTATTTCTTTTCAATTGAATGGTTTCACTATTTCTCCTAGTGCCAGCGTCTTTCAGCTCTATTTTTGTCTGATTCACTTTGATCTTATTTTCACTTTGTTTTTCTTTCTTAGCAGACTGTTTGTCTATCGTAGCAGACCAGATTTTCTAGGATGCATAACTGCAGTAATTGTTTTATTGTTAATTTATTTTAAAACAGTGTTTTTGTTTCTTTAAGTGTTTTAATTTTAGTTTTAAATTAAATTTGAAAGTTATTATTTTAAATTTTTATTTGAGACTGTAATGGTTAAAATGTTTCAATTCGCACCAACAGAAATTATATGTATTTGTATATAATCATTTAGAGGTTTTTGGGTTATTTTATTTGATAGTATTTAGTCTTTATTGGAGATTTTCACTATAAATTAAATTGAACTTCCTTGTTGCCAACTGCATAAATTCTTTAATTTTCACAATATCTCAATTTGTGGCAGTTTATCTTTGTATCAAATTTCCTTTCTTACCGTAAGCTGCCCATGTGTTTTCAGTAAGGCTAAGGTCATAGAGTGAAAGTCCAATGTTTTCTCCATATTGAAATTATTTTGTGCCACCAATGCAAGAGTTAAGAAAATTTGATTCTGCAGTTCTAAATGTGCTAAAAAATTAGTATAAATCTATAGCTTATCAATGCTTCATTTATTTTGTACATCAGATACATTTAAAAACTTTTTTAGCCTTTCTGACATGAATGAAAATGTCCAATAAAATATTTCCCCTACTTTTAACTTAAAATATTATTTTTGAATTGAAAATGGAGATAATTAGAAAAGTCTTTTTACATGACTATTTTTTTTCCTTAGGGGCCAATCTTCTTATTGATAGCACAGGCCAGACACTACGAATTGGTGATTTTGGGGCCTCAGCCCGGTTAGCTTCCCAAGCCACTGGTGCAGGAGAGTTTCAAGGGCAGCTTTTAGGGACCATTGCTTTTATGGCACCAGAGGTAAGGCTGACATGTTTGTTTGTTGTTTTTTCTGGGTATTACTTTTTAGTCAACTAATTGGACTTCTTGTATGTACTTTAGTTTCATTAAAATACTAGTCTCTTAGAAAAAAAAATATAGATACAAATTTATTATAATACATTTCAGTAGGTTTTACATAGACAAGATTTAATTTATCATTACAATTCCACTGTGCAGGTGCTTCGTGGAGAAAGCTACGGAAGAGCATGTGATATTTGGAGTGTGGGATGTGTTATGATAGAAATGGCAACAACCAAGCCTCCGTGGAATGCTACAGATATCTCTAATCATTTGGCTCTTATTTTTAAGGTAGTCTCAATAAAAATCAAAGTGCATTGTTCACAATAATTATGCTAATGTACCAATTAAAGTGCCTCAGAAATTCTATAACACTTTATAAATTTCATTGCCAGATTGCATCATCTGTAGACTCTCCACCCATCCCAGAGAATCTTCCACCTCCAATTAGAGATTTGATGCTGCGGTGCCTTGAGCAAAATTCTGAAGATAGGCCATCTGCTAAAGACCTTCTGGTCCATCCTTTGTTCACACAATGTTTCACAACCACACATAACATGTCCAACCACTTGAATGGCAGCAAACTTGCCAATAGGTAAGATATTTTGGATTCTTCTGCTATGCCCAGCAAACTTTTAAATACATTTATTCAGTGCTTAAACACCTTCGATAAAGTCCAGTATGCAACAGTACTTGGCCATCAGACTCTTTTCTTCTGGGGCTATCCCCTCAACTGGGTCCATGTCCATCCTGCCATCTCTGCGTCTTGTTTTACTGATCTCCATGTTTGTGTTGGTCTCCCAGTTTTTCTCTTTCCCTGTGGCTTCCAGCCCAGAGCCTGTCTTGCAATGTTTTCTGATGTTCTTTGCATTGTATTTCTAATCCAGCCCCATTTGCCTCTTTTAATTTCTTCCATTACTAGGTTGTTTCCCACAATGCTAAATATAAGATTGTACTCAAATGTCAGACAAATAAGCGTGCCTGTCTCTAGTTCCCCATTCGTACACAACACTGATATTGTTAAAAAAACAACAACATTTGTATACAAAGTTATGCTGGCAGAGGTTATTGTGATGTTTATTTCTTGAAGTTAAATGGCACACCACTAAGCAATATGAAGAAATTAAAATATAGTTTTAAATTTCAAAAGAAAAGTGATGAATGTTTTTGTTTTGCATTTAGATTCTATTTACATTCTTCCATTCAATGCTACTGTGTCTTATAGAGACGTAGCAAGCAGTCTTGTGTAAAGCCTGATGAAGCATAAGAACCTAGAGTAGCATTGTTTTCACTTCAATTCACCTGCTGTCTTTCCAAACCACTTGGTCTGGAATCGACTCTGAAGGCGCCATTATCCCTTTGATCGTTGGAATGGCTTTTATCCAAAGAACAGGCCTGTACAGGAAGCTGTTCACCCCAAGTCCTGTCTGAAGGCTCCCAGCAGTAACGTCCATGGACCGAGTTAGGGGACCATACCACGTACACAGCAAAATGCGCCTCATTCCTGGTTCCCACTCGCTATAAGTGGCTGAGGTGGCTATTTGGTTTGTAATTGGCATGTTTTGGGACAACTTTAACTTGAGATATACCCCTACCATTTGCAGAGAGGAAGAGGAAATTCTATTTTTTTTTTACTGTCCCGAACTTGCAGAATTCCATTTCAACAGGCCACATGGTCTTTGGCTTGTATGTGAAATTGATTTTAATCCTTGAACTGTTGTCATAATCTGCCACCATTTTTTGTTTGTTCTGTGGTGTCCTCATATCGGCCAACTTAGATCATATTAAATCAAACTTTTATTCTTACTCAAAAAATTAATTAGTTATAAGTGATCAATGTATGATTCATAGTATTCCTTGTCCAATTATCATTCAATATATATATATATTATATATTATAAGGCTATCAAACTTCATTATCTTAGGCAGTTATAGACTATTTTCTAACATGCATAGTAAATGCTAAAATCGCCTGAACACCACAGAAAGTTTGCTATGTCAGTTCGAGGGTTAAATCAACTATTGCAGATTTCATAATCTAGATTGATATCTTGAAATATCCTAGATCTGGTTCTTGCATGTAAATAATTTCTAATTTACTGAAGGCAGTTAAATACAAAACTGATTTATTTATAGAATCTAAACATAATATGAGGCTAAAATTAAAGCTAATTCACATAATACATAATAATAATAATACATAATGAGTAGACTTTGACTTAGATCCTCCTGTGCCTTTTAGTGCATTGGGCAGCAAAAAGTTCCCCTTTAAGACTTTGTGGTCTATAGGGCAGCTAAGTATACTAAAATTTTTCTAGTAATCACATTTTTTTTTTCATTTCTACTGCAAGCATGTTCTTCAGTGGGCTCAAACTTTCTCATTTTCTACATGTTTTTGTTTTTTTTTCACTCAGATTTTGGTTGTAGGCATGCTAGATTTTCAGAATGTTGTTAGGTTGGCTTTTTGAACCTTCTTTATTTGAAGCTAAATTGATTCGGCTTTTCATTTTTATTTTTACAGGTAACATAAACTTATTGGATCATAAAAACTGGCATTATTTTTACAACTTGACCACTTGGTGTTCTGTTTGGTGGTGAGTCTTCCCTGTGACATTAAAGGAGTAACAGATATAATTACTAGAGTTGTCTAATTAATTAGGAATGTACCATTTTCTTGTAACCATTTAGATGCCAAAGAAGTTCATTGTAGAAATTTTTGTTTCTAGACTTTTTCTTTTTGTAATCAAATGAATTGTTAGTTTTTTTTTGTTTTTTTTTTTTTTAGTTAGTTTTTCTTTTTGTATTTTTTAAAAAGTAAATAGGGACTTTTAAAACAAAACATAAATGGCAATTTTATATAATGGCAGCTTATTAATTAACACATTAGACATAACAAAAAGAATTGTGTAATATACTGTACAAAAGCTAAAGGATTCTAATTGTATTTACTTAACAAATATTGAATTTCACAAAGAAACTTTTAAAACTTGTTTAGCGGTGAAAAGTTTTATCTTTGCACACATTTTTTTAAAGTCTCATCAAAATAGCTATTATATTTATGTATATTTTTTTTTCTACTTTTGTTTATAATGTTATTTTGTATGGCTAGTCTCATATTTCTGTGCCAGACAGTTCATAAACTTGGACTTCGCTGAGAACCAAGTTGTCTGTCCTTGTTTGCGGCTGTCTTCACCTGTCACACTTGCTGGGTGTTATTTTCATGAGACAAAATTGTTCTCTAGATGCCCCATTTATTTGTGGTCAAATAGACAATACTTGAATAAAAATGTGGACAGACTAAATGGGCAATAAAGAATGACTTGACTTAATAATTACACATTTTTTTTAAAATGCAAAATAACTTATTTGTTTGTTTAAAAATGTCGCCAGTATTTAAAGTCTCACAGTTACTATTGCTAGGTTGTGTATGTAAATAATGAGGTTGATGGTTAGCTGTAAGTGTACATTGCAAGAAGTCTTGTCATATTTGTTGCTATTTGGGTCATTCCACATTCCGCAGGAAAGTATTGTTGCTTTCTCTTAACTTATTTCATATTTTTTTCTTTTTGAAAAAAAAAAACTTCACAGTACCGGTACTACAAATTTGACTTTAAAATTTCCTCTTTCTGTGATATTAAATTGTCAAGGTCAGAGATTTATTTGCTTCACTTCACCCAATCAGTGAATGTCCATTTTAATGAGATCTGTACGGACGACATACAACAGTCGGGCAATGATCATTCATGAACCAGTGGGAGTGCATTTCTTGGTGCCATATTGGAAAGTTGTTCAATTTAGTTTTCAGCTGTTTTTGGATTAATTTCAGAGCCAGTTAAATGTATTTTTCAAATCCCACATGATTTGTTCCATGTTTGTTCAGATCTGAAATTTGTTTTTCCCCTACACACCTATTTGCCAGTTGTACTACCAGGCCAGCCTGAGTTGGTAGCTATATCTCTTCTGAATGCTTGTGGCTAAGGACTTGGCAGCAGGGGGCATAGTTTTTGTGCTTCATCCATTTGCTGCTAGTCTGGGACCAATTGTACGTATGGGTCTAAAAACACATTTAAAAAAACAAAATGCTTCAACATTTGACAAAACATGTTTGTTTTCACTTTTAATATTTGCTTTTTTTTTTTTTTTTTAAACTGCTGAAGTTTCTAATACTAGACTGTTTATGTGTAATTTTATAAGGCTTGGAGGGGGATACTAGTAACTGTTCTATAAAATGTCAACAAATCAGAATTGTTATTCTGGAAAAGTTACTTCTGCTTTCATTTTGTGAATCAATTGTTCGTGTTAAGGAACTTGTTTTCTTGTTGCCAACCCACTTTGCCTTCACTGTGTACAGGTTTTTAAATAGTTTTGAATCTTTGAAACTTCAGCATTAGAACAACTGGTTGTGACTGAAATGATCTTCCAAAGTATTGAATGCAATAGAATTTTCACAATGTATTTTATCTGTTTTACATTTTAAAAACAGTATTTCTCTACAAAATGAAACTTTTCAGATTTAAAATAGTCATTAAAAGGATCTTTACGCAACCCCAAAAAAAATCTTTTAGAACAGACATTTTAAGAAAATATTTTTACTTTGGCTTGTAATTTAACAGACATGTTTTACAAAAAGATAATTTTGATTATTGATTTAGATTTTTTAAAATTAATTGAGAGATATTTACCTAATGTTTAAATAAAAAATTAACAATTGTTTTTAACTTTTCACCTCTGGGTGTAATCATTTTCCCTACATGTTCTCATCTTTTCCACCATGATCATGTTCAACTGCTGTTTTAGCAGTCAATCACTTGTACCTTAAGGGTTATATATTTGTTGTTTGTTTATGTTGTTCAGCTACAAATTAGCAAAACAAAAAGTCAACCCGTCCAATGAAATGTATGCAACAGTGAGCTCTGTCCATTATGTGGGGGTGTGCCTCAGATGTATGCAAATGTTTCAATCTGTAACTACACCTACACACACAATGTTTACAGTGACTATGAGCTCAAATTCAAAGTAGATTTTTTTTTTTTTTTATTTCTAAGATTTCATTTTGTTTACAAGTTCAAATCTTTACTTTTTGACTACTATCTTTAACTGCATAATTAGAACTTGCTATTTGAAACAGTTGCTTTCAGTTCATAACTTGTATTTCTCATCTTTTCTACCTCACTCTCACCACTTCTTAGTTTGTCTTGTCTGGATAGGGATCTGTTCTCTTGTCTCACATGTCTTAGTTTGTCTTGTCAGGATAGGGATCTGTTTTCTTGTCACTATTCTGGTGTGTAAATATTTGATGCTACATTCCATTACAAACCTTTTGTAAGAAACTACACATTGAGACCTAAATGCTGTCTGTATGCAGACTATATCGAGTGGGGTTATGAAGCACCTCTACTTTGTGAGATATATCTGTTTATAATGGCATATACAGTGTAATTATGAAACACCTCAACCACAGAGCCTGTACCTTTCCTAAATACAGTCATTGACTTTATGTTAATGCCAAGTTTTAGATCTGAAAACCTATTGAGGAGTCTTCACATTTAGTGATCAGAAAGCCTACATTTTCATAGTAACTAGTTTATGGTCTTGACCATTAATCTTAGGACTCGAAGACAAGCCTTATTTATTAATTATCTAGTTTATGGCCTTATAGATTTAATATTTAGAGAGCATGTTCTCGAAAAAAAAAAGTTATTTTTAAGAAATACAAAGGCATGTGAATTATTTGTTTTTAAATGTCTTTTGATAATATATTCAAAATAGTGTAATGTACTTCAGTGATTTTTTTTTAAAGTCTAGTTGGCACTGAACTTCAACAATTCTTGTATTTAGATTGGTGTATTGCCAACTTGCAGGAGATCAAAACTTGTGTGCCTTGTTTGTGGCTGCAGCGCTGTTTCAACTGACTAGAACACAACAATGTCTTACATCACCTTCTGAATTACTTTGTGATATGTTAGTCTGGGGAAGCTTGATTTTGTACTGGTATTAGCAGTGCATCTTGCTGTGGCCCTAACATAAGCTGAAGCGGCCTTGACCCTTCAATTGAAGCTGCAGATTGCATCTGTCAGCATTGGGTGTACATTTTATAGCCTTTGTGTGATTTCTTTCAATCCAACCTGTCAGTCCTTAGTTCATGTTTGGTTTGTACTATTTTGATTTTGACATTTAACTACATATCATACATCAGCACTAACCCTCCCAGACCCTCACATTTTATTTTTAGTTTTGTCACCAGCAGTTAGTAGATTTTAATTTAAAACAATACAATTTTTACCATGCTTAAAGTTGTTTTGTTCTTTTTATGTGTTGTTTCAGTGTTGTGTACTTTGCAATCTCTCTCTCTCTGTACCGGTATATATCTTTAATAATAATAATATATTTTAATGTAAGGTGTGTGTTTGTATGTCTCGATTAATCTTGATAAAACTGCATTAAAACTGGTGTTGCTTAAAAAAAAAGATACCTTAACTTTTCAACAAATTGGGTCAACCCGTTTTCAAAGGATTTTATATTATGGGATAGTCAGCTTAACCCGTTTTCACTCTTTTTAAAATTAAAAATTTGAAGAGAACATTGAATAACATTCTTCATGTTTGACAATAGATCTAGAAATTGAATAACATTCTTCATGTTTGACAATAGATCTAGAAATTTACATCCAATCCACTAGATCAGTTATAACCAAACTAACGCACATGGATAGTTAAAATTACAAAAGTTTTGTACCTCACTTGAAATATTAAAAGCTACATTAGCAGGTCAAATATATTGCTACTAAATTGTTACTAACATCTAGGTATGGGCGTTTATTGTTCTTTGAGAGAAAAAATTCATTACAGTCCTTGAGCTAATTCTGTACCCAGATACCAAAAAAAAAAAAAAAAAAACTTAAAAAAAATCAACCAACATATAATTAGGAGTAACTTGCGGGCAGCACAAGTTCTCTAAGGAACCCCAAACATTTAGATTATGAATAATAATGATTTTGTGTTAATTATTTCAGTATCAATAGTACATGTTTAAACCTCTAGATTCTAGAGATCTTAAAATCCTATTTCACAATACTATATCTGGACCCAAGAACGGTTTATTTTATGAGGTATAGATTTGTGTTTGTGGACTTTTTTTTTTTAAGTAGAATATATTTATAAATTTAAGTTGTATAACAGGTAAATGCCATCACTATGTAGTTCAACACCTAGACAAAGCTCAAAAGTAGAGTCAATGATTACAGTGCTGGCCACCTCACCTTTAGCACACCAGAGAACAGCAGCTCAATTGTTTTATCTTTAGAGGAATTAAGAGTTTTACCATTGAAAACAAGAAATGAACCAAACTAAAAACTTAATCACTCTGGTCATGACTTTTATTGACAAAAATACAATTTGTAACAAAAGAATACAAGGAACAATTAACAGAATGCAATAGACAAAGTCTGGTCAAGTCTAATTTAAATGTTCTTAATTCTAGACAGATCACCTTATTCACTTAAAATACAATTTCAAAACTTAAAATATTGGTAATGACCTGTTTATAGTTCAATGTACTTTCCAAGTCTGTGAATATCAAAGAGTTGAAAGCTATACATACAAGTGGTTGTACTCAAATCCTAATGTTAATGGCATAGTTAAGGTTATATTTTAGCACAACCAGAAAAACAATTCTTAAGTCTACATTTAGTTTTCCTTGCTAAGGTACTCTTGGATGCCTTTAGGATCTGGTTTAATTGTATCTTTTCCAGGCCTCCAGCCAGCAGGGCAAACTAAAAAAATTAACAGACATGCAGTTAAATAGTCTGATCATCACATATATTTATGCTAAAAATTTTTTGCTCTAATAATGTTATGTTACAGTAAGGCACAACTGCACAATGAATTTACTTACAGATTATAAATATTATAATTATTAATTGAAAAATAGATGTTCCGGAAATTAGGATACTTGGCTGTTCAATAAATACTTTTTTTTCTCAATATATTGAAGGTTATCTCAAATGTTGCTATTTCTTTATGAGAAGAGCAGATGGTACTAGGTGTCCAACTTGTTTATGGAGTTACCTGAAGGTAGTCCTGGAAACCTCCCCAATATATTCCCTCTCCCTTGAATGTGGATTGAATTTGCTACACAAGCAAGAAGGTGTGCTGAAAAAAACATTTTTCTATTGCCAGACAGGCGTTTCACCTGATATAGGAGAAATCCATTTAATTACATGATTTCAATCAGGGAACAAAAGAGCAGCTTGCCCCTCACAGCAAGCAGCTATGTCCAGACATTTGTCCGGGGGGGGGGGGGGGGGGGGGCACAGACCAGCAGGTAATCAATTGTTAAATGTTTAATATTTGTATGCACAGGCTTTCATTTGGGAGACAAAAAAATAATTTTTAACAATGAGACACCTTGATAAATTTACCTAATGGCAGCTGATTATTTCAGCATTAATTTAAGTTGGTACAGTCTGCATGCTATTAAGGGTACACAAATCCAAAACTAGCCACATAAAATGAGCTAAATTGGCAGGAGGATGGAATGGGGTTACCTGGGATATCTCAAAGAAATTATTTCATTTGATTAAAATTGATAGGCCTATTTACCTTCACCATGCTTGTCAGTGAACTGGAAAGCCTGTACAAGGCGAAGAGTTTCCTCCACAGATCTTCCAACAGGCAAATCATTGATTGTTATTTGTCTCAGATTTTGTTTGTCATCAATAATGTAGAGACCTCTAATACAAGAAATTCACAGAGAAAGTTTCAATAGACTTTAACCCAAAACTATATAAAAGATATAATTATCTAGTCTGTAGATTTTTTTTTCAGAAATTATTTGTATTCAAGGAAAAATTGGTCTTGGAAAGGAAATGGCTGGTCTTGGAAAGGCTGCCACCATGACTTAGCAAACCCAATGAAATGTTTGGATGAGGACAAAACCATTGGATCATTTCAATATCTAGTTCTAAGAGAATTTAGTTACGCAGTTAAAGCACACATTAGACAAGTCAAGAGACTGATTTATTGAGAGACCACATTTCCCTATCTGCAAAGAAACATTTCATATAGTAGTCAACACTTCAACACATTGTAAACAGTACAGCTACACAATTACAATAGTATGTGTATGAGAAACATGTCTCTATTGACTAAGAGACAAAAGAATTGTTTTATTCTGTTTTTAATGTAACTATTGTTTTACTATAATAAAGTCTGAATTTCTTTTTTTCGCCTTTATTCTGTACCTACCTGAAGGCAATGCCATCACCAGGCTTCAGGCATCCATACTTTTTGGAGATCTCTGCATTTTTGTCAGCAAGAAGTGGGATGTTCATTTGACCAAGACCTCCCTGTTTGCGTGGTGTGTTTACCCTGTAAAAAAAAAAATTATAATATAGGGTATGCATGATTGATTGATTGAATATGGTACGATTTTAGCTGAGGATTTCACCTCCCCGGAGCCTCGATATTTTAGTGAGGTGAAATTTTCCCTTTGAAACGATAAGTTAAAAAAGCTACTTCCTTCAGGATATGCTTCTGCTGGCCAAACCCTCTGCAAAATAGGAAAGTGGGTAAATCAAAGCCCAGACACAGGGGCGTAGCTTGGAATTTTACATCATTTGGGGCCCAGGGGGCTTAACCTCTTTGGTGGCCCCTGCATTTTGCTTAATATTTAATATTTAGTGTCCTACTTCCACTACATCCCAACATAACCAACACCCTGTACGGCAGTGCTGAACAACTGAAGAAAACAGCACACTTTTTCCTTGGCACAGTCTGCAAAAGAGCTCACAGCTCAGCAGCAATAAAGCTGGCTAGAAGAAGAAGAATATTTAGTGTAAAAACACTCATTTTGGGGCCGCCCACAAGTGGGGGCCAGGGGGATTTTCAATTTCTCACCCTAACCTCCTGCCCCCTACCTAGCTACGCCACTGCCCAGACAGTTCCACCAAGTCCTGTTGCAGTATTATGCAGTGTTTACAGTAGACTCCCAATGTAAAATGTTACAGGAAATTCCCAAGATTTTTTTTCAAAACTTTCCTATAATATAAAACTTTGTGACTTTTTCTAATAGAACAGCGAATATGAATTCTAAGTGCTAATACCCCAGTGTAGAATGTGAACCCAGGAAATTTAGTGGCAATGAATCTTTGTGGGGTTTTTTTTTTATTACTGAAAAATTTTTTTTACCTAGACATTTATTTCTTTTTATTACAATAGTGAACTTTTTTTTTAAAAAAGATACCTCTCTTTGTCTAGGCTTTTAGGTGATAGTTTTCAAAACTAGAAATTGGACTAATTGAGTTTAAATAATCAAAGTTCTGTCCCTAATCAAAATCTCAATTCCTCCTTCTAAATTTTTTTTGTGCGGATAATGGTATGACAGCTACAGCAGGGGAGGGGGTTAAGTCAACACATATGAACATGTGAAAAATAAATGTTTTCCTTGTGCTGACAAATACATAAATGACCTGATCAGAACTTACCAGGCTAAATGTGAGAAAACACTGTCTGTGGAGCAGGCCAAAACCTCACAGTTAATATCACGGAATTCTTTAGCATGTTCACTGAAGGCAATGATCTCAGTGGGGCAGACAAAAGTGCTGGAAAATAAATCAGAAATTTCAAATGATTCACATTTCTGAACAGATGCATGAAATAAAGTGCTTAAAATTATGTTTGCTAGAATTTCGTTGTAACTGTATTGGCAACAGGATAGGGTTAACTGTGCTGTCAAAGGCCATTAATACAGTTCAGCATGCTATGTCCATGGACAAGGGACAGCACAGGTATGAACTTTACATATAAATATGACCAGTGATCATGTGATTGAAAGTTTTCTGTAGGAACACAGAGAGTGTGTTAGGGAGGCAGTTCATCCAGTATGAGATACAGAAACAGTAGAGTTTAGTATGGAAGTACGGTGATGTACAGTAAAAAAAATTTGTTTGTAGTCAGTAAATAGCGTTGTCAATCATGTTGTATTGACTGCTATTTATTTGTTATTTAACTCTACCACATTATTTTTGGAACTCTTGTTGTCAAGTTCTTGAGTTAGATGTGTTGTGTTGTGCAGTGTTTGCAGAGAGCCTGTTAGAGAGAATCCTAACAATATAATCTACTTTCCTGCTAACAAACTGACTAAGCTTAGCTTAGCTTTTTTTTGCTTTGCATAAGATTCACTTCTATCTCGGTACCTAGGAAATTTTCCTGACAGGTTTTCCTGACAACGCCTGCTGAGTAGTTTTTTTCTTGAGCATTATTTTTTGCATGACATACATGACAATGAGGCTTTAAACATTAAACAATGAGTAACACTTTAAATATTCTTTTTAAAGAGAGCACTTCGAACAACCAATACAATTTCACCTTCACCTATCCCTTAATTTGTTGGGGCTTCACATATGACCTGTTGATCATTTTCCTCCATTCCTCTCCATCTTTCCCCTATGGTACAATCTCTTCCAGTGATATGTCCACTATTCGATGTTTTCTTTGCCTGCCTCCTCATCTTTTTCCTTGTACTGTTCTATGAAGGAAGGTCTTTACAAGCCGTGAGGACCTTGTGATACAGTTTTAATTTGCATTTTTTACAGTGTTCAGCAGGTCATCATAGTAGTGCACTATTGCCATAGTGATCCTGTTCCAAATCACATTTTTGATGCAGTCTTTGTAAGTGACAGGTGTAGGATCCTTCTATTGCATCTAGGGTCGTCCTCTTCTCTAGTTCTGTAGTTAATGTCCTTGATGTCATATTATACAAGAATGCCGAAGACCAAGGAGTGCATATATCATTACTACTTCCCCACATTCAAAATTTTAAAACTTTAACCAATGGAAAGAGTAAAGGTCTCAAAAAGTAAGAAGTTTAGGCCAAAAACTGGCTAAATCTACCAGGCCAGCAATTTAAGAAAGAGCATTATTTAAACTAATTTTCAAACTTACAAGTCAAGTGGATAGAAGAAGAGCACCACATATTTGCCTTTATAGTCTGAGAGCTTAATTGTCTTGAATTCACCGTTCACCACAGCCTGGGCTTCAAATTGGGGAGCTGGTCCAGCCAAAACTAAATCACCAATGCCTGCCATTTTCTGGAAGAAATAAGTTATTTGCTGGTACATTAAACATTGAAACTTCTTATGTTTTAATCATTTCTTTTAAAAAAAATTACTTGAATTAATTAAATTTTCTAACTATGCAAGCTACATTGATAATCTAAAAACATTTGATTAAAGCTTACACTAACTTTATAAACCTAGCACCTATTAGTAAATTCTTTACACTATTATAGCAGTTCTAGTTGTAAAAAAAAAGTAGTGGGCTTAAACAAAGCAAATAATAATAGAATGGGAAACTGGTAAAGACAATTTATTGATTAGAATAAATGTAAAAGCATAATTAGTGCAACAGCTGGCTGAAGAGAAACAGTAGATTTTTAGTCATTAATAGTCTAGTTTACAAATTATTATGATAAAAATTCATCTCTAGCTATTGAGGTGACTACCAATAAGGGGCTCTGGGATGCGTCTAGCTTGGTCAGATGAAAAATTTAAAAGCGTTAAAAGACCGGAACACAGCGGCTGATTTGTTAAGCGCGTGGCTTCTGAATCAGGAGTCTGTTTTCAAATTTGGGTATGACAGATTTTGAATTTGGGAAAAATAAAGGTGGTTGGTCGTTGTGCTGGCCACATGACACCCTGCTCATGAATCGTTGGCCAAAGAAACAGATGACCTAACAACATCTGCCCTATAGATCAAAAGGTCTGAAAGGGAGAACTTTACTTTTGAGGCCCTATGTTCCACGAGGAATGCAAAGGAAAGATGATGATGATTAAAAGGCCACTGTAATTATCTAACTTTTGATGTAAATCTTTTAGTTTAAATATCTATTAAAATGTACCATACAAATTCTAAATCAAAGATTTAAGAAAATTTATTTCTGTTAAATCACAACATTCATACATAAATAATTCCATTAACATTTGGAAATGACATCCTCTTAAAATAGACTGGAAACAATACCTTAAACAAGGGGTAGGTAAATTACGACCACATGTGGCCCGCCAGAGTATTTTATGCGGCCCGCTGACACATACAGAAATCAAGTGCGCCCGCCCACAATATATATATATATATATAAATGCAAAGATATTAAAATAAAATCTATATAAATTATTGAAACTGTCTCATTATAAAAAGTTTCAAGTTAATGAAGATTATTCTTATTGGCTATACTTCAATACACTCAATCTAAGACACAATCTCTGGTCAGCATTTATTCAATGCTATAAAGAACTGAGTGTTCTGTATGCTTGGAACAAAATGGCAACTGATGGAGCTCAATCTTTGACTGAGAAAAACTATTGTTGTTTTTTAATAAAGAATTTCCCAAGCATAAACTTTAAACAGGAAAGTTTGCAGAAAGCTGCATAAAATAACACATTATTGATCAATATACCTTATCAAAGTAATCAAACTTATCAGAGGGGTCTTAATCACAGGCAGTTCTGACAAGTACTTGAGGATTTATTCCAATGTATCCGCTGACTTAACATGGGCAAGGTAATGAGAAGAATATAAAATCTTGAGGAAGGACATAGACTGTGACTTTGTTACAAATATTTCTAATAAAGAGTGGAAGAGATTTCATGTTTTTTTATAATTACTATTGCAACAGGTTTAGGTTGTTTGCATATGAAATGTAAGTGCATGTTAAAAATATCTTTTCAAACAAGGCTTTCCCATTTCTCCAGGAAAGCAAAAGAAAACAGGTTTTCTCATTTTCCTTTGCTGAAAAGTGAAACTAGTTCTAGTGAAATGGTTCAAAGTGTAAAACTTGTTTGGATTTCTTATTTGTGGAAGTTATAAAAGCAAATTTTAAGACATTGAAACCAATTTTCAATACCATTAGTTCACCATTGAGCACAGAAGCTGATTCAGCTCCAGAGGACATAACTCCAAGCAAATTATGACCTGATAGAGAAGTTCCAGTCAGTTATTCCACGAGTGTTTTATGGGTGCCAGAAGCTTTATTTACACATTTAAAAAAACTTTGCTGCTAAACTTTCAGATTATTTGGGTCTGCATACATCTGTGAACAAGTATTTTTGTTTTTGTGGAAACTAAAAAGGAGTAATCACAGGTTGATACTGACTTAATGTAATTTGACAGCAGTCACAATGATAACAACTAGTAATCTAGTTAAATACTTCACATTAAGTAAAACTGTACATTTATGGCGAAATGTGTTGTTAAAAGACAATAGCAATTTTTTTTTAAATAGTAAAATTGGTTTCAGAAATGGCTGACTCTTGTTGTTATTCCTCAATAAGGAGTGTGAAAAAAATTAAAAGTGAATGTATAATACAGTATAAATATGAATTAAAAGACATTATACACAGTATATGAAAAGGGCACTCAAAAGACAGACACTAATATCCAAGCTTTTGATCCAAATTTTAAAAAAATCTAAAATACAAAGGCCATTTTCCAGTTTATATGAATTTTTACTAATCTATCTTATATACTTTTTGCTTCTTACAACATATGCATTGTATATCTAAGTTAAGTATAGTAGACCAAGCAGACATTTTCTGTTACATAAGACTACTGTACATGTATTGAGTACAGCTCCCATGTAGTCTCTACTATAGCCTACATTCCTTAGGCTCCCAGTAAACATGTCAACAAAAGAGCATGATGCTAGGCACGCTTCCCTTGCTTCCCACAATGCCACATATTATCATGTGATGAAGTCTATACAGAGACTCACATATAAAATAAATTTGAAGTGCTTCGTGACTTTAAAAATAAAAAAAAGTCTTTAATCAAAACGATATGCAGTCCTAATTTAGGGGGGGGGGGGGTAGAGGTCCTAAAAGTAAGGTTACGTCACTTGTCAATGGCCTTGAACTTTACCCGACACCCAGACCCCCCCCCCCCCCCAATTGTGGCTCCAACGCAAATCATTCGTGTAAACAAGTTAGACTTCAGCAGTTACATTGTTACTTTACTCTGAACGATCACTCACACACAGGCTCGATGTCCATCAGTTCTAACAGTCCAGCCTATTAAACAGCCATAGTCTAATAGAGGTCCTCCGTTTCACAGTTTCTGCACACACTCAACGGTGTAGCTCAAAAAGTCAGCTGTGTTGGTAAAGCACTACGTCTTACTACCATGCTCACAGCGACATCATCAAGTTACAATTGACCTGGCACCATGTAGGTCACTATATGCTGATAATCAGTGTGTATATACAACATTTCCAACGCGAGAGTACAGCGTTGTTTCTGGAATGCTTTCATCTCCCGTTGATTCGTGTGACGGCACTGAATAGGTTAAGGCTAATTAGAGTTTAAGTCCGTAAAATGTCCACAGAAATGGTTTGTTACATAGACATCGGTCTTTTACTTTTGTTGTTGTTGCCGTGGAGTGTTTGAGAGACGTTTCGCACCATGCGACCATTTCGTCCATAGGCACACACTACACGAGTCTACAACAAACTGACTCACACAACCTGCCAGCTCACTACAATTTAACTCACACGACAACCTACCAGCTCACTACAATTTAACTCACACGACAACCTACCAGCTCACTACAATTTAACTCACACGACAACCTACCAGCTCACTACAATTTAACTCACACTATAACCTACCAGCTCACTACAATTTAACTCACACTATAACCCCAACCCTCACGAATAATTTTCAAGATTTTAAAAAGCAATAGTAGCCAATAAGGTACTGGTACCAATTTCAATGAAGTCTACTTATTTTTTAAATAAGAGTGGACATTACCCCCCCGCCCCCAAAGCTGAGGAAATGGCATTGGAGTGGACATTCCACTTTTAAGTGCGTCGATTTCCACAGCAGCTTGAACATGTCATGGATCAGTAGAAAGCGGAGCTAGCCATTTCCAGTATAAAGGTTACTGGCTATGTAAATAGAGACTATAATAATGACCACTGGCATTTAGTGCAAGAGTCTAAAATGGCTAGGCCACAATGTCTAGATGTGAACACTAAAGGTCAACTGTATCAGCCCCGAAATACTATTGGGTAATTTATGCTGCTATCAACTGACATTTCTACGACAATCAAAACCTCACTAAGCAGCCACATTTCACAGCATCCTACAAGATGCAACGCTCTAGTTAAACAAAACACTTAGGATACCAGACTTGGTACAAGCAGCTACACGTCAGCGTACAGCAGGAGCGGTGCCCAAACTGTTGATGTGCCCAAACTGTTGAGTCGTCCTGGAGGATAGTGGAGTGGTCACGTGGACATGTTCATGCCTGGTTCCATGCGCACACAACAAATCTGAAAGGGCGGTAACTTAGCACTCTAGTAGGCATAGCTCTTGTGACTGTGAAAAGTCTATGTCTACCATAAACCAAAACTGTCGAGTTAGATCGATCTGTAGTCTACACGGGGTCAAAGAGAACACATTCACGAGACTTTAAACGTTTCTCGAAGGTCAAACCATTTCAGCTTATTTTATGAACTTGCTGCTTTAGAAGTTGTAGAATGCTGTTGTGATAGACATACATGTCAATGTGATGAGCGAGGTTCTTTTTTAAAAGCTAGGACATACACTGCCTCGTGTATGTACACTGCCTCGTGTATGTACACCAAGCCTCGTGCATTTATCTAAGGTTCTGAAATGAGTTCTAATGGTAGTTCTCACGCCACACGTGGATGACTGCGAGCTGAATGATGTACATCAGTTAGCGAATGGGAAACATTCCAGTACGCAAACAATTCTTCAGGCTACATACATTGAAGGAATAATCATGTATTGAATTAGTAGAAGCGCATACAGGGTTGTTAGTAATCTTTTAAGAGTGTCTAGATAGCTTGTTAATGATTTGGTCCAATCAAAGTTATTTCAAAAACACGTTCGATATATGCACACATTTAAAATAAAAATACTAGAACCACAAAAAAAAAAATAAAAAAAATCCGTTTTTTTTTAAATGTTTGGGAGATTTTCTCTGAACAACCGATGACGACCAGGCTCTTTGATTGGACACTCGTATTCACTAGGTTAAATAATGAACCAGAACATAAAGCGAAGTACAGGAAGCCAATGCCTTATGGACGTATGAGATAAGTGATTACAAAACAAAACCTTGACCTCTCTGGCTCAGGCATGCAGTTAGTGAAGAAAGATATACACGTGCAAAGATGATCTCAACTGCACCGCAACTGTTATAAAGAGTAGTTACAATTCAAAGCAAAGTTAAAACGAATGATAATACTGGCCTATGTATCTACAACAGGCCTCGTACAATTAACAAGAATTTTCTTTAAAGAATTTATAACTGGATCCCCCCAGCCTATTAATTTTATAGCCATAAATAGGGAGGGAGGGGGTGTTATGCGGTCTTACAAAAATGTTGACATGAAGTATGTTACAGTTGTTTTTGTTTAATGCATAAGCCACAATATCACAATATGGTACAACTTTTGTTTCTGTGGCTTTAATTTGAAGTCTTTTAGTGCCCATCAGTAAAAAGTTTGTGAGTACGTGTTGTACAAATATAGCCCCCCGCTTCTGTTCCCCTACAAATATACCCCCCCCCCCGCTTCTGTTCCCCTACAAATATAACCCACCGCTTCTGTTCCCCTACAAATATAACCCCCGCTTCTGTTCCCCTATACATATAACCCCCGCTTCTGTTCCCCTACAAATATAACCCCCGCTTCTGTTCCCCTATACATATAACCCTAGCTTCTAGTCCCCTCTGACCTAAACATTTGTTCTGCGCATTACAATTGTAAGTACTCTTTGTAAGCATCAATAGAAAAGGTTATAGTCTTTATCCCTCTTTACATGGGTTCTCATATTATACATGAGAGAGCATAGAAGATTACATCGAATTCAGTATCCGTGGCGTCATACACGAGAACCTTGGCGTCAACGACTGATCGATCTTGTGCTGCCACCGTTTCCTGGGAGCTGGCTGAGATACTTGTCGTCTGGGGCGAGGATGTTTCTGCGGCAGCTTTTATCTCGGAAGATTGTCGGGTTTGAACGACCTTGCTGTTTCTGCTGCCCACCCTAATTAGGGTGACGCCTTCCCTGGTGTAAGACTAGATAGGACCACAAAGAACGTTAATTCAGTGAGTACACACACAAGCCCTAACGAGTCACGGGACTTGGCCAGTACGTCTATAACACAAAGGATTGAGTAGATTAGAAGAGAGAGGGACGCTGTATGTATGAGGACACTGAATGAAGACACGTGCGTTCCTACTAGATAACATTTAAAAAGCGAAGCTTATGACAAGGCTATCCATTAGAAAGATCGTCATGTTTAAAAACTATGTAAACATAAAAGTATGTGCCTTATATTCAAAGTGTTATAATTAGGAGAGATATTTCATTAACAATGCAATGCTTAGTACAGCGATTGACAAAAAAAAATGCTTAATAAAACCCAAGCTGGCTGAAAGAAGTATTTATTAATGACATATGCTAACTCCTGTGTGCTGTGTCATTAAAAGTTTGCTGTGTCACCAGCGTGCAAGAAAACGCCTGACAAAACACACGAGACGAGAAAATGACCTCAATAAATGTTAGCTGACTGGCCGCAAATTATTTTTGCAATACAAGACAAGTAAGTAATTGCAAAGTATGTAGCCTCAAGGCATTTTAAAAACGTAGCCAAGAACATGCCCAAGTGGACTTGAAAATGCTATCTGCTTTATCAGACCCACGATGATGTGCCGGACGATGAGGTCTAAGATTGTTTATCTCTGTGTAAAGTAAATTGAGTCTGTGAGGTTTGAGGTCATGTTGAAATGTAGCTCAGATGAGACCAGACTACCAAGCCTGGGAATCTAGGCACTACTTTGTACAAGTAGTTATGAACTCTCCCTCCCCACCCCACCCCTAAAACCTGATTTGTTTCATTCAGTGACTAAATGTTCTCAACTAATTTCAATGGCCCACATCTACAAGTCTTTGCAGCAAAATAAATTATTGGTCTCATAATCCATTAAAAGAACTTAAGTTACCGTATTATTCTTGAAGATGACAGACATTTATCTAATATCTATTCTATAAACAAGCCCATCGCTAGTGTTGTGGAATGTGTATGCAGATAATCAGTGCGAAAAAGAAAATTGTCGCTAATCTGACAGTGTCATTGTACAAACGTCTTACCGACAAGTACACTGCAAATAGACGTTCTTACACCTTAACAACAACAAAGAAATCAATTGTCTTTAAACACCGAAAATGTCATCTATAAATTACACTAAATCACAGAGAACTAATACAAGATTGACTAGATATTAAGATTCAAACCTATCTAGAACAGATACATAATGCAAGATCTACTAGATATTAGATTCAAACCTATTTAGAACAGTGAAATAATACTGGATCTACTAGAATCAAACAGTGAAATTCTTACCATTGAGAGACGTTCTGTTATCAAGACACTGATGACTTGTGTCTCTTATCTCGAGTGACCTTCTACTACTACGGCCTAAATCAACGCGTCTCTTACCACCGTCTTCCCATTGTCACATTTCGTCTTGATACTAGATCTTTGTCTACCTATCAGAGTTTAGCAGTCCGATAGGTGTGGGGGCATGTGTGTTGTTTTCGGAGAGTTTTATGTGGATACACATATCCTAAAGCCCAATACATTGCACTCGAGGAAAGGGGCGATGCTTTAAAATGGGTTTACGAGGCTTGCATCCTTAATTATGTTAAGACTATTACAAACCACGTGATGCTAACAAATCACGAGACAAGCAGGTTACAAGACAGATCTACAAACGTATCAGCCCTCTCCCCCCCCCCCCACTTGACCTAATCAACTATGACAATGCAGTTTTACATATATTAAAATTATTATTGAGGTGCTTTAGAAAGGGTATCACTGATGACTTCCGGGTGAAAGGACACACACGTATGTTTATTGCTGAGTGCTACAGTGAAAGAAATACTTATGAAAACATGTTTATTATATGGGTGCTATAGAAGAATCAAGGTAAAAGGGTGAAAACTATATTCCAATCTATTTAAAAAAAAAAAAGACAAGTTTCATTAAAGCTACAGAACAAGAGCAGAAGTTGACCTACCACTTCTTGCATGATGAATAGTCTCCCCGTAACTTTCGCTAGTTCACGATCACAACTAAAAGATTCTTACAAAATACGATTTCCCGCCGACTCGTGTAAATTGTTTACAAGTAGCAGACGACACATCCAACGTCCAGTCCGACTGATCTGTACACGTCCAGCGTCCCTAATGTCAATAGTCAAATATTAATTGATGGACGAGCAAGTAAACTCGACATTTACGTGCGTGAATGAACAGCCGTGGAGAAAATGGAAGAGACAGATGATCGATCGTACAGCCAAGACGCACTAGAAGAAGCAGACGAGACTAGGTATCTACAAACAGTTTCCTTTCACGTGCAAGTAAATGACAAGTGTAAAAAAAAACGGACTAATTAATAAGTAGAAAGAAAGAATGTTTATTGAGCAAGACAGCGAACTTTTGATTCGTTTCATTTGAGATTCTCGCCGTATCCTTGTGCGCCATCTTCAAATCTGACCCAAGAAATGTTCACTTGATTAGGCTGAAACTTAATGCAAAAATTATTTTTTTATTTATTTTTTGTTAAGTTTTATAATCTGAATTATTTCTTGCCATTTTCTCAAAATACATACTCTCGAATGTGTAGCCAAGATATAAAGCGGAAATAACGGACCTCTCTCAGAAAAGCTGAGTTGAATTAGAAACTATAGGCTTAATACTTATACAACACCATCATGTTTTAACGGTAACAAAAAAAAAACATCCCTTTTTCTGGGAACGGGCGGGGAAGGTATAACATGGGAGAAAGAAAATTACTTGGAAGCCCTGCCTTTAAATCAATGTACGTAGCACACATCACGGACGTCACAGTGTCTGAGTACGGATGTACGTGAATGTCTAGAGCTCATGGCACTTTAACAAGCCATCTCACATTCTATAAACACGTCATCAATTCGAACTTTTTTTTCCCATTCAAAGGTGATGTGACGAGAAGCAAGGAGTACAAACAAAAGTACAAAGTATCCTGATGTTATGTTTGAAACATTGTTCTCAAAGCCTCAAACCTCACTTTCCCCACATTATTTACATAGGCGCAAGAAACAAAATACAATGTCCATAAATATGGATATAATAGCCGAGACTATCCACTCCAGCCTACATCATTTTGCGAGTCCAGTTGCCTACGACTTAGAGCAGCGGTTCTCAACCTTTTAAGCCCGGCGACCCCTTTTAACAATCCCCCACTCTGCAGCGACCCCCCCTCCCCACACACACATACAGCAATAGAAGAATAGACAAAAACAATACATATTTTCGATGGTCTTAGCCGACCCCTGGCAAATCGTCATTCGACCCCCAAGGGGGTCGCGACCCACAGGTTGAGAACCCCTGACTTAGAGTATACATTTCTAAACAAGAAAAATAGCCTAGATGAGTGTTTCCTATCGTTAAAAAGTGTAACCATTATGAAGATCTGCATACGACTTGACTACTTACAACTTCAGTTAACTTGTGATCATCAGTCGTACTTTCTACTTCCGGAAGCTCACAAATGCTGTCAAAGCTGTCTGGTGAGATAGTGAACATCTCTTCAAGTCGTGCTGAAGTGTGCCAGTCACACTCCCGGAGGTAAGCTCTATACATGATGCCAGCTCACGAAAGATCTCGGATTTACCACTTATCCCAAATTAGGACAAAAAGACCTCTCCCCAAATAATCAAGAAGCCATGTCAAATTTTACTTTTTTTTTTTGTTCTTCAATCGTACACTCGTGTCCCACCGAGGTTGACAAAGTCAAACATTTGCTATACGAAGAACTGACAATGAAACACGACAGAGTGGACGTTGTAATGAACATTCAATATAAACGTTAACACATGAAACTTGAGATGACGATTTAAAAAAAAAACAAAATGGGGTTAACTAAAGATTAGTCACATTGACAACATAAGTGAAACAAAACTGCAGGCTACCTTACTGATTTTTATAATAAAGGCTGGAAACAGAGACAGTATAGATAGTTAAGACACATCATAAGCACTCCAACGAAAACGTCATTCAATATCTCTACTCCGATGGCTAGCCGCCCCTCCCTCCCCCACCACACGATACCAACAATGTCAAGCGCCCGTATCCATACAGACATGTAAAGCAACGTAACAGATCGATGACCTCAACAAACGTCAGAAAAAAATGAATTTGATGACTATTACAACGTTAATGCACTCATTGGAACCAACACTAAACACATGCCCGATGTGAGTACATGCAACGCTCAAAGAAGTGTACACATCTGACACAAAACCTAGCTCCAACTATTTCAAACTACTAAAAGACACGCAATCCTAATTTATTTTTGGAAGTCACAGTATAGTTACATCCATGCTACATTCAAAACTTCGATATTTTAGGGAATGAGAGCGTCAAGAATGTAGTGAAGACATGAGCAAATAAATTATAGAGACATATTCTTAGCCCCACGTTCCCTCAAATGTACAATAATCGGTAAACTCAGTGGTTGTCGTGGTAACGGGACGCGAGCATTTCCGTAGAATCAAATCAACCGCAATGTAGCTATGTAAAGTAACTAGCCAGAGAGCAGCTGTCACATGTCACTACACACAAAGAATGAATAGAGTTAATGGACAAGCATAAAAATGTATAGACTATCGTAAACAACTATCCGATATCTAGATTTAAAGGAAAAAAAAACACCTCTACCTTGTACGCTTATTACTTCAGTATTACCGATTTCCTGTCCTCTCAAAAGTAAATCTATATTTGCTACAATTCAAATAAAAAAATAATAATAATCTCGGCTAATTGAAGGTTCTTGCTTAAATATTTTTTCGTCCGAACAGATGTTTTGCCCTAAAAAATTTAGATGCTTAGCAAAAGCGTTCCTTAGCAAGGGATTGGAAGACTTTACAATAACCTTTTTTTTTTTTGTTTTAAACACGATAAAATTAGGGTCAAAACACGTGCCTGTAGCACGCTACAATTAAGCTATCCTTTAAAATGTTCGACACGCCAGTCTTGGGTTTGACACTGAACTCAGCCCACCAGATGCTGTCACCAGTAGGAGATTAGGGGAATCTCCAGTGACTTAGACTTGGAGGTAGCCGAAACTGTTTGACACTGAACTCAGCCCACCAGATGCTGTCACCAGTAGGAGGTTAGGGGAATCTCCAGTGACTAAGACTTGGAGGTAGCCGAAAGTGGATGAACTCACGAGACCAGCATTTGTAAAGAAAACAAAAGGGAGATAAACCTAACCGGAGGTGGTGGGTTGGAAAAAGCTTTTTTTTTTCTCACGACAATAGGTTACACTAAGTTTAAACATGTACACTAAATAACTTCTCGCGAGCCATGACTAAACCAATGTAAATCTGCAATGTCACAACAGGAACTGTTCTATCCTTATGTTTCCAGGATGTATATCTTGTTCTCTTGCCCCCCCCCCCCAGCCAATCCCTAACGCCAAATGGACATGGCTACGGTTGACTCAACAAGACAAATATCCTGAAAATGAGCCAGCAAGTTATATCTAGATCAATCTGAAATAAGAACAAGACACCGATAGGAAAGGAGAAAACAATATTCACCCAGCTTATAAGAACATGTCAGCATAATTTTTGTTTGAATTACGTGATTTTTTCACAAGCTTCACAATGTAACTTTTTTTTTTTGCTGACCTTATTTAAAATATATAATGAAAATTTCTCATGGAATCCTCAAACTGTTGAAATTATTAAAAAAAAAAAAAAAAGCATTAAGGATCATTAAAAGAAATATATACAGATCAAGCAAGAACATTAAAATGTTTTTAACCCTGGTTAGGCCAATATTAGAATATGCATCCTCTGATTGGGCCCCCTCAACTAAAAAAACAACAACAACTAAAAACAGATGCAAAATAGACCCATGAGATTTATAACAAACAAATATTCACATTTGATTAGAGTAACACCATTAATAAAGTCACTAAATATAGAGACCCTTCAGGACAGAATGCTAAAAAAAAAATTAAAAATAAATAAAGTAGCAATAATAGATAAACCACTGAACCATAATTTACAAATTTAAAAAAAAAAAAAAAAATTTAATGTAAAATACTAAGAAAAACACAAAGACTAAGACTGCTTTATTGATCCATAGGGAAATTTGTTGTGATTACAAGGACTCTTTTCTCATATAAAGACAACACAAAAGAAACACATACAGATAAATAGAGCAGACAGCATAAAGAGTTCATCACAACATAAAGAGTTCATTCAGCAATTACACACACATAAAGGAACATTCCTTATATAATAGGACTAATTTGTATAAGTGCTCCTTCTTCCCTTGTGCTATTAGAGAATGGAATGGGTTGCCTGAAACAGCCAGGGAAACCAACGACTTGGCAGATTTTAAGTCTCTGATTAACATGCATGAATAGATTGATACATGGATATATATATATATATATATATATATATATATATATATATATATATATATATATATATATATATATATATATATATATATATATATATATATATATATATATATATATATATAGGATGTAATTTCAATACCTTTTAAAGTAATGTCTATAATATAACTTTTTAAAATAGAAGTTAGTTTTGAAGTGCCTATACCTTTAAGATTGATGATTGTCTAATTAAAATAAATTCACTTCTTTCAATCTTATTTTTTTTTTATTATGAAGTGATTACATTTCAAGTATTAAACCTCATTTGGTTCCTTCTCCCTGAGGGGAAATAGCCTTCTAGCTTAGCCTAGCTCTGACCTCACACCATTTTATGCCAGTTTACTTGGCATGTATGTTGGCAATGAAGAGTTCATCTGTTGACAAGGACTAAGCTAAATATTATCAGCCAAAGGGCAAATTGCATCATATCTGCTGACAGAGTGGAGAATGGGAGGAGTGGCGCTCTACTTTCCTTTCCTAACATTGTATTTATCCTGCATATAAATGTTCAACTGTTGGGTGAAGTAATGAACAGTATTAAATCATACTGACCAGGCACCACTAAAAAATTCAGCCTTACATACATTATTAAAGATCTGATATTCTCACAAAGTGCCATATTAATGTAAGAAATAGTTCATTTTAATCAGAGACAGACATTTAATACAGCAGCCAAGTGCATAATTTACAGTTTAGAGACTACCCAAATTCTTTTTCAAAGGTGTTCTGGTCTTTCAAAGATACATAAGACAAAACTCAAATGCATGCACAGAGTTAGAGGTCAAAACTAAAATCTAGTTACGGTGTTAAAACTCTAACTTCTTGATTCATCATTTGAAGCTCTTCATATGAAATTTTAGGATTAAGCATTGTAATTTTCTACAGGTGGAAAAAAATCAGAATAGTGTTGCTGGTACTGAATCTTCAGTGACACTAATTATTTTCTAATAATTTTTTTTTAATTAGCTATTTAGATCTAGATCTCATTAATGATTTGGGGAAATGCTGAGTGGCAAAGCATTGGGGTCATTGATTGGCTGTGCAATGTGAACCATGATGTGGATATGGATTTTTCTAGATATGAATGCCTCTAGCTGGCCTAGCATCATCCAGCTCTAGAATCTTTAGATATAGAGCTAGAACTTAAGTTAGAATAGATTCTATATAGATCTTGATCTATTCTAACAGTATAATGTAGGTGTCTAATGCATTGGGATAGATTTAGAAGAACACAAGTCCCATGGCCAAGCCATAGGTGCTGCATGGTGCTAGATCTTCATTAGTATTTTGGAATAGATCTAGATTCGATCTAGTGACTATTCTAATTCTAGTCAATCTAGATTCTAGATCTATAATGACTATATACTATTATATAGAATAGATCAAGACTCTTACTGACTCTAGAGATACTAGTCTAGATTTAGATATAATATCTAGATTTCTACATCTTAACATTATCAATCATACTTCAATGATCAATCTTAGAATCTAGATCCAGATTTATCATAGACTAGATACAAATCTAGATTCTATATCTATTTAGATTAGATTTTAATTAGTATCATTTAATGATGTCCTGACTCCATACTCCATACCATTACCAACACATGGCATTACTGCCATTAGTAGGATCATTAGGAAATATATAGATCTATATCTCTATATCTAGAATCTATAGTCTAGATCATGTGAAATACAACTAATAGAACTAATTCATGATTTTTCAAAAGGTTTAGATAGATCTAATAGTGAGCAAGTAGATGCTATCTTATTAGATTTTTCCAAGGTTTCTGACAAAGTCACCACCATAGTTTGCTTAAAAATTAAAATATTTTGGCCATGATGGTCCATTGTATCAGTGGATTAAATGATTTAATTTAGGATTTTCTGACTTATACTAATACTATTAGACTATAGGGATCTAGGGAGAGAACAAACTGTAATAATAAATGGCCATAGATTTCTAAATCTTAATATCTTATAAATCTTATATAATACAGACGTTACTTCAAAAAAGATTATGATTACTTTCTACATATTAACCAATGACTTAAATTCTGCCAAGTCACTGGTTTTCCTGGCTAGCTCAGGCAACCCATTCCATGCTCTAATAGCACTAGGGAAGAAGGAGTATTTGTACAAATTTGTCCTAGCATATATGGAACAAGGAATGTACCTTTATTTTGTCTATTAGATCTGAGTATTTTATTAGATTTTGTTTTTGTATTTGAAGATTATGGTTCAGGGTTTTATGTATAATTGCTACTTTACTTTTGAGTCTTCTATCCTGAAGGCTTTCTAAATTTAGTGATTTTACTAAAGGTGTTACTCTAGTCAAATGTGAATATTCGTTTGTTATGAATCTCACTGCTCTATTTTGTGTCTGTTTCAGCTTCTTAATGTTTTCTTGAGTTGAGGGTCACAAACAGATGATGAATATTCTATTATTGGCCTAACCAAGGTTAAATAACATTTTAGTTTTATGTTCTTATTTGATTTATAGAAATTTCTGCTTTGATTTTTTGATAGTTTCACGTTTCATCAATATGGGGATTCCTTGAGTTTTCAGTTTATTATAACACCTTGGTATGCGTTTTTAGTCTGTGTTACTGGTTTACCATTTGTTTTAGTTTTTTTGTACTCTTAATAACTGATATTTTTCTGTGTGGAAAGACAATTTGATTCCCATTTCTGTAATTTATCTAGATTCTAATTCTCTTTATAAATTTCTGTATCTTGTGTTATTTTTATTGTTCTATAAAATGACTATATATTATGCATTCGTCAACAAATAATCTGAATTTTGTTCCTAATGATAGTAATGCAAATTGGTAAATCATTTATGTAAATTAAAAATAGTAGAGTAGTGGACCTAAGTCTAAGACTAAGACTTCCTTGATGTACACCTGAGTTTACTGTTATTGATTTAGAGCCATTTATTATTATCTTATAATAATTAAATATAGTTATATGATACAGTTACAGACGTTACTTTAAAAAAGAAGATGATTACATAAGGTCCTATATTCATGCATGATAAAATCTAATTTTATTACAGTTTCAGAGTTTGTTCTCTCCCTATCTGTGTATCAGAAAATCCTTCTAATGCCGTAATGGCATTACTCTAGGCACTCTAGCCTTAACCCACTTTTTATTCAATCATATTCAATGCCAATAGATCTATTATATATATATATATATTTTTTTAAGCAAACTATGAATACTTAATACTATCATACTAGATCTAGATCTATGTAATGATGACAAAAGCCTTGCCCTTTTTACTTTTTGGACTTAGAAAAATCAAAATGATAAAATTAAAAATCTAATTGAGTAATTTTAATCTAGATTGAGATTCTAGATTCTAATTATAACTTATCTAATCTAGATTCTACTAGATCTTAAATTGTAATGTCAAATTTAAAATTTAGATCCCACACTCTTACAAGTCTAGATCTAGATCAGATCAAAAATAGACTTGATCTCTTACCTAACTTTTAGCGTCGGGAAAAAAAGAAAGTACCGGCACAACTCCAAACAGTCTAGAGTGACTCTACAGATTTCGTGAACGTCAAGATGAAAAAGTCGGATTTTGTTCCTGTCCTGACTTTTATAAGACTAATGGGGGGGGGGGTGTTTGTTCATGCCGTATATTCGTATATCCGTCTGTGCATAATCACATGGGTTATTCGAGGTCAGGTCATTCGGGGAGGTAATATTTGAAATTGTTGTACACTTGTATGTCAGAAACTAAACTCATTTACTGGCCTTCATTTGTTGAAATTTTTTTTTTTTAAGTAACTTATAAATACCAGTATCACTAACAACCTGCCAAAAAAAAAAAAAAAGCAAAACAAAAACTGTATCGCCATATCACGAGGTCTTCAGGGCTTGCAAAGACCCTCCTGTCCTACACGAAACATGCCAGAAGAGAGGCAGATCATCTGTCGCAGATGGCAATGAGAGGACATCAGATAATGAGCTGGCCTGTCATGGAAAGAGATTCATTTAATAAAAGGTAAGAGAGAGAAATGGAGAGAGGCGATTGACAATATATGTGTTGCCTCATAGTTCCAAAAGTCTAAAGGATAGATGAAGGTGAACAACAAAAGCGATAGTGCTGACTTTAAAATGATGTATGGGACCAATGAAACTACTTAAATAAAACAGGCTTTGGGGCACCACACAAGATCTGTCAACCATTCCTCTCTGTCCTTTTTCTTGTATAGAATTTCATTCACTGACAGGCCTGTTCATTCTTTGATGTCTTCCCATCGCTTTCTCTGTCTTCCTCTTCTTCTTCCTGGTACCTGTACTTTTCCCTGAGGACCTTGTGATGCAACCATAGAGTTTGAGTTTACGTCTTTTGACAGTGGTTAGCAGGTCCGATTGCTTTATGAATCCTGTTTCTAATCTCTTTATTTGTGACGCGGTCTTTGTAAGTAATACCTATGATCTTTCTGTGGCATCTTAGTTCCATTGCTAGGATCATCTTCTCGAGATTTGCAGTCAGCGTCCAAGATTCGCATGCATATAAGAATGTGGCCGTGACCAGGGAGAGCATCACTCTGATTTTAGTGTCGAGGGCTATGCCCTTGTCTGTCCAGGTTGCTTTTAGTTTCGCAAGTGCTGCTGTAGACTGCACATGTGCAGTTCTGGTCAGTAGTTCAGGTTTGGTTCTTTCATCTGAGACAATAGCTCTAAGGTATTTAAAGCTACTGACACGTCAGAAGTTTCGCCACCAATGCTGATGTTCCTTTTAAAGCCTTGATGGTAACTTTTATTATGTTTTTGATATTTTCCCATTGATGCCCAGAGTGCCCCATGCCATACTCTATCGAAAGCTTTCTTGAAGTCAATGAAGACTCCGGCCGATTTTCCCTTTTTTGTGTGATTTCACCACTGATGCCTGTGTCTTGTCTGACAGGCCACAAAACACCCCAATAGAAAGAAAACTATATGGAGAGCTCCCTGAATTGGAAACCACTGCGCAGTTCATCTCATGTATTGGTCTAGTCATCTGAACGCTCCAACATAAAAATGAGAATGAAGAAGAAGAAACCCCTGATGCTACTTCTGAGTGGAGACTTGGATAGTCCTCGATGTTGGTTCCTGGAGGGACTTCCCAAGTTACTAAAAGTCTCCGCAGTAACCTGAGATTTAGCCATATTCAGATCTGAAGCGACACTTAATACGTCATCTCACTTTACAAAAAATAGCTAATTATGAAAGATGTAGGTGTAAGAAGAATGTTTAAGATCATACATAGCATGGGTAAGTTGGGTTTACTGCAGCCTTTTGTGAGCTCTGCATTCTTTCATGCTGGCTGCTGAGGACAGACGAAGACGGCGAAAAGAAAATCTAAATCGACCACCTGCGGACAATAATTATGCTAGCCCTTCATGTGGCAAAATATGTAGGTCACAGCTGGGGCTGCATTCTTCACTAATCTTTGGACTCGAAGACAAGCCTTATTATGGGGAGGGGGGGGGTTGACTAGTGACGTCACTTGCGCTGGAATTTTGATTTAAGTGAGGAGGATTCGCGCAACACATCGACCTGACTCTCTTGCCCTAAAGCCCATTCTTTTCCGGAAGCAAGATTTTGTCAAGAAATCCGGGGACGAGTTTGGGTGCAGTGGATGAGACTTTCTGTGTGTCTTGTCCTGCTCTAGAGTGATCCACAGCACTGTGCTGGTAGTTGCCCTCTGTCCGATTTGTCTAGTTTTGTGACGTTACGCACAGGCCGCCAAGTCCAGACTTCACATGCTAGGTTTGACAGAACCACAGTGTACTGAGTGCCACGGTTTAGTCAAAGCCGATGCCGGGGTGTGGCCGCTGCACATGCTACAGCTTCTAGGAGCCACAGGTGAGCGTTGGGTACCGAGTGGGGACCAAGAGTGAGCCAAGCTACCCCCAAAAAGAGGGTACTACTGCCTGTCCACTAGAGGTGCTATCCCTCCTAGATACCCCATATATTTTACAGACTTTACTTTAAAACGAAGATAATTACTTCCTACGCATTTTATATCAATCTAGTCATGCATGTTAATCAATGAATTAAACTTTGCTAAGTCGGTTTTCCTGGCATATTCAGGCAAGCAACACATTCCATTCTCTAATGACACTAGGAAAAATGAGCACTTGTACGAATTTGTTCTAACGCATGGAATAAGAAATGTGCCTTTTAAGCATATAGAAACTTTTTTTTGTGCGCACATTTCTCCTTTGAGCGTAACTTGCTTTTGTAGACATTGCATAAGATTTTTTTTTTTTGGTTGAAGTCGACATTGACTGAATACGTAATTTTGTGTGTAAAAAAAATATTAAACATACGGGTAGTTATAAATATATTATTTTGTGTGTTGAGGTACCGGTACGCCGGAGTGATACAAAAAATGTCCGACCAAAAGCACTATAGAGCCTATGAAATACTTAAATATTTTATTAAGAAGCCGAAGTCAAGGATTTTAGGTAAAATTTCTTTTTAGGGGTGATGAGGGGGTCAAAGTTAGAAAAGTGAAACTAGAACTCTCAGGCCGATAAAAAAAATCTAGAACAAATATTTATGTAAAACTATTTTAAAAAACTAGCTGACATGTTTTGCATAGGATTATCTCCTTTGAAGGGACTTCTGTAGTAAATGACAGACACTTGATACCCGGCAAGATGCACCATTGGATGTACTGCTTGAATGTTGCCCATTTTATCCCACAAAAGCAATGATGCTTTAGCAAGGGATTGGGGGGGGGGGGGGAGGGAGGGCGACCAAGCCATGCCAACAGGTATGAAAACTTCTTTATAAAGCCCCTTAGATCACCAAAGCGAGCTACTTAGAGTCAATCGGATGTGGACATGTGTGGATAGGAATTGTCGAAACCATGAAACCAGCAAAAAAAAAAAAAGTAAGTTATTTTTAGTAAAAGTTCACTTTTCATGGGTCAGGGTTTATTGTTTGACCACAAAAAAAAAAAACAAGCAGACAGCAGAATACAGTACCTAGTATGTCATGGTTTGATCAAATTACTATCACCCCGACACTACTGTAATTAGCTATGTCAATATGAAATAATATGTGTTAAGGTATTCATTTTTCTTGAGTTGAATTGTTAAAATTATGCAACAATCTGAAATCGTTAAGAATGGTAAATAACTCAACAACAGCAACATTTGGAAGATTAAACTTTCTAGAAGGTCCAATGACTAAATTCTATTTTGATACTCTTTTTTTTGACAGCAGCTAGAATATAAGTAAGAGTAGTTTTCTGTGAAATTATGACTTCAGTCACATGGCTCAATAAAAGAAAATGTTCTCGGATCTAGCAATCTAAATTTATTATGTACTTTACCAGTAACATGATGTGCTTAGATTAAGTAAATTTAAAATGTGGTTCCATATTTATTTTGTTAGGTAAAAGTCACTAAAAGAAAATGAGAGAAATAAATATTCAAAGATGAAATTTCCTTTCATATGAAATTTAATATCAGCACATTAAAATGGGTAATTATGTACATACAAGCAAAATTTGATTGAGATGTACAGTAAATACAACTTCTGGCATCGCAGATGCATACAATGGGAACCTGTGGAAACCTTGGAATCTATCTAAAGCGATGGGCTATGATTGTCGGTTCAGTAAATAGCATTAGAGAAAGAAAATCATTGGAAACTAAAAACAGCAATAAATATAGTTTTGATTTATAAACTGATATAAATACAAAAACTGTAAATCAACCAACTTCTGATGCAAGAGAACAAAGTCAATGTTTTCCAAGAAGTACACCAAAAAGATCTGTTTTACAAAACTACTAATACTGGCAGTAGTTGGTCAACTTTGGATCATTTATTATTACTGGTGTTGTGAATTGACATTTCTTCACACCTTTAGTCTCTCACAATGTCACTATTGACAACAAAATGCAAACTTGCAAGCAAATCTCATTTGACCAGACTTAATTATATATTTATGACTTTAAATAAAATTGCAATCTCATTAATTAACACACACTTTGTTTTGCAAGTCTGGTGTGTTAAAAAGAAAAAGATTGATTTAAAAAAATTTTCAGGCTGCAATTAATACAGAATTATTTTCAGTGAAGAATAAAATATAATTTATAAGAATACAAAAAAAAAAAAGTTTGGAATTTTAAGGATTGCAAACTCATTTGTATTGTTTAATGTTGACCTAATTGTCACCACATCTGTTTCTTTTTAAAGATGTCTAAATTCAATGCAAATAGTACATTAGTCAATAATCTCCATTCAAACATTGTGATGGGGAAGTCTCATTGTTCAATGACTAAAAGCAGACCAATTTATAAATAGCAGAAAAGCAATACTGACATTTTAAGTAGAAAAATATTTGAGTGATTCAATGGAATGGAAAAGTTTATATACGCTATTATTATCTATCACTCTCAACTTTCTAAACAGATGTCAATTAAAAAAAAAAAAAAAAAAAAGAGTTGGGAGTGCATAAGTTGAAAACATGCAATGAAAAAAATGAGCAGTATGTAACCTGATTAAGTAATTAGAATTCATGATCTTTAAAAATTAACAAATTTACATATTTACACAACAAATAATTATCATTCTAGCTTCTGGTGAGCATGCTCTGAACTCAGCAATCTTTGTGTGAAACACAAAAGTGTAATAACAGCACTTTTTGCATATTGTGACAGTTTAGAACATTTCATCATGGTCAGATCACCTCTCTTGTATGGTTGTATGAGTTAATAGCTTATTTTCACAAAATTCTCTATTATATGGTTAAGTCACCTAAACCCTGGGCTAATAATTGTAATGTTTAAACTTGTATTGATCATGTGCCATAAAATATTAGTATTAATAATGCTAAGAGTTTTTTGGTTTCAACTATATCTAAACCTGAAAAAGAAACTTGATGAGAACGAACTGACCATATGCTATTGACAGTTCAAATATGCATTGGTTCTTAGATTACATTTATTTCAATTTTTTTTTACAAGTTAAAAAAAAAAGTATTGAGCATTACATAGCCAGCTGATTTGAGGAATGGAATATTTAGTGGAAAAACAAATTCTAGACTAGATACTTTATTAGGAAAGAGACAAGTCAACATTGTGTGTATGTATGTACATTTACAGATAAATACAGTGTAGAAAGTATACACATTTAAAGCCCTTGTCTAAAGAAAAGTAGATCAACGGCTTGATAAAGTTGTTACAACCGGTGAACAAATAAGACTTTGGTCAAGTATAAGGTGTTAGCAAACAAGCAAGCATGAGTGCTATAAATACATATTATTATATTTTTATAACCCTTACACCGTAAGCAACTTTGAAATAGTGAAATGGATATTTATGTCCATCAGCCTAACAACAGAATTCCCTAAAACTCATTAGTAATAATATATTTAATAATAAGAGTTAGAGGTAATTTACTAAATGTCACCCCCCCCCCTCCTTTTCACACTAATGTACAAATAATTTGTTGATTTGCATTCTCATTTTTTTTAAAATAGTTTCAATGACTAAGCATCAAAAAGAAATTTACACTTAGTATTTAGATACATATCAGTAATGATAAATTTTTAAAGCTTACATGGGCTATTTGTGCTACTGGTTTACTTACACTTGAAATGAACGCGTAATAAGAATCTCAACTAGGAAGGAAAAAAATTTACTTACGGAGATTCTCATTTTATCCAATTCCTATTAATTGCCTCAATGTATACAACAGAGGGCAACTGTTTAGAGCCCAGTCCCAATCATTTACTTGAACAGATGTAAGATTGGTCGAATGGAATAACAAAAAGCTTCACAAAATATAAAGAACAAAAGGTGGTCTAAATAGTTACCATCAACTGTTGAACAGCAAAGCAATAATTTCTTGGTCATTCTTTTTGAGTTCAGTTCTAATAAGAATGTATTTTGTAGTTGCACTCAATACTTGCACTAGTAGTAATAGACTACTATAGAATGCTAGAATACTTCATTCTAGCTACTGAATATAATTTGTAAATATAATGACTGAATTGACAACAAAAGTGATATGTACACAACACTTGAACATTAGCATAGGCTGAACTTGTGTAAGGTTAGTCTTCTCACAGCAGTTGCTTTCTCAGAAATCATACTGTCACATATATCCAATTGCACATCAAGTAAAAAAAAAAAAAGTTTAGAGAAAAGCAACAATGAATTAGACCCATATTCTCTCGTTAAAAAATACAACATTTGGACTAACACTTACACTAATCAGCCTGCTTAAATAAATTAAAATATTATTTACAAAGTTAATATCCACTTGGCTCTCCTCCCTTTCGAAAATCAGCAGTTCCAATAATACCATTTTCTAGCACATCAACTGCTTGAATCACTGAATAACCAACCATATTTTTTGTCACATGTCCTTTAGCTCTAAGTCCATTGAGTATAGTCTGAAAGAAAAATGTTAAATAACATGAGTAACTCTCATTGTTGAAGACAGATGATATTGAACAAAAAAAAAAGTTAAGTTACAAATAAAGTCATTATTTTCTGTTTGTTTTGAGTAGATTTTCTTTTTACAGCTTTTCAATTTTTTTTATTTCTCTTGTCTACTACCATTTTTGAAAACATGGAATAGAACTGGCTATGGTTAATCTAACAACACTGTTAAATAGGACTCAGAGACTTAGCTAGCACAAAGTCCACATTAATCTCAACTCACTACTTACCTGCCCTAAGCATCCCTAAGCCAATCAAAGTTTAAGAACATCTTAACCATGTAACCACCCTCCACACCAGAAACATACTTATATTACAAAATCAAGAGACTTCAATAATATTATTCCAATCATCTGATAATCTGAAAGCTTATAGTTAAATCCTTAAAGTTAGATAATTGGAAAACAAATTAACTTGAAAGAAAAGAAATGCCATGCATAAAAATTATCAGGGCCGGTCTTAGGCCACTACAACCTATGCTGTCGCAGTGGGCCCAGCGCTAATTCTAGGTGTAATTATTGAATTGCAAACTATGCTAAAAATTTCTGGAAATCTGAATTTATTAGTCTCCAGAAAACTCATAAAAATCTCTTGAAAATTGACAAAATTGTCATTTGTGGGTGTCATTCATTGCGGAAAACGCCAATCCTATGTGTGATAGCAAAGGCATTGTCAGCTTTCATGTACTAAAATGTAATAATCAGGTGAATTTTCACCTTAATTGTTCCAGTACTTTATTTACTTTTATAGCCACTGGCATAGAAATATGCCATAGGTTGCAAGGTTCGTAAAGAAAAGCTAATTTGATTGCAATTTTGTACTTATTAAAGAATGAATACAATTCAAAGTGTATTATTTTTTCTAATACCAAATCCTAATTTTCACTTATTATTCTTATTCCCACCCAGACTAGGCCCAGCGCAATCAGTTTCGCATAGGGTCTGCAATTGTTAGGACCGGCCCTGAATATTATACCTTTCAAAATGCGGTAGTGGTGGAAAGGTCTCTAATTCTTTGTGTTTTTACATGAATGGGATTAAATAGGACAATTTATTTAGGCAAATTTTATTAAATGTGTTGCTTGAAAGCAGTGTAATTATGACTAACAAAAATGTGCCAAGTGATATGCACATTAAAAAAAAGCTTAAGTTTTGAGTTTTTTGGCACATCTGCACACTTTAGGCCATGTCATGCCCGTAATTCCTAAAAAAAATACTCTACTCATACCACAAGAGCTAAATTTTATTTTAAAAAAGCTTGTAATTGTATTCACACATTATGTACCACAAACCCTAATACTTAAAGTCACACACACAAAAATGACCTAACCAATATGAGATCACTAATATCAGACTCTGTAAAAGAAACATGAGCATCTGTTGAACTATTATGTAATGAAGTTGCTGCTAATCTAACAACCAATAAATCTGGCTAATGAATAGTACAAAACTGTTTTTTTAAATCATTTTAAACAAATGTTTTATACATATGTGCAAGCAATGCACATTCTTAATTTTAAAAACAAAAGGGTATGCTTACAGAAGGCCTTAAACAGGTTGCACTTAAGATATTTTAAACCTAATGAAGGTGATTGTGGAAAAGAGATGCAATATAACTTAATGGACTAGACATTTAAAACTTCAAGGCCTTTGTGATATCAGATTTTTTGTTTTGACACAATTTGCTTTTGAAATAAAACTATGAAAATGAACTGCCTATTTCATAATGTGTATTTTTAAAAATTGCTTAATGTCTAATGAGAATGATTTCTACATTTTCATTAAGTTGGAAAAATGGTAGGCTGAAGGACTTCATTTGGTTTTCAAAAACATTACCTTCTTTAAATTAAATGTGCACATTATATACATATAAGCCTAATGTACACCTTGATTTGAATTAAAACTAAAATAAATGCATTATGTTTGCAATATTATAACCAAGTCTCACCTCTGGGTAGTCTTTTTCAACCACCAGTTCAGGAGGCATAAGTTGATGGTGAAGTCTTGGGCGGTCTATGGATGCAGGTAATGGCATACCAAACCAAAGAACATCAATAATATTCTTAAAAAAAAAGAAAAAAAATATCTAAAAGATATTGTACATTTCAATAACATATACGTGCTGCAAAAAACGTTTATTTATTAACCTAGTACACAGATCCAATTCTGAAGTGCATGCCACACACACACACCATTTTTCATTTTAAAGCATGTATGTAGTAAATTTAGAACTAACTAAAATTTTTCTGAATACAGCTTCTTAAAGAGAGAGAAAAGAAAATGTATACCAAAGCAGTAGCTGATGTAATTTTGCTTCCCCCAGCAGCACCAGTAACAAGTTTGATCCTTTTAGATTTTTTATCCCAAAGTATTGCTGGACACATTGATGACATAGGTCTTTTCCCTGGACGGATAAAATTGGCTTCAGATGCTGGAAGTCCAAAGTAGTTTGGTGAATTTGGTGTTGAGAAATCATCCATCTCATTATTGAATATTATACCAGTTCTATTTCCCCTTACTCTGCTACCAAAACTGGAAATAGACAAATGTAAGATAATACATTTTAAAGAATAAAAATAGGTTAAGTGTAAAATGAATTTTTTCTTTTCCATCTGGTAAAATCTTACTATGTATTGATTGTGCTAGTAACAGAAACAGCATTGCCTTCCACATCCACAACAGAGATGTGGGCAGTACCAGCATCGTTGTTAATATAGGAAGTTGGCTGATAATAATTTGTTTCATTTGTTATATCATCATCTATGCGCTGCCTTGTTCTTTCACCATATTCTAAGGAGGTCATTTGCTCAACATCCTGGGGACAAAATGAAAAAAGTTGTTTATGTGTTCTTCTAAATATAGTATGCCCAGCATGTCATGACTTAAAATTTTCTATAAAAAATTAATGTATATGCACCGAAAAAAATAAATAAATTTCAAGGCAGAAATTATAAACCAATGTCTAAATGAAATAAGTTGTTTACGTGTACTTCTAAATAATGTAAGCCTAGCATGACAAGATTTAGAAATTTTAATACAAAATTAATATATATATACACAGAGAAAAAAAAATAATTTCAAGGCAGAAACTATAAACCAATGTCTAAATAATGTCATACAATAAATATTCTATTGTTAGACACTAACAATCCATGTGTTGAGCATTAACTTTACCCATATACTCTGCTATTGTTCTGCCTCTTACCACACAAAGTAGCTATGGTAAAAGAAAATCCTTGGACATAAGTACAATCAAATGAAATATTTTTATTATTTTCTGCTAAAATAATTTTTTTTTTAAATTCTTGATTTACATCCTTAAAGATTCCTCACCTCCTTAACATCAATAAAATTAGAATCACCCAACTCAGTTCTTTTGCCATAGGCGAATTTCATTGCTTCAATTATTCTATGATGTGTAAGTATTGTGTCTTCATCAGTAGCAATACTCTCAGGACCAAAATTATACCCTGTGGAAAAAATATTTTGTTAGATTAATCAGGACTGAAACCTTCAATTGTGCATCAAAAATACTTCCAAGAAAATTCTTAGGTACAAGTGAACAAATAAAACAAAATGTTATTTAAAAAAAAATAATAATATAAAAAAAAAGTTGAGTGGCTTTTTTTTTTTTTGGATGCTCTATGAAGAGTCAATGATGTGGAAAGAGAAACCCACCACTGAGAATATTCAGAATGTAACTCAGCACAGGGCCACTTCCTGGAGGAGGTACTGAGTACACACAATAATCACCAGGCAAATGCATCTCTGTTGGTTTGTCCCATTTCAAGGTGTAGTTTTCCAAGTCTTCAACTTCTATAATTCCACCTGTCAAAATTGGTTGAACTATCACTACAGGTACTGTGTCAGTGTAAACAGGTAGCTTCTAAGAAAACCTGACAGGCCTTCACTCATTCCAAATTAAAACATTACTAACAAAAGCAACCATTCAGAGACAAGAAGACCACAGAGAAGAAGGAAGTGGCAAATGAAAGTACATGTCCACATGGTTGCCTGTCTATTTACCTGCTTCTTTTATATCTGCAACAATATCACTGGCTAAACTGCCGTTGTAGAAAGACAATGGGTCATCAGCAATAGCTTGGAATGTTTTGGCAAGTTTAGGTAGTTGGATGAGACTTCCAATAGGTTTCACATTACGATTGTGGTCAAAATAAGGTCTATAAGAGAAAAGTGGTGGGAAAGCATGAAGCCAAACATAGCAATGCTCCGTTAGTTAAGGTTTTAGAGAAAGCAACCACAGCAGGTCACCATAACATTACAAAAATGCACAAGAAACTTACAAGAATTTGTTCTTGTCTTCATCTGATTGCAGTCGACTGAGTGCATGGTGTAAAGCTTTTGTCAGTGGTGCACCTTCCAGGCAGAGTTTGACTGTTGGCATAACAATTTCTCTCCAGGGGACTTTTCCAAACCTTCTGTGAACTTCATATAGGCCTTTCACCTCTCCAGGCACACCAATAGCCATACCACCTAGTTATTACATACAAAATACCACCTAAATGTGAAAATGCCCACAAACACTTTGACCTTCATAAATGTTGAAATAGTAGTACACATCATTATTTTACGTTATCATATTTACAATAAATCGACACCACATAAATTAAAATCTTACAAATTGTACTGACCATTTGTATGTTGGCAAAAAGCTAGATTTTGTTGAGACAAAATTATGCTGCAAAGAGCTACAGGTTAGTAAGAAAAAAAAAATTATCCCAACTTTAAATAAATTGAAAACTACAGCTTACCATACATAGATTTTTTTCTATTCTCTGGTAAAATAAACATATCCTTTGTTGAAGCAGCTGGTGCAGCTTCTCTGCTATCAACTGAATGCCATCCATGATCTCTAAATTGAGTGAATAAAAAATGAGTATTATAGAAAAAATGTTTTAATGAAAAATAATGTTTTGAAAAAGGTTATTACTAAGTATAAAGATTAATAAAATAATAACTTTTAGGCATTTAATAGCTTACTTGTGATAAATAACAAAAAATGAACCTCCTCCAATACCAGCACTGTGAGCACTCAACACTCCTGTTGCCAGCAATGTTGCAACTGCAGCATCTATTGCGTTGCCTTTCTTTTTTAAAATATTGCTGACAATGAATATTTAAATGGTGGAGATTAACCAAACAATCAAAAGAGAACTTTATGTCTTAAAAATTATTCGTACAAGATTATAATATATTCTTAGAAGCAAAAAGAAATTATATTTAACTGAATTTCAAATAAAACAATATTTCACTTAAGAATTTACCATTTATAATACTTACTTTCCAATGTCTGAACTAACTTTGGAATCAGCTACCACTGTAGCGTGTTTGTAAGCCTGTGTTGCTGATTTGTACACTGGTGTTTTTGTTCCACTGTTATTTTCATTATCTTTTCTTAGGCCCATGGCAAGCCCAAAAGCTAAGCCAACCCCGACGATAAGAGCACCGACGAGGATGGCCACCAGCAGACGCTTGTTTTTGGTGGGTCTGTAAAAAAAAAAAAAAAAATTATAAAGCCTATTTCAAATCAAACAGAACATAATGATAAAGAAAACAAACATAATGATAAAGAGAACATAATGATAATTAAATGGTATTTTAACAAGCCAAATTGAAAAAAAAAAAAAAAAGTTTTCAAAACATGTGTGTGTGTGGGGGGGGAGGGCTGTTAATGCTTTTGGATTGTGACATGTCATGAAATGACTATCTGCATTCCACAGCACATATGTAATACTCTGAGTGTGGTACTTGTCACATGACCAAAGCTGTGTTAATATGGAGTGAAGGAGAAAATTGTTGAAATGCCTAACACTGACTGATAGATGTCAATGGCAAGAAAAAAAAAAATAAATGGATTATAACAATTCATATTAAAATGTTAACACAATATTCAAAATTCCTACAATGTAATCTAATTATAAATAAACCTATTGATTTTAAAATTATTATAAAAAATAAACATGATTTATTTTAATAGTTACACAAGTATAGATCTAAATATCTTTCTTCTTGAGATCATTTATTGAAAAATAAAAATGATAGAGTAGAGATCTAATGTGTTTCTAGACAAGTTAATTTATTAACTTTTACCGCATTGGCCTAGATCTAGTCCATACCTTATAGATTTATGTATAACAGATGTGCAAACCAAACTCCAAAGTCTTATAACTAGTTTTAAAAGCATTGTAGATCTAGACTATATCTAGATTATATAGAGGGAGATTCTAGATCTATTTATTGAGCTTTTATAGATCTACATCAACAGAGCTGAGATCGATAAGCTACGCTCACACACTAAGATTAAGTTTTTCTAAAGAGCACAACATCTTGAACAAGGTGTGTGACTGGCTTTGTCTAGCCTTGTTCTTTGTGACCAGCCAACAACGGATTCATATAACATTAAAAAATCAATGTTTACTTTTAAGGACTAAAAGGGTCATAAGCTAATTATTAAAAGGTCTGAGCTCTGAATCAAGATCCCATCAAGGTGTTCTGTCCGCCTAATTTACCAGTGATTGGAATAAATCGAGATCTAGAGTCTAGATTTTTTTTTATTGATGGTAGTAAATTAATACTAGATCTAGATCTAATAGTATTAACAATTTCAAGATCTAGATTTAGTCCAGTGAAGTATAGATCTAGATCTGTAGTGGGATTTAATTATATCAATATCGGACCTTTAAATAACAAAATAAGTCTTCATTTTTGTTAAAGGTCCTTGGGTGATTTCAATGAAAAAAATATCGTTTTGTTTTATTTTGCGAAATAGATCTAGATCTATTTATATAGAGCCAAATTGTAATCGAATACCAAAAATTTAGCAGACTATAGACAGTCACAGATTTGCCGCCCTTCCTACCTCTCACCCCCTCTCCCAACCATTCTACATAGACTTTTACACTACAATTTTTTTAAAAGCTTTTTCCCTAGCTGTAAATAATTATTCTTGTTAAATTTAGATCTACGTTAGTTCTGTAGTTATTAAAATTGGACCCCTATGTTTATTTTTGTAAAAAGGCAAACGAGTTTTTAATGTATCATGGGTATAACAAATAGATCTAGGTCTAGATTTATGGTTGATCAAACAAGTGATATTTGAAATAGTCCACTGAAACGTGGTTATAAGGAGATAGCATGAAATATGAAACCAAAAAGAAAAATAAAGATTTTATTATAGAATAGATCTCTTCGTAATGAACATGCTCTAGGTCTAGATAAAGGTGATTTAATTTACATTTTCTAGATCTATCTATATAGAAACTAGATCATTAGATGTGTGTAAATGTTGAACATAAATGACCTGGTTATGTCGACTAGTTTATAAAGTTCACGCGCATACCATTTTCTTTGCGCGTGACCGAAAAAAGGAAAAGGGGGGGGGGGTGTTATATAGATCTAGATCTTAGATCATCTAGAATCTAGGTCTAGAGTCTTAAATTTGATCAACTATATAGATCTAGATTATATATCTAGATTCTAGACCTAAAATGATCCATCAGTCTATCAGTCTATCTAGAATTGACCTGGGTGTGAGAATCTATAAATTCTAGATCTATATTCTAGGCTTATGTTATTTTGATAGAATATCATCTAATAGATTATATAATATATAGTCTAGATTCTAGATCTATCAATATCATGATTCAGATTCTATACCTTGAAGCCTTGAACTACTATCAATAGTATCAAGTAGACTTTTAGTAGACTATACTCTCCATCAAGTGACTTGATTCAAGTCTATCTCTCTAGACTCTAGAGTCTAGACTCAATAAATAGATCTAGAATCTAGATCTATATTCTATATCATACAATCATACTCACAGTACTAAATCAACAATATGACTACTACCAAAATGTCTCTTGAGTCCTAGAGTGTAGTCTAGATTTAGATCTAAATATTCTAAATAATGATAATATTGAAATCTAGATCTATAAGATAAGTAGATCAATCTAGATCTATTCTAGATTCTAGATCTTGATCTAGAGTTCTATTCACTAGACTAGATCTGGATAATAATATATTTATAGATTATAGATCTAATCTTGATCTAGTTCTAGATAATCTGAGGTCTAGATCTAGAATCTAGATCAAGTAGATCTACCTAGTCCTAGTGACCTAGTCTAGACCTAAGTAAAAGTAAAAGAAAGCTGGATTACTTACGACTTACGCCTAACTTAGATTCTCCTTATAATTTTTATTCAAGTGAATATCAATATGGAATAAGCTTTACTTTAACAAATTGTCCGTCCCAGACTTACAAGTAAAAAAAAAAATGTTTAACGTTAATGAATTAATCCAGTTGTTGAATTAGACAATGACCAGACAAGAATATAATAAAGATCTCTTAGACTAGAATATATAGACTGCGGTCACAGTCCAGTCCAAGCTGAGCAGTGTCAATGTGTTACAATGTGATGAATGTGTATCACAGTTTCTGAGTATCACAGTATCAGGGTTGATGATGAAACAGCGTGTCCCGCGGAATTTATTCACAACACACACGCCGGCCTACACTGTGTGTACCACACACACAGCTTACACGCACGCGACTTGAGCGGCGCTTTCGAGTAACAGAGACTGACCAGATGGAAAAAAAATACAACAACAACACTACACAAATCTTACCGCGATAACTTTTTACCAGGGAAAGGATAATGGAGACAGGTTCAAACTGAAATCGGTGGGAACTCGTATTTTATCGATTACCTCCCTTTGGCCCAATGAAAGCGACACAAGCGCAGAGTGGTCGGACCAAACCGGGATAGACTGGATTTTTCTTCTCAGCCATTATTGCGTGCGCAAGCCACCACGCACGCCTACATAGGCATACTGAGCGCTCATGCGGTTGGCTGTTGAGGACAGGGATGCCGAAGCACGGGAATTTACCCTAGATCTAGTGGGAGATAGTTTGTTTTTCTTCCTTCTTCGGGTGACGGAAAAAATGTGTTCTGTTTCAAATGGTTTTTATTTTACATAGATCTAGATATTTATATACTTAAATATTTTTTTTTCACTTTTCGTTGTTTCTACATCTAATTTAGATTCTAAATAAATTTACAAGAAAAACAACTTGAAGTATATTATAAAAAAAAAAAAAAAAACTTAAAAGGGTAGTGTATTTCTGAGTGCCGAACCTGATATTTCGACACTCTGCTCCTTGAACGAACGATGCTACCGATTTATCCAGCGGGCATTGTATAATTGAGTAATACTTTATTGGTACTTTCATTATATAGCCATCTAGAACTAGATGTTGACTTCTGGTTAAGAAGTCGTATGATCTAGTCTAGATCTACTTCTACTTTTGATCTAAAATACATACTTCATTTAGACTATATTAGATTTACGTAAAAATAGAAGCAAAGCTTAGATAATCTATCAATAAAATGTAAGCAACTTTAAATTAAATAAACAACTCAGTTATCGGTACAATTGTATATTATGAGATTTTCTTCTAGTGTGATCATTATGCGTATATGGCTGATGGGGTGGGGGTGTCGTTAAAATTAAATTCCCGGAGATGAACAAAAAGCAACACTGTACGGATCACAAAAGCTAGCAGGACAAGCTACCTAAAAATTATTGTCAGTTATCTGGAGAGCTTTAAAAGAACCACCACTCCCTAACCCTCAAAAAAGATTGTTAACCTCGCGATATAAAAAAATATACCAAAGTTCTTCTATAAATATCTATTAAGCTTTATAGAATTGTACCTTACGGATCGACGAGCTGCCAAATTTTTTTAATTAACCACAGACGTGACGATGATGCTCATATGCAAGTGTTCTAAGACAGTTCGCAGGTAAATGGTTACAATAACAGCCACAACTCGTTCTCGACAAACGGTTCACTGGCTATTGGTTTTTCACAGACAGCTAGAGAACTTACAAAAGTTTCAAAGAGCGACGCATTGCAGTAGGCTGCCAAAAAATGTGTACAAGCAAATGCACAAGCCTCACGGGATGAAATAAAAATAAACCAGATTATAAAGGTATTTTGTTTTGTTACACAAACTTGCAGGCGGCCCTTGTGGGCTCGTTTTTTTTTTTTTTTGGGAAGCAATGTAAGTTAAGTGGCAAATTTTGATATTTTTAGCAACTGTGTTATGAAATAATGAATTATTATCTATCGAAGGCAAAAGACAGAGGAATTGAGAAAAATTATTATCTATCGAAGGCAAAAGACAGAGGAATGGAGAAAAATGGTCAACAGATCTTGTGCCGTGCCCCAATAGTTTAACAGACAAAGGGAGAGGTGAAGGTGAGGTTCATGAAGAATAAAAGTAGTAAACAAAAAAAAAACAAAAAAACATAGCGAGACTTTGGGCTAAAAGAAAGTAATATGAATGTTCTTGTGTGGATATGAAAAGTCAAAAATTGTACAAACTATATCAATAACCAACATCCATCCTACCTCCATATAAGATGTACATCTAAAGCATGACGGTTTGTGATCACTCTTATCAAATGCAAGACGCCCTGTTTGTCACACGTGTCTGTATGGCCTCTCAGCCGCAAAGAGACTAAGGATAATCTCACAAAAAATGTGATGAATGCCTGAGCATTAGCTGTGATTAGATGTGATCTGAACGATGTCGCCCACACAGCAGTTCCCCCCTTTCCACATAGCTGATTTATCAAAAGGAACGGCAAGTGCCGATGCAGTTTGGGTCAGCGACGCTGCAGGTTCTGCCAGGGTGTAGCCAGAGGTGGGGCTCGGGGCAAGTGCTATTCCAGGGCCACGAATAGTTTTAGAATGGGCTGATGGGGGCAAAATATTAATGAGACTCTCATTATCGTGGGGCCCCTTGAGGCGCGGGGCATGGGGTCTTTGCCCCGCTCGCCACCTCCTAATAAGGACGCCGCTGGTGTAGCACTGTGTGCTGCAAATTGCCTAAGGGTCGCCGGCTCCTGATTTTCTCTCAGGGTTGACTCCGTAAGCCTTTTCCATGTTTGGGTATAAATGCAAGGCAGCAGAAGTTTGAATTCAGAGTTTTTCTTCTACTAGGTGGGTAGCCAGCCAAGGCTAACGAGCAGAGCCAGTTTTAAGGGAGGGCAAGCGGGGCTATTGCTTAGGGGAAATCCACAAGAAAGAGCCTCACAGTAGAGAAAAAAATCCATATTTCGACAGATAAGCAAGTTAACGTTTTTTTTTTTTAAATATCTTAATTTTTCATTTGCATTTTTAACGACAGTACCGGTACTTTAAATCTTAAAGTTGGCAACACTGTCCTGGTTGAAAAGTGTCAGCTTAGAGTTTGCTCGTACTATTCAACAGTAGCTACGCATTTACTACAGTGCGTAAACCCTAAAAAATTAAATTTTATATTACTAAAATATGCATATTAATTTTTTTTAAATAAGGTGCGCACTTTAGATATTAGTATTTTATTGATAAGAGGATTTTTATTAAAGCTTTCGAAAAAGTGTAGGGGTTTCCACATACTTAAATTCGGCCCTGCTTACGAGCCCCTATTGCCCGAAGCTTAGTGGTTTAGGCGCCAATTACTCACACGTGAACTACCACTATAAAATAACATAAAGCACTGCCTATATAGATTATAGGAAATGTGAATGACAAGGACCAAATATATGTATATAGATAGATAGATAGATAGATAATTAGTCTTTTTCAGACAAAATAAACGTGTTTCACAAACCATCGGTATCTAATAAGCAAGCTAATAACATCATTTTGATAAATAATGAAGCCTTAAATATAAATGTTGCTAAAAAATAGGAAGATCAATTCCCCTTCCAGTTACAGGAACATTGACCAAAGGAAACTTGGGTACCAGAAATTTGGGCACTTTTTGACAAGGCGGAAAAACGGACACTCTTTAATTGCAACTTTATTTTTTTAAGATAATATGAATTTTTTAACATATAGTATACTATATATCCTTAATGTATGATCCATTGGTAACGTTCTCAGAAAAAGTGTTATTATATAATACTAGTCGACCGGCAATCTATGCGACCGCAGTGGGCCCCGCACTTTCATAGCACCCGCGCTAATTCAAGGTGTATAAATTATTAAATTAAACCATTTTATAACTTAAAAAAACAGATTTCCCGCGCCCTCCTGTCGATTTACCAAGAGCTCATGGAGATCTCCCGAAATTGCAAAATATACGAAAAACTCCTTAAAATATACAGAAATATATAGACAAAAATAGTCATTTTGGGGTGTCATTCAATTTGGAAAACACCAATCCTACGTGCGATAAATAAAAAAGGCATTTTAATAGTTCTAATTCTTTTTTTTTTATCTAAACGTCACTGACGGAGAGATAAACCACACAAAAATTATAATGGCTTTTCTTCTTTCGGAGGCCTCGTAATGTATATATAGACGTGAATAAAACAAATGCGATAATCGGGTGATCTGCAAATAATGGTAAACCCTAAAAAGGTGAGTGTGTTTTATAACAAAAACTCCAAATGGAAAATGTTTTAGGCAGACCAGACTCATAAACAGTGGCGTCACTAGGGGTTGCGGACCGGACCGGGTGAAACCCAAATGAAAAAAAAAAAGCACTTTTGCAAAACAGACAACTTAAAAAAAAATGTGACAATATCAAGATTCTAAACATATGATAATCAGGGCCGGCCTTAGGCCACTGCAACCTATGCGGTCGCAGTGGGCCCCGCACCTTCATAGGCCCCGCGCTAATTCTAGGTGTAAATTATTAAATTAGAACATTATACTTATATATAATAAAAGGGTTTCTCCTGGAAATCTCCTGAAATTGCAAAATATTTTTGAAAGTCCCGGAAATCTTAAATTATTAAAATCCCCTGAAAAATATACAAAGTTATCATTTTGGGGTGCCAATCCTACTTGCGATAAAAAAAAACGGCATTGTCAGCTTTCATTTAATAAAAATGTATTGCAAAGACGAATGTATTTTCTAGTACAGAATTTTAATTAATTTTATACATTATGCTTATCCCTACCCAGACTGGACCCCGCCAAAATAGTTTCACAAGTCTGTACGACGTGACAACAGGCTATTGGTCTAAACTTCCCACTAAGTTCCCACACGTTATGACGTTGCAGGCCAGTGTTCAGGCCTTCTGTGACGATTGGTCTCGTACCTCGTGACACCCCAGTGACGCCACTACTCATGTAAACTAGATCTATTAATTTCATTACATATTCTTTCTTTTACTCTTAGTAAACGTCTAATGTGTACAGTCCCACACGAATGCAAGCGGCATTTTTTTTTCTTTTTTAAAGTTTACCTAGTCGGCAATACAGATATGTTCCAAAAATCGTTAACGGGCATTCCCATCTGGATCACTTGTGTTTATGCCATTTTTAGACTTTTTTTTTTTGTTGACAAGTCACGTGATCGTCGGGCTAAGGCTTGTGTGAAAGCTCAAGCCACGCCGCCACCAATATCTGGCTATCTGGTAGAATGACCTCGCGCTTGTATCATGACGCTCGCTGTTGTGAATGAGATGGAAGTACGACCCACTCAAAACGAAGACATCCATTTAATATTTATGTTACATTATCTACCAATAGTTCTCAAATATATTGCTTTTGTAGATTAACTAGAGGCCAAGCAGAATTAGCCTATAGGACAGACAGCAAAGACCAAAACAACCAAAAGTCGGTAAAATAAAAAAAACAGCAGCAATGAATGAGTTTCTTAACAAAATAAATAATTATACAGATGCTACGCCACAAACGTTTAGGCGTATGCCCCAGTGGAGACCGCGCATAGAACCGAATGAGAATCACTGCTTCATATACTATGAAATATTTTCAAAAGGCAAGTTTTTGCAAGTTAAGTGCAGTCTTTTATGATACTAGACAGTAAACCAAAAGTCGTTTCTTCTTCGGCCACTTCTTCCTGTGTGCTGAGATCATAGAAAAGTATAGCTAGTTACCCAAAGACAAACTTAGACTTTGGGGCAGACTATTTTTTTTTAAATATTTCAAATAGCATATTGTTTAAAAACATATACCAGGAAGCGCTAAAAATAAAATCTAGATCTAGTGTAAAAAAACCTAGTAATATATAAAACCGAGGCGAATTTAAGACCGAAACGACACACGCAGTTAGTATTGTGTGTGTTCGTGTAATTTCTTGTGCGTGTGTGTATTCTGGGACTTCTGCTGTATCTTATTTCTCAGGCCAATGAGCACAATGAAACAGACTAATTTTGCATACTTATTAATGTCTCCACTAAAGCAATCAGTGCAGGATTTACCTACAAGCAACATATGGGAACGCTCGAGTGCCGGTATTACGTAACACCAAAAATCACCTTTTTTCTAATGCCTCCTCCCCAATGTAACAAAACTTAATATCCCCTCCTCCAGAGTAACATGACAAGAAAATTCTAATAAAAAAATAAAAGCCTTATTTGATACTATAATTATCATTTTCCTAAAATTATATTTTTCCTCATGGTATCGATAGAAATGATGCGAAAAGTATCGACTCCTTTCGCTGCTTCGATCTCATTAGCTAAATTATCAAGATGAAGATCACAGATTTCACTTGCGTCTCTCCATTACACCTCATCGCCATCAGAAAGTGTACCTGTTCTTTCATTGGAATATTAAAATGACAAATGTTTAGACCCCCTCACTCCTTGTAACAAATCGTAACAAATTTTTATACCCCCTTCCCCATTCCCTTGGTTGTTACGTATCCGAAGCTTAGCTTAGGGTTCCCATTTGCAAGACAAGACTATAAGATTTCAAATAATTAATATAAACAATACTACATTACCTAATCGTGACTCACTGCAATCCATGCGTGTCTACTCTTGTTACGTTCCGATTTGTATTATTTCTAAAATGTTGAATTAGACTATATATATATATATATATATAGGTCCAGTTTTTATTTATTTAAAAGTGGTCGCTCTTTGCAGAACCTGTTTCAGTCCCAAAGTTTCTCTTCCAAAATTGGACTTGGGCCAGGTTCTTTTTAGAACTTCATCGTAAAGTAACACGCATGATATTCCCTCAAATTAAATAAAAAATTGTATAGATGAAGACTATTGAAAACGTAAAAATAATACATTGCATAAAATCAAAACCACTTGAATCAAGATTATTTACATTTTGTAGGACTAAATGGATTGTACACACATGGCACTTTATTTACATACTGAAGTGAGATGACTATACTGAGCAAAAGTTATATGTTCCTGTGTATATTGTGTAGTGTATGTAACAAATTAATTCAATTGAGTAATATGTTAAAGTTTTCAGAACTCTCTTATGGTTGTTAAATTCTGCATATCTTTTCCCAGTGCAGTGAAGTTAACTTGTCTTTACAGTGACAAAATATTACTATGTGTAATACCGGTACATGAGAAAAGTTATATAGTTTGATTTTACAAATATATTTTTCAGTTCTTCCCCAGACTCTTACCTGCATAAAAAAAGGTGGGCGGGGGAGGGGCCAACTTTATTTTTCGGTTTCGTTAGACCGGCATAATGAAAAAACAAAGGACTGTAGTGGTTGTGCTAGATGAGCTGTCTCTTGTATTTAAAAAATCTCCTTCTCAAGTAGTAGGTCGTTTATGTTTTCTTTGCTAACCATGGCGTTGTTAGTTCTTTTTTTTTTTTTTTTTTTGCTTTACCCTGTAAAAAAAAGTTTTTGCACATAAATGAGAAAAAGAGACAAAAATAGATTCAGGTCACTTTGACTCTTCCAGAACTCTACACCCTAGTCAACAGTTACATCACAAAGTAAAAAAAAAAATCACTAAAATAAAATACTAAAAAAAAAATTAGCAGTAGGAAAGTTTAAAGTTTATATATAAACAGTGCTTTTTTTGTGTGACTGTACGCACCGGTACGGCGTACCGCACCTTTCCAATGTGGGGAAAAAATTATTATTTTTCTTGTAATTTAACTTTTTTTAAAAAAATTAATTTATTAGTAGTTAAAAGTTAGGCTGTGTACCGCCACCCTTTTTTTTTTTTTTTTACATAGAGCAAAGGAATAAATTGCCTTATGTCGATTATAATTATATTGCTTAGGACCTTAACAGGTCTAGATTCGGTCCCGCTTGCTTTTACATCTAAATGTTTACCTTCTTACAAATAATATAGGATAAAATATTACATTTTTAGTTAGGACAGAAATGGTTCAAGAAAATAAATGTTCACAACATCTGTAATATATAAACACTGTTGACGCATTTAAATAATATTTTGAGCCGATACACTTCTTACATTTAGCTTTAACACGTATTGTTGGAATTGAGGTGTCAAAACTGTTTTATTTTTCTTTAGATGGAACATTGTTGCAGTCTTTAATATATAAAAAAAGGATAGACTTTAATGAGTAAAGGGAATGATGTCGAACCGTGAAGGAATTATAACACTAACAACATTTAGTCAAGTATCGATTACAAAAAAAAATGATAATCGTACTCAGCTTACCACTAGCAGACGATCTTAACCCAACAGTGACCTCATTGACCCAACACATGTCTAGCAAAGCATTGGCGAACAGCGTGTGCTATGAATAAAGACTTTTTCATTCCAGGGACCAGGGGCGGACTGGCTATATGGGCAAACGGGCAAATGCACGGTGGGCCGGTACCTAATGGGCCGGTCTGGTCGCGACCAAATAAACAAAAATATCAATGCAGACACAAATGCCCGAACACGTTTTTTTTTTATTATTATACAATTTATTTTGTTTGAAATTCAACAAGAATATCAAAAAAAAATAATTACACTATACACTTGTAGCGCCTACGTATTATCATTTGCAAAACGTTAGGCCGTACTTTCTGCTATGCACGAGCGGCTTAGACTTCAACACTGCTTTGATGTCTTCGAGGCTGTGTTTGCTGGTCGGCATGGACCGTTGGATGGCACTCCTCTTTGTTTTTGCTCCTTCCCTCCCCCTCTTTTGATGGTTCCATTGAATGTTGAAAGTTAACGAAAAAGAGGGATGAGAGAGGTTAAGTTAGAAAACATTGATATAACGCAGCAAAAGAAAATAGGTGCAACAATTAGCTCTTTAACAATACTTAATAGAAATTAACTTTAACACATACACACAGCCGCGAAATTGCAAACCACCGAACTAAATCACAGTTCAATATGGGTATAAAGTTCTACTTTCTGCGATTTGAAAAGAAAAAGTAAGTTTCTTTTTGTTTATTTTTAATAACAAAGATAAATACATATTATAAATATTATTTAATTTTTTAAAAATCTAGATCTAAATCAATTTTTATACCATTATAATTGATGGCAAACATATGCTTAGTATGAAGGAATCAGTGATGAAAATTCTTATAATAATTACAATAATTTATATAGCTCTGTCATATCCGATATTTAATAAAAGGAGATTTAGAATCATTTATGTTTTAAATAATATATTCAAATACCAATCGCGTCTTTGAGAATGTACTAGGACGAAGCAAGAGCTTTTCTAACTTTTATAACTATCTTATTTTTTTAACAAACGTCTGTAATCTATAAGTAATACCAATACGCTTCAAACTCATTAGGCTGCTATTGTATTGTTTATAGTTTTCAGACTACATACATGTAAAAATAAAATACATTATGTAATCCTACGCAAGCATGCATCCAGTTTTCGATGCGTTATCATACTTTATATGTTTTGTAGAGAATTAGGCTTACACCTATAAAATGACACATGGGCGTAGCCTCAGACCTCATTGCCTGAAAGGGAAACTTTACTTAGTGCCCCAGTGCAGCTAACTTAAGCAAACTACAGTCACCAAATTTCATAAGCATAGCCAAAAGGGGTTTAGTGGTTAACCTCCCTGACCATCCAATACAAAAACTAAAGCATTTTACCATTTTCTACCAGACGCTGGACTCCAGTGAATAGCAGCTTTGGTTTTTGATTTTTTTTTAGCAGAATAGTAGCAGGCTAATTGCACTGTAGATACCTCAGAATATGCACTTTTTAAAGCTTAAAATAATGGAAACAATGCTTGGATCCGGGGCTTCCCCCGGAACCCCACTGGGAGAGCTCACAGCGCCGATTTTGATACCCAATCCACCCCTGTTAAGGACTATCGTTTTGTGTTATTGGATATACATTGTTACAATATTGTATATCTAACACGATTGCCACTAATCTGCACACTTTAAAAATGAATAAAAAATTATGAAAAACAAATTTAAATTCCATTCAACTTAGATATAGAATAAGTCTAAATTGAATCTCTCTCTCTCACACACACACACACAAACGAAGAATGTTAGCAGATTTTTTCAGGACAACATCTCGAGATATTATTGAAGGACTAGCAGGAAAAAAAAACTTGCCCTACCTGCCCCCCCCCCAACCCTTTTATTATCTTTTTAATCCACCCTCATCTTAACAATTAACACTGGTATAACACCGGCACTCACCCTCTCCGCCACTGCCCTCATCCCTATTTCGCACTATTTTTAATGGTGCCAAAAAAACAACAACAACAAATCAACTAATTAAAATGACTTTGTAATAAGTTTAAGAGTTGCGCCATCATTTGATAAATAATGTTTAAAACGATACCAACAACTAAAAATAACACGAGAACCAATGCACAATGGAAACTACCAGAGGTTAAATATTTCTATCAGCCGCCTTTTTTTTTTTTTTTATTCTTCTCGCGAAGGGCATAGAGGTTAGGATGTGACGTATTTAGCGAAAACTTTGACCTATTGACCTTTACGTGCAACTGCGATGATTGGATGGAATCTAAAATACGCTGGATAATTTTACAAGAAATAAATAAATAAAATTCATGGGATGGGATTTAAAACAAAAAAGAAAGAAACACGTTTGGAAAGCTGTTTGTTGTCCATCAGTTTCTGCACGATCCGTTGAGCAAGGCGAAGCCTTTAGTTAATGCTATAGTGATTACTATACTGGATAAATGACTTCTGGGTAGGCTAAAAATAGACTGACCTTGAGGGCTGTGGAAAAACAACAAACTTATCTCCCCTTTCCCATTTACTTACATCGGTAGTAACACTGGTGTCTGTATTTTTTATTTTTACCGGTTCTCAATTTTACTTGCATATTTGAAATATTTTTTTTTTAATTGACTGCCTTTTGTATCACTATTGTGATTTGTCAGATAACATTGATAAATTGAGGGAGTTTCTAAAGGTGTGTCTTTCTTCAGGGCCGGATTTAGATAATTGGAGGCCTTAGGCTAGGTGAATTAGGTGCCCCAAAAGGAAATAGAAAAATAAGAAAGAAACAGCGAAAAAATACAATTTCTCAACTTATCTGACAGTCTATAGTCAGATAATAAATCTAGATCGCAGGCAAAACATATATATATATTTTTAGTTAAGTCTAAGTCTATATAACCCTTATATATATTCTCATGACTGTGTTAGGGATGGGGAAAGATATATATGGTTATGTTTGTGCTGGGTGTGGCAAGAAAAAGTAGGTTACAGCTGGGACTGCGTAACCACCGGAAACACTGCATTCCTCGAGATCGTTACTCTTCGGACTCGAAGACAAGCTTTATTAAATAGGCCTATATATGTATGTATCGTAATAAAAAGCATATATATTTGCAAGACCATGAATTTGACAGTTTGATATTTCCTAACTGAATAATGATTTAACTTTGATTTGGACATGCTGTAGATAGATCTAAACTACTGGCCATGATTTAAGGATATTTTAAATATTTCAAAGCTTTCTGCTAGCAGTTTTAAAGATATTATTCAACTTCAACGTAAAATTTCATTTATTTTATTACCGGATCACAAGCAAATGACGCAATATAATTTTTCTTAAATCAATAATACGTACTTTAAATAAAATCAGATCGGTTCTGATAAGATTTTGTAAAGCAAATTTCTTCACGGATAATAATAAAGATTATTATTATTATTATTATTTCTTATCTTATCTTATATAATAAAGACGTTACTTCAAAAAAGAAGATGATTACAGTCATACAGTGAAGGTTGGCGACAATTTAAAAAGTGAAATTCAAGACATTTGTATTTCTTTACAATTTTAGGTGATTATATATTTTTTTAGACTACCAATAGGACTGCATCTAGAATCTAGAACAATATATTGCTATTGTTAATAATAAGCCTTACCTCTATAGATGAGTTTGATTCCTCCCCCCCCCCCCCCCAAAAAAAAATGCAAATATGTTTATATCTCTACTATTTTATTATCCAATCAGATACGAGCATTCATATAAGACCACCAACCCACAAACACACACACACATGTTCTGGGTTGTAATTAATTTATTGTAGTTTGCCACATAATCTGGGTGTAGCAGACATTACGCGAAGGGGTTAAATTCCTTGCGCCCAGGCTTCGATCATGACTATCAGGGGCCCAGGGAACATTGACAGATGGTTTTTATTACTTTTAAGAAGACCAAGTATTTCGGCATGACATTATTTCTTTTCAGAAGTTGTTACTAATTTTGGACAGTAAGGACTTCTATAAAAAAATGGTACATACCGTACATCGGGATATATCTTTTTGTGAATGTACTAGATCTAATTTGTCACATTCAATCTCCTAATTTCTTGGGATTGGGGGGTGGGGGGTGCACTGTGTCAATAGCCCTGGACACTGTGCTAGGTCATACACATACAAACAATTGAAAACTGTTGAGATAGAGACATTCCTGAAGCATTTTCATGACTGTCGGTGAAAACGTTTAGAAAAAAAAAGTCTTACAAATCAACATAGGAGAAACATGATCTATCCGAAACGTTAACTAGACTATTTTGGGCTATAAGAGTGTAAGGGTTGGTACCAAACATTACAGTGTGGATACAGAACATTACGGTGTGGATACAGAATATTACAGTGTGGATACATAACATTACAGTGTGGATACAGAACATTACAGCGTGGATACAGAACATTACAGTGTGGAGAACATTACGGTGTGGATACAGAACATTACGGTGTGGATACAGAACACTACAGTGTGGTTACAGAATATTACGGTGTGGATACAGAATATTACAGTGTGGATACAGAACATTACGGTGTGGTTACAGAATATTACGGTGTGGATACAGAATATTACAGTGTTGATACAGAATATTACAGTGTGGTTACAGAATATTACAGTGTGGATACAGAATTACAGTGATTATATTGGCTATAGGTCTATATAGTCTCGTATAAAATTGACTCTTCATTATTGATATGATATAGGCATATATTTTCAACTGTGCAAATCCATTCCCCAACCGCCCCACATAAGGTCACGCGAAAAAAACCTATGGGGAAGTATATTTAGGACCAATATAAGGATTATACCAGTATTCAACAGATAATATAAGGTCTTTAATTTAAGGACAGTCCGTGCTGAGCCATGCTAATGACAGATCAGAATATCAAACACCAAAATTTTCATTATTTCTTGTTTTCACGGAACGAGACATTTAAAAAAAAACAAAATAGGTGATAGAGGTTTCTGAACAATAAAACATTTATTTAAACTTTCCTTGGAAACTCTTCAATGAAGAGCTAGTATTTGATGAGGTTTCTTTTTCTTACGGCTTGTGATCCATGACGTTTTTTTTTTCTGGCAGACGATATAGCATTTCCCACTGGAAGGAGCTCAGCAATAGAAACAAAAAAATCGATTGGCAGACGTGTAGTAATCAGACGACACAGGCGTCAGACACGTTGTTTATGATACACGTGAATCGAATGCGCGCGGGCTCACGTCATCGTGACAGATCTAGTTAATCTCGTCTGCATCAAGATCTATCAACATATTAGATCTACTATAGTGTTTAGTATCACCACTAAGCTAGGCTATCCAGAGTACCATAATGCACTCATAATAAATCATGTATAGCTCCTCTTCAGCTAAAACACACTCACGCACACACACACACACACATATATATAAATCCCAAATATGCCAAATCAAAGTTTTAAAGTTATTTTTCTTAGACAAGTGCCTTTGTTTAAAACTTCATTTTTTTTTTTTAAACTTGCAGCAGTCGCGTTGGTCCGAAACAGAAATGGAAGAAAGCAAGGCGGGAGACATATGGACTGCAATCGATGAGCTGCCAAGTCTGACGAAGCTGATGAGAAAGTCGGTTGAAATAGTCAGGGGTGAAAAAATGCAAGGGTTGGTGGCAGCCAAAGTATGACGTAAATTATTAACCTGTGATTGTGCGTACAACTATGTACAACTGGTATCTGAATACAAACTTCTGCAGACGTCTGCTGCGAGGTGGCGCGCTAGGGTTAATGCTACTAAATAACATAGTTTGTTGTATTCTGTTGTATAGGATAGGTCAGCGTGTCGGCAGGTTGTGAATCCGATTACTTTCTTGGTTTCGGAACTTGCGGAACGGTTGAAAAGGAGTGGCTAAAATACATGGGCCGTGAAAAAGTCTTAGGGAAAAAAACTATGTTGAGTCTAACTGATTGCGATCTTTAGGAATCGTTAAGAAATTAAATCTTCACACATCTACAGGAAGTTGTTGAGATTTGATCAATACTATCTTATCATACATTCTCAAAATTAGCATTCAACGTCATACATTGCATCAGACTAGATTTTAGATCTTAAACCTACTCATTGAAGTGTGACCAATGCGATGTTAGGTAGTCTAAGTGGCGTTGAGAGTTGAGACATGATCTTTTTATATGATGCGCCACAGAAAGTGCGGATACTCTTGAGGTATTCATTATCTTGTACTTGTATTAACTCTCTGTCGTTGAACATCCTTTTCGAAAAAACGTTTTCCCTCGTGAACAACGGCCCATGGTAGATTTAGCATGTCTGGGCAAATCTTCTCAGCCTCAAAGTTGCGACCGGGTGGTAACAGTCTTTAGAGGAGACGGTATATGGAAGTAAAAGGAATCTAGGAAATTTAGGCACTGGAAATTTAGGCACCGGTAAATTATTTCCAGAACCCCGTTGAGGTGACTACCTAAGACCGAGTACGTTGCACTGGCGAGGAAGCAAGTGAGCTCCCCAAAAACCAAGCCATTATTGAAGCACCATTCAAGAGGCTGTCTAGTGGGGACGCAAGCACGGATGATGAGGTGCAGAGAAGGAATATGGGGAAATTTCCCGTGTGCTCGGCCTTAGACCTCGCCTCGAACTTCTAACCAAAGCGTCTTGGGATACGCGCTATGGTTAATAGGAATTTAACAAATTACATAAGCTTGGATCATTGCCACACAGACAGACAGGCCGATGGAGTGGCTCTTGAGTTCCAATAGTCTTCGACTCATTTCTTATGACAATTACATAGATTTGAAAAGTCCTACATCTTTAAAAGTCTGTGACAAGAGCCATCGGCCTAAGGCCGGCCATGGGCTAGGCCTGTATGTTGAATTATAAATAGTTTCAATATTCATGAGGCCAACATCATCATGTTGTAATTTGTTTTCAAAAACAAAAGAGTGTGTTTCTTTCTGTACCCTGCCTTTTCTTGAAGTTCCTGGCTCCAGATGGACCTGAACTTCCCTATGTAAATCTCCCGTTGCCTCGTTTTCGCTACCGGTACTCATTTTCGTGTTAGGATATTGTTTGCCCGCCACTTGGTCACGTGACGTACCCGACTAACAAAAGTATGCCCCCACGTGGCTTTCTTTACTACTACTAGACTACATTCATTCATTCTTTCTTCACAAGGATGAACAAGACAACGCAAACGCGCTCTGTCTCCACTCGTGTCCCGCCACCCTCACGTGTTTTCGCTTTGCTCCACTCGTCGCGGATTAAATTCGACGCCATGACTTGAACACACACAGCCACACGAGAAAACACACACGCTCATGTGAGCTGTGGCTATCAGACGCACGCACACACACGAGTGAACTACACATTCAGTATCACACGCACACATGGGGAAAATAATAGACGGGTTCAAGGGAGATAAGTGTTTGTTTTCTTGTAGGCCTACTTGTAGTCGGAGAAATACTAGAAGCGATATGGGGACCCAGAACTGCAAACAGCGATTCCAATAGGTCTATCATATAATAATAATAATAAAACAATGGTCACGAAAATCTGATCTGTAAAACATACATTATGCGGGGCCTTCACTCGTGGGCAGTTTCCATATAAGGGATGCTTAACCTTTAAGACTGACCAGAGGCGAGTGAAAGGTTGGCCTATATTAGAGTTGACCTAATTTCATACAACCGGATTGGGAAGGGGGGAAACGGACCGCGTGGTAAAGACAAAGCATAGTCCCCCCTCCCCCCGCTTATAAAGTCAAGGAAACAGATAACAAACTTTTTAAAGTGGATAGCCTCAACAATGATAAAGATCATGCTAATCTTATGCCTGTTGTTTTACCGTTACCGTAAAATGGAATAAATCGTTGGTGGTTAAAGTGTGTGAGGTTGTAACGAGGAAAACACTCTACAGGCTACTGTGTAAAGCGTATTTTAAGTAATTAATACAAAACCTAGATAATTTCCTTGTTATTCATTTGTTCTCCCCCCGCCATCCGCTCGGAGGCCCAGAAACCAAATACCACACACTTTGACTTAGCTGCTTCGTCACATCGCCATTCCCCGCCACGTGTTGTCCCCATAGACTGTGTGGCCACCATAACATCGTTAGTGCTTTATTCGTTTGATTTTATTAAATCCTAGAATAACTTGTGCGATAACGCTAACATTATACATTTCGATATCCAAACAATAAACAGTTTGATGAAGACCAAAAGTAAACAAACAATTTCTTTGTTTGAAGTGATTGAACAAATAATCTTAAAACTCAGGACCAAAAATATGACAAAGTTCTGCACATTTGACTTCGAAGTGAGCATGTGTGTGTTGTGAAGTTCTACATTCACATATAGACAACAAACTCTATATGGCCCTTATAATGGTTTTATGGATGCTTTCAATATTTCGAAGAATGAGCAAAGGTTACATTGCCTTGTGTTGCTATCTCAAAAAAATTAAAGTTAAAGTATCAGGTCTAAATCCGGTCCTGGTAAAAGAGTCAATATGAAGTCTCCCCCCACACACACTCAAGCGTTACGAATATGCAAGTTTTTTTTTTTTTTTAAAAAAAGGATAATCTATACTTTTGAAGTAACAATTTACATAAGCTATATGCATATTACATTCTTTTTTTTCCACACAAGGGAAACAATCAAGTTATAACTTTACGATAGTATAGAGATATCAGTTATCCTTCCATGAATAAGCAATTTAAGAATGTGTTATCTACTTAAAGATATAATAGAGTAGCTAAAAGCCTAAAACGCATAGAGTTAAAAAGTTTTATATCGTTAATTTATAAATATGAAAATCTTGACGACCGAGTGATAATAAAGGAGCTTGGCTACTGTACACTCGAGTTAGAATCTCTCTTTATTTTGTGTGTGTGTGGAGGGAAATGGCCTTTTTCAGCGTAGTTAGTCCAACCAGTCTGTTTACCCTTTTCTGAAGCTCGAGATTTTGGTTAACTATAGTGCTGGCAACACCATGTTTTTTTAAAAGAGAAATCAGATATGTTTATTTGCGTTTTGCCGGAGACTGTTTCTTTCTACATATATCTGTTCATAACCACAAAGTGAATGAATATTAATAAGTTGTAAAATTATGAATAAAATCGCTATATCGATAACGTTTTTGTTTTAAGATTATCCGAACACATGACGCACATAAAGGAAGTTTTGAGAGAGGTGGGCACCGCCATAAGAATGAAGGCTATAACAGGCTATCTTGCCATAAACTTTAGTTAGCGGAAACTTTACTGTCAAAATCTATTTTGTATGAAACGTTTTCATACATACATATTTCCTGGCGCCTCTGGTCGACTTGATGCAAGACCCCCACTCTTTGGCTCCTAGTGACGAGCCGCCGATGATAATTAGGCCTACTTGCAGGCTTTTTGACCAATGTTATTAAATGAAAGGATTTGAACCTTCTCAATGTATCTTTTTTTAATGGAGCTGGGTAATGAGGATGTATCGTCGCAGAGGCGTCGCTTGGGTTGGTGTCGCCGGGTGCGATTAATTAATAGTGTCACTCCCCATCACCCCATCTCAAAATAAGCTTTCCCAATAAAGTCTTTTATTATTTCATTCTTTTTGTTAAAATGTTAAAAAAAAAATAACCCATAGAGTTATTTCATTGATTGGTTACACAACTGTCAAATGCAAATCGATTCGTATGGAAAAAAAAATTGTTTCTGACATTTTACAACTTGGTGTGTCAGAAGCCAGAGGTGATGTCCACCACATAAGCTACTTGTTAATTGACCACATCTAATTATCTGTCTGTGAAGATCGTGTCAGAGTAGGAAGCTATCGCATTCACCACAGTGACTTATTTGTAGACTTTACTAATTTAATTAGCTGATCGTGTCCCAACTCCGTGATGTGAATACCTTGTTAAGGGAATACATAGTTATCAAATTCAACTATGTCCAGTAAGCATCGAATGTGATGAATCTAGATATATAATCTATTAGATCTAGATCTGCATGTCTTTACGATTAGGAAGACGGTCCTTTTTCTTTGCAGGACCTCGTAGCCCACGTCATAAAAGAACACTTCTAGAGAGGCAGAGGTGCTGTCCTATTGATTCCGCTTTCTTTCTGCACTCGGCATTTCTAGAACCAGTGCTTTTTTTTTTTTTGTGACGGCTCGCACTGGTAGGGTGGTACCGTCAACTGTTTCAATGTGGGGAAAAATATTACTTGTCTTGTATTTTAACGTTTATTAATAATTTATTAGAAGTCAAATGTTAGGCAATCCATCACTGAGTACCGGCACCTATTTTTTTTTTTACAAAAAACAAAACAAAACAAAACAAGCACTGTCTAGAACTATATTCGCAAAGCGAAATCTTTCTATTTATAATGTTACTATCCAAGTGAGCATATCCTGCACCGCTTTCTACAGATTGTTGTTCTTATTTCATGTTCTTCATCTATCATTTGACAAGATCACCAATGATAACTGTGGCAAAGTTCAAAGCAGCAGCACATTAAAGAAGGTATCCTTCAGAGAGGCTGGCTATGGTTTGGCCACACCTTTCGCAAGCTTGCATCTAACGTCACAAGACAAGCCCTGATCTAGAAAAAGGAAGTGTAGATGACCCAAAATTCATTGCGCCGAAATTTGGAAGCAGATGCCAAGCAGATGGGCAATACGCGATGACAGTTGGAGAAGCTCGCCAAGAACTGAGACGCCTGGAGGAAGGTTGATGGACTATGCCCCAGACAGGACCGCAGAGATGAAATCTCACGCTTGCATTCATTTACATTTCTTATTGTGAAAATCTCCAAGAGCTTATGGAACGTACACGGGGTCTTAAATACCAAAGTGTTGACAAAGATTACCATGATTAACTTTGAGTTTGAAAATCCTCAATATGCCATTTCAATTCTTTCTGTCCACCGCTAAGTCCATTATATGAAATTTCCCCTTCTCCACAGCCAAATTGGCAAAACGTATAAGGCTTACTATATCAAATTACCTACTACTTTATTATATCAATTTACCTACTACCAGATACAGTCAGCAAAATCAGAACAACATACCTGTACCGGTAAATGCGAAGACTACAGACACAGTAACTTACCTGGTAAATGTCATCTTGATGCCGTCACAGTGAGACTATTGAAAGCTATGGGATAAAAGATAGACCCTGATTACAATAACACCTCACAACATATGCGAATGTCTATTTTAGAATACAAAATAAAAATAAAGAAAGATTATGTTTTCACATTAACTCATGAGGGCTCTTATCCGCCAATGTTTGGTAAGACAATGCAGTGAAAAAATAGGCAGTGATTAAAAACACAATAGTTTTCTATTCAAGGCAAATTATTCATTCAATCGATGAGCAAACTTATATAGGCCTAGACATTTGGTCATTGTTGTGATCATTGCCTTTAAGTTTCGAACGTCCCTCCTATAATGAAGATTTAGTCTTAGCCCAAAATTCTTTCAGGACGGCAGCAGCGGATGGCAGCAGGCAGGTTTTAAACTCCGACCATCATGTCGACAGTCCGAAGCGACTACCACTCGACCAGCCGGCTACTTTCTAACAAAATAATTGGCTAACTTATGGGGCATGCTACAGTGATGACATTTACTATCGACTCAATAACGTACAACAAGAGGCGCGGTGGCTGAGCGGTAAATCGCTTGGCTTCCGAACCTGGGCTCCCGGGTTCGAATCACGGTGAAGACTGGGATTTTTAATTTTGGGACTTTTGGACGCCTCTGATTCCACCCAGCTCTAATGGGTACCTGACATTAGTTAGGGAAAAGTAAAGAGGGTTGGTCGTTGTGCTGGCCACATGACACTCTCGTTAACCGTGGGCCGCAGAAACAGATGACCTTTACATCATCTGCCCTATAGATCGCAAGGTCTGATTCAAAGTTTATTCAAGATTTTTTTAGATCTGTTTGTTTGTTAGACTACCTATGTTAGAAGATTATTAATACTTCCCTTGGGTGAAATGTCGAAGCAATATTTCTATTCTGGAGATCATGAATCATCCCTGAAACACATTAGGTCTATCGGCGTTACATGAGCTTGGCAGAATTAAAGTCATTGGTTAACATGCATGACTAGATTGACTTAGGAATCATCTTCTTTTTCTTTGATGTAACGTTCTGTATTTTAATAAGAATTTAACTTATTTGTTGCTTTAGATATCGATACAGGACGGTTTCTAATTCATCGCGTATTTTCGGTCTAAATTTTTTTTATCGATTTCATTTGGGGCCACACTCGCATCGCCTAGGGCCTCCATATTCGCTTCGCCTAGGCCCTCCAATTACTCAAGGCCGGCCCTGATGCCCATTAGGGCCTTCATCTACAGAATTTATTGTTTCTAAAGATGTAATACTTACAGATGTATTCGAACAGACGATAAGATTTGTTTACTTCACAGCCTATGAGACATGGAACACTGTCACAAACATATAGGCCTATAAAACTAGATCTTTAACGGATTCTAAACAAAGACAATATATTGTATTGTTGGTATATAGGCCTACTAATTGGGGCGGGGGGATATTAGGCTGGAGCATGTAACAAGATTAATGTCTTGGGCTACTTTGACCATAAATAATTGTGCGTGTGTGTGTGTGTAAATGACTAAACGTGTGTCTATGTCTATAACGCATGTGTGTGTACCTATATGTGTATTAAGGTAAAAAGTCTAAATGTTTCCATGGTGTGTGTATGTGGGGGGGGGGGGAGGTATGAAAAACAAATCTTTAGTGCATGCTAGCCATCATAAATAAATCAATAGATCCAAATAATTAGAACTATTTTTAGATCTAAACCTTACATAAGCTAGTGCATTCCTATCTCCTCTGACCTCTGCGCCAGCATTCCTCAGTAGTTAATTGACAACGTGATGTCAAACAGGAGTAATGGTATGGACTAATATGTCTTTAGTAGAAATGGAAGTTTTTTTTTTTTTTTTTCACTCCTAATTAGACAACTCTTTAAGTTCAGGCTTGCTTACTTACTTGTTGAATGAAACTAGTCAAGCTAAAACTAAACTGGTAGGTCTATATCCTTTTAGGACTTGGTTAGAGTAAGGTCCCCCCAGTGCTGGATTTAACTATAGGCAACATAAGCTATAGCTTAGGGCCCCCAATTGTTTGGTCGCCCCCCAAATTATGTTTCCAAGGATATTTTCGATCATTTTGGAGAAATAGCTAAGGAAAAATATATGCCTTGTATTGATTACAAGGGGCCCCGTTTCTCAAATAGCTTAGGGCCTTATCATGTCTAAACTCTGTCCTGGGTGAGCCCATTCGTTTTCGGCATCTGGCAGCTTCTTTCATATGAAAGTCTTTGCAAGCGGTCTTTGGACGTGGTCGTGAAATCTAGTTGCTGTTGATTTGATTCTAAGCAGTGATTAACATAATCAAATCAAATTGATCGATTCTAACCTGATCACGATATTATAACTTAAAGATGGCTGTGGAGTTTGCTTTTCGCTTCGAATAGCCCATTACATTCAAGGCTTGGTTAGGTCGGGCCGATTGCTTCATTGTCTGCATTTGCTTTAATTTATTTTATAACTAGTGAATAAATGTCTTTTTTTTTTATTGACTAAAGCAATCAACAAAGCTTTCCGCGTTAGCTAAAAAAGAACGTGTGTAATGTGTACACACAAACTCGTAGGCGGTTCCTGTAGACCAATAGTACTCACATAGGACTGAAAACAATTTTTTTTTATTAGAGAAGAAATCGCAAAATAGCGAAACTTGTCCTCAATGACATTGTTGGACTACACTAGGTTTTAATAAATTGTGTAATTAATTTTTTTTCGAATTAGCCAGTGCTCTAACAATGAATACACATTATTTTGGACAAAGAAAACAACAACAAAACACAAATTAAAATCTTCCCTTGAATATATTGTTTGGTCCAGAGGGTAGTTTTGTAGAAGCATGGCGGTAGTTGAATCTCGGTAAGGGGAGGTCATCATAACGATCACCTGCCAACTAGTGCTAACTATTGTTTAAAAAAAAAAAAAAGCGGAAACTAAAACTCTATGACCATATCACAAGGTCTTCGTTGGTTTACAAAGACCTTCCTTCAGGGAACAGTACCAGAAAAAAAAAAGATGAAGAGGCAGGCTTAGAAAACGATGGGAACACAACATAAAAGAACGGACGGGCCTGCCATTGAAAGAGGTTCTATCCAAAGCAGAAGACAGAGAGGAATGGAGAAAGACGGTCGACAAATCTTGTGTTTTGCTCCAACGGTTCAACAGACTAAGGAACAGGCGAAGGTGAGGTGGGAAGGTGAATGGTAGTGAAGCAGTTTGCAAGATTTTGTTTGCTGCTGCAGATGATTTTATACCAAGCATTGTGAAATTTGATTGTTTTATAAACAAATGTAAATTTCAAGCAATAAGACGTCAAGTAAAACGTAATTATCTTAAATTCTCTTATTTCTAGTAAACTCAAGATATCTAGCTCTTATAATAGGCTAAATAAAAAAAATTATCATAGAGCCCCCATATTGACGACGACATTAAACGACCAAAAAAAAAATACTAGCCATAAATGTTACGCGCTGCTCGCGGGTCTTAATTTGTGTATCACTGTCGATATAGTCACTGAGAGTGTTTTGGTAAAAATTACGAGGTATAATGAGAGCACCGCTCTGCCTTTAACGCGATAATATGAAAAACTAATTAATTGTTGTTTTAAATTATGTTCCACTAATATGCATACTAAATAGATTTTTTTCTCTTTAAAAAAAAAGTAAACATTTTTTTTAAATGTAGTAGTTAGTATGACAGACGTATATAACTTGGCAATAAGATTGTAAAAAAATAATTTTTGTCAAAAAATCTAAATCCGTTTGCATAAATGTGCTAATAATATGGTGAATACACAATCTCCCTTACTAAATAGCCTTCGGTGTTTATTACTATTAATAGTGAATAGTTGTAAATATGGTGTATTTGTATGAAAAAACTGCTTGCATAATTGATTTAAATTTTTTTTTTTCGCTTTCAGAAAATAGAGAACAGCAGTAGTTGCATCAGAACTTTGAATGGTCTAAAATACTATAAAAATTCAATATCTTTTCTAGTTTATGAGATCTGAACGGACCCGTTAGAGTTAGGTGGAATGGGTAAAGGTAAAGTACCCCTTTCAGATCTTGCGATCTATAGGGCAGATGATGTAAAGGTCATCTGTTTCTGTGGCCCACAGTTAATGAGGGTGTCATATGGCCAACACAACGACCAATCTCCTTTACTTTCTCCAACATTATAACATCAGGTACCCATTAGAGCTGGGTGGATTCAGAGGCGCACTAAAGATCCCGAAATTAAAAACTGAGATTTAAACCCGTGACCCATCAGTTCAGAAGCAAAGCTCTTTACCACTCAGTCACCAAGCCCCCCTTAGAAGCTATGGTAACAGCTATTTTAGTGTTAAAAAAAAAAAAAACTGAAATAATTTGTAAAATAAACAAGGATGATGTAAAATTATAAGTTAAAAAAAAACACCTGTAAGTCTACCATTGGATTGAATGAACTTTAATTTCTAGAAGATATTTTAGCTTAAATTTTTAGACTCATAACAGGTTTTCTTAGTTGTATCACATTGAACACAGACATTGTGAAAATACAAACATTATGAGAATACAAACATAATAGAATACAAACATTATTAGAATACAAACATTGTGAGAATACAAACATTATAAGAATACAAACAATGTATAAACACAAACTTTATGATGAAATAAAAATTGTCATACATATCATAAAATATTTCATTCAAAGTAATTAATTTAATCGTATTGAAAACCTAAGATAAAAAAAAAACTTAAAAAAACAACACTAAATTAAAAATGCTTCCTTTTCAAATAAATATTCTTGTACTAATGTATTTTAAAAAAAGTTTGAACTATTAACATGTTTTGATGTGATGATTAAAAAAATAAACAAATGCACTCTTTCGCTCTAAAGTAAAAAAAAAAAATTAAATCTCTGGACTGATTACATGCTTCTCTAGTGACATTCCCACAAAGAAAAGTAAAAAAGAAAATTGCAGCTTTTGGTACTGCAGATATAAAGTCAATAATATACATGAACACTGGATTTATTAGAAAGATGAAAGGGTAACACATTAAGGGAGGACTCATTATAACATACTCAACAATTACCAAACACATCATCTCCCCCTCAGTCAAACAAGTGATATATTAAGGTCTGTATAAACTTTTCATGTATTCTTCATTAATAAAAGATGAGGGGGGAAGCTTTCACAAATAGTTTACAAAAAAAAAAAAAATTCTATGAAAAGATCAGTGCTGAAAAATTAAATATTGAATGGAATATCATTGAATAATACTAAAATAAAACTGAAACAAATGAACAACATATTGATATGACACAGAAATTCATTGAATAAAGCATTTGTTGTCATGCAAACATTCGTTATGGCTTGGCCTGGTAGTAAATAGTGTGTGATGAAACCCGTACTGTAGAATGGAAAAGGGCTTTATGAGCAGTACACATACAAGAATTATATCAATGGAGCCATTTTGCAATACAAATAAAAATGTGCACTTTTTGAAGAGAACAGTTACATTTCCCACAAAATCTATGCACAAATCCAATGAAATGATCTGATCTTATCATTGCCGAGTCTACATTTAATTTCTCTGATATCACTAAAAAAAATTTGTCCCTCAAGGATCTTTAGTGATCTGTAAAATAAATAAGTAAAATATGTAATATTACTTGACTAGTTTTAATACATTTAAATGATATTATCAATATCTGAATTATTTTATTGAGAATTCATTTTTATTATACTACACTCTTTGCATTGATTTCTTCAGAGAAAATATTATTTCACCTTAAAACAAAGCACTGCATTAACCTATTCTTAAGGATTTAAGGTTAGCTCTAAGATAAAAGCAATCCACTCTTAGCAACTATCAGCCTCAAATAGTTAAATAAAAAATTCCATATTAATTCACATTATTATATGTCTTAGATCATCAAAGCATAGCAAAGCTATCCATGGTTCAAAAAAGATTTGTTCAATATCTAAATTTTGTGATATCATTTTACAAATGGAAAGAAATCATGTGCAAGCTTAACACCAGGGTTAACGCTGAGTAACAATTAAAACAACTAGGATTAGCATCAACATCTCTCGGAGTCAATGTTTAGCTTCGCCAGCTATAAATAAATGTGGAAGATGGGTTGCAGAGATGAAACACAAAAATTTGATATGACTCAAAATCTGCTATTTACTCAAACAGAAGAGTGTTTGTAACTTGCTAAAACATTTGAATCAATACCATTTAGAGTTTCAAAACGGAATCACATGGAACCATTAAATTCACAAAGCAACCAAGTCCACAATTTTTCAGAACTTAAATGTAAATTCAGATAAAAGAAACAATTGTCATAGCGAACAAAGCAGAGTCGATTGAACAGTTGAAGAAGCATTAAAGTGAATCAGAAATAATGATTGTTGAATATAAATAAAACAAAGCAAATAAATATATAAAAAATATGAAAAAAAAATCAAAAGTTCTAAGAAAAAAAAATGGCAGCAACAAAAGTATCACTGGTCACTTCAGAAAACAAAAACACACACACACAGAAAGAACTATATAAGACATGCTATATTTAAACTAAGATATTTAGATCTTGCAAGTTTTTCTAAGTTGAATTAGTCAAAGGCTATAAAACTGAATTAGTTTATTTCTCTGAACAAAGTGCATACACATGCATATTCAGAATGATTTAGTTTAAAAAAGAAACCCTAAAAAAATCCCCAAACAATGTAGTTTACAGTTAACATTTTTCTGCTGTAAAATGTTTAACTCATAGCTTGCTATTCTTTGATTGAAATTTAAGAAGGAAAAAAAGGGAGGAGGAAAAAAAACTACCCACACACAGACTTGTATGTTCAAGTTTTAATGAACTGAAAACATGATAAAAGAAATAGAAATCTTAAGTACCTATTACACAGGTTCACTTATTTGCAGTTTCAATTTAAAACATAAACAGTATCACAAAATACAGCGCCAAATTATTCAAACTTTTTGGCTATGCTTTTAAACAAAACCAAAAACATTGTTATTTTCTATAAATGTTTGAAATGTCTAATGATAAATATCTTTTTCTGTTTTTATTAAGGAATTGTACATACAGCTTTCATTTAGTCTTTTTGTTAAATGTGAATAGCATTTTAATTTTTGGTTACTAATTAAAATTGACAAAAAAAAAAAAAAAAAAGCAGATCAAAGAAAAATAAATAGTACCTACACTGTACTGGACTTATAATCAAATCATCAAAACAGTTTTGCTGAAAACACAAATGTCGCAAAAGTCTTGCTTGCACTTTACAACTAAACCTAGCAGGTGGTACATATTACGTTTTACATTTTTCATATGTTCCTTCAGTATTGAACATTAATACACCCTAACTCAAATCTTCAGCAGGATGTCAGGGGATGGCATAGGGTAGGATTCAAACTCAGAACAATATAGACTGCAGTCTAGAGCATATACCACATGCCAGGACTGATACATTCCTCTCAAATGGCATCTAAGTTGCACCTGTAATTTAATTACAGTTTAGTCTGTGGTTAAAATCAAGAGAATATAAAAATGTAGTTTCAGAGTCCAATACAAAAAATCCCTAGGAAACACCTAAAAAAACATTTCTTAACTAATCATCACATTCTTCTGTACATTTATTTATCCAAGAAATGACAAGAAGTTTAATTTTAATTAAACAACAATTAAAAAAAAAAGGATGATCTTTTTTTCTTCACTCCATCTTGAAAATAAGTGACAAGCACTTTTTTTTGTTTTGTTTAATAATACACTGCACTCTTCTATTTATAAAAATTCTTTTTAAACTCACAGCTTCCTAAGTTAGCCAGGTAAAAGGAAAAAATATCTGTTGAAAAAAAGCTTAATTTTTTTTTACCATATCTCATAGAAATACAATTGTTTATTAGGGAAATTGAAAAGACAAAAGTTAAAAAAAAAACTAATGTATTTCAAGATGTTTTAAATGTATGTAGGCTATTTATTAATCTTTAGTTAATAATACTGATTCTGTGATATCTGCATAGCCACTAATTCTCAAAATAAATTACTTTTATACTCTTTATTCAAATGCTCTGGTTTAATTTCACTGGAATGTCTATATTTTATATATGTATAAGTATACATATGATAGAAGTATATAAAAAAAAAGGCAGTATACTATATTTTCATGCATTAACATTTGTTAGCTAACGTACTAGATCTAAAGATTTCTTTGAGAAAGGAAATCTCTTTGTTTTAATAAAAAAATAATAAATCTTTACCTCATTTCTACAATAATTCTAGGCTGCAGGCAGGTTTTAGAATTTGAATTCATACATTTTTTATAATACTAAAAAGCTTAATTATTCCTATTAATTATTAAAGTTTAAAACATTTTTTATACAGATAAAAAAAAGAAAGGGAAAAGGTTAATTTAATAAAATATTAAATTCCATATGTTGATACTGATACATTTGTAGAAAAACATATATTCTTCTTTTTCAAAGTAGAAACTATCTTCTAAGACTAATTTTGTTAAGTTAAATAAAACAAAAAGCAGGAAACAAAAGCAGATATATAACAATAAAAAATAAAATATAAATATTGAAGTATTTATTGACAGGGATGATGATGAAAAAAATCGTTGCACTATACACAAAAATCGTATATATATATTTATTTATAAAACATGACTAAAGAGCTGATCACAGAAATTTGGATGCGTCCTCACTTTATACACCAAACACTTTTTGCATGGTCATGCTGACATACACACACACACTCGCAATTACACTGGAATAGTTGCAAGAAACATTTTAAAATGTCTACTTTTCTAAGGAAAAAAGAAGCTTCAAGGAAAAGCAATTATAGAACTGCAATGCCTTAAGTGATAGTTGCTGACCAATGAGCCGAACGAAATTAAATCTCATCATGACAATGTCAAGGATAGGAATTAATAAATATGTAGGTAATTAGAATTTGGTAATTATTATTATTATATAGCTTCTCTAAAAATGGGAGTGTTGGTAAACAATTATCTGGTTATTGGTTATATTAGGTTCATCTTAATTTTAGGTATATGTTAATTTTAGAACTTTTTTAGCACTTATATATTGATGAATTAATTTGGGAAACATTAACTTCTATCATTTCTAGCCTTAATCAAAACTTTAAATTCTTCTTTGCACTCCATGATGTAACAGCTTCTAGATGCTAATAAATAATGATGACACAGCCACCTCCAACTTGTCGTAAATGAATGTTGACTATTTTGATGTAATAGATTTCTGCAGGAAATAATTCACTTACAATGCAATTAATACAATCAGAACCTAAGTAGGTGAATTGTTTTCTTAAGGCCAAAATAGAGAGAAATTATTTTTCAATCATCAGAAAAAGCTTTCACAAGAATCCACCGTACCATATTATTATTTGTTTTGTTATACACATTTTAGATGTTCCTTCCTATGATTATTTCTTCTTCTAGCTTAACTTATATCTTTAAGTAGATCTTACCATTAATAACACCAAAGCAAGTTTTGTTTTAGATATATAGAAATGTCTTGATATACACTCTACATTATTCAAAATGATTAGTTTTTTTTTGTTTTACATGTTCTTTCAGATTTGATGATTATTTTATACTAGCCCGAACCTCCAGCAGAATGAAGGGGATGGCAGCAGGCAGGGTTTGAACCTGAGAACATTGAGTGCATGGCAGACATCATTGTGACTGGCTTTAACTGTGGTGGTTGAATAGTTTAAATTACAATGTAAGTTTCTAGTTATTAATGTCTTTAGAGAATGCCAGGTCCTTTTTTGTTAAATTATTTTCGGATTTATTTTAAAAAGCTCAATATTTTTTGTAATTTACTTTAGTGTGAGAAACAGTAATTAAAACTGGTATATACAACTAGATCTCAAACACCCATGCCTACGTGGCCAAATCTCAACTGTATATTAGTACAATACAGTACAGTTTCAAATGATATTCCTCTTTTAATTATCCCAGCACAAATATTTCATTCATTTTAATTTGTTAGCCACAGAGCTATTCCCAAAATTTAATGTATCAATAAAAGCTTTAATTTTGTAGGGCAGAAAAGGTATTATTCATAAAATTCCTTTTGAAATATAATTACTAAGATGAACAATTATATTGTACACAGATTTTGTTTCTGAATTTCCATTTACTCACTTTTGCCTTGAAAATTGCTTAGTGCAGTGCCTTGCACAAACACTTTACATTGCTCAAAAGGCAGTGTTCACGCTGCAATTATTTCTTCTTATCTTATATATTACAGAGTTACTTCAAAAAAGAAGATAATTACATAATTACATGACCTACAGACAAGACTGTGTAAGAGATACCCTGTAGTAAGACCTGTACTCATACTCTCTACTTCGTAATAAAACATTTCTGGATTGAACAAACACACACAAAATCCCACAGAACTTATATTTCTTATTCTTACACCGATAAAAGTTTCATTTCTACTAAATTTGGCCTTTTTCTTTAATCCAGTGGGCATACTACCAGATCAACACAGCTGATTGTTCAACAAATTATTTTGGTCTTCATAGAGAACTGGCTAATTAGAATTCTCTCTGTTACAGAGTATCCTCCTCCCATTTTGTTTGCGTTTCATTTCATTTATGAATCAGTAATAGTTACAAGGTGGTGAAGTTATGAAAATTTTTTTTAGAACAGAGAAGATTTGAAATACCAGTAGGATTGCATTAATACCAATACAGTTTGCAAGAAATATAAATATAAAAACTCAAATTGAACTAATCTGACCAGGTTAATAAATATTGTCTTGATAAAAAGGTTCATGTATAATGGTATTTATAAGATTTATGGAGGACATAAAAATAATATTTAGTTCATGAATTTATTTCCACTACATCACGACACACTTAGAGGTCTTGTACATTCATAGTATCCTACCTGTCCACACAACTTTTTAAATATATACAAACAATCAATTTAACCCATATTGAATGAATTAAGTTAAATCATGACATGGATGAAATATTAAACTTACTAGTCAAAATAAAAGGTACAACCATCAACAGACCTGGGCTAGGCTAAGGAGATGGTGTTGGAGCTTTTTCAGAACTAGAAAATAAAGACAAATTACTTTTATATTTCCAACTTTAATTTACTAAGCTATTTATCAGGAAGAGATCAAGGTATTGGGAAAGATAATAACAATTAGTTACTGCTCATTAAATTCTATGTAATTGAGCCTTATATTTTTTTTTAAAGGGCTTAATCGGTTAAGATGAATATCAGTGGTATCTTATCAGTGGTAACTTAGTGGTAATTTGGTCAGAATAAAAATAAGAATAATATTTATATGGGTTACATTCTTTTACCACTTTAAAGTAAAATATGTATGCAAAATAAATATTATCTATCACCTTGAGCTCAACATGAGCAAGGATTGGAGTGGACACAAAATATAAAGTTACAATTTCACCGAGCCTGAACAGTAGTTTATGTAGAAAGGGAACAAAATGTACAGAGAATTATGGGATATCACGAATCATGACAGCTGAATGCTGATCATGGGTAGTAAAAAAAAACGTCATTTAAAATAATATCGACAAGATATCATATTTTCTTAAACTATGTGCTATAAGCTTATGAAAAATTAAATTTATTTTTCAAAGATCTAGGTTATGTTTGATTTTTGTACAAAAAAAGTTTAGGCCTAGTATATAATACTGTCACTCTGTATACTTGTTAAAACTGATCTAGGTATTGATCTAGGTCTAAAGGTTATCTTTTTAAAAGTAATCAAAACATATCAGTTTATTTTTAATGACACAATACGAAAAAATAATTAAAACACAAAGCCACAAAGATGGAACCAAAAAAATCTAACACAAAAAAAAAAAGATTTATATTAGGGCCCATACATGATATGATTCTAAAAAAGGTATCAATGTATTCAAATGCCTTTTAATCTTTACAAAAATGTTAATGTGCTCTTCTTAGTATTTACATTCAGGCTTGTGTTTGTCCAAGTGATCACCATGGTAACAGTTTTGACTAGTTAGTAAAAAAAAAATATTATTAAACAAATGCATCAAATATGAAAGGATGAGTGGCTTCTAGTCAATCTGAATGATGTAATGATACTTCACACACTGCCGGATCATCACTTTATAACTGCATGTATGAAATAATCACGAGTATCCAACTATCCATTCACCATAATCGGAATGAAATAAGCCCATTTCATTTTTTTTTTTCGAAAACTTTTTTTTTGTCTCCCTCTGAAGTCAGAAAGTGCTTCTTGAAAGCAGAAGACGTCAGACGATAGCTTGGCAACATTTGATCCTGCTCGTGCTGATGTATTCCCCAGAATTTGATAGATTTAAATGAGATTACACTTCTGAAAAAATTGAAAAGAAAATATACACTGGTTAATTTCAAGAACAGTTGAGTGCACTTGTTGAGTGTTCATCCTCTCATGACAATTGCTGCAAAAGTCGTTTGTACACCTGTGAGTTGAGGAACCGTGGGTAGGAATCTCGATGCATTAATGTCCATATTTGGAGTTGTGCTTCGTCAAATGTGTGCGGTGTGGGTTCAACCATGTTTCTATTTATAACTTCTCGGACTCGAGAATCTAAACTAACCTGAAAATGAAAAGAAGAAAATGTATGAGTATTGAAAATGTTTATAACAAACTTTCTCTGTTTGTATCAAAACTTATATCACTAGACTATATGACTAGATTGACACATGAAATGCGTAGGATGTAATTATCTTCTTTTTTGAAGCAATGTCTGTAATGTATAAGATATCAAGTTCACAGTTGTTGCTTTATTAATCTATTAATTATGTCATTTTATGTCAGCTTCTGACATTTATTGATGAATGAAATGCATGGATAGAATATATATAATATGTTTAAAATAAAGATAACTTGTGAATTAAGTATCCTTAATTCTGATAAAAACTCTATATTAATTTTATCATTTAAATTTAAGTATAGGTTATGAAATAGTGTTACTCAGCTTATAAGCATTGTATTATTTAGATGAGATTAAAGAATATTTTCTAAAAAATTTTAAAACAGTCTTAACTCTTAACATTTGATCACTATTTAGAATTTATTTTAATTTATAGTCTATTAAATACTTATTACAATTTTTTTTTTAAAGTGCAGCTGAAAAAAAAAGTTTTAAAAAATCTTTTACTCTTTTTTTTTTAGTCCAATTTGTTTTGTACACATAAGTCATAATAGATCTAGCATCTCTACAGATTTTGTCTAATATAGAAGTGAAAATAAATAATCCAATGGTGTGTATATACTCTCATATAGGCCAGTGTTTCCCACACTTTTTCCTTCACGGAACACTTTGCACATTCTGAGTATTTAACGGAAAGCTGCCAATTTTTTTTTTTTTTTTGAAAGATTAACTCACATTGTGGCCTACTAGTTAAATCTAATTATTCCAGTAGTTCGTGGAACACCTATTCAGGAACACAGTTTGGGAAAGCCTGGTTTAGGCCTTCAGTTCAATGACCATCTTCGTTTAATGGCCGACTAGAGCACTGACCTGCATGTAAATTTGTAATAAGACGGTTTGTTCTGTCAGACAAAGATCTACTGAGTATACAGAATATTTCAATAATTTCTTTCTTGCCAGATCTCTTTCTCTCTCTCCCCCCCCCCCCCCCCAACAGAAGCTCTCACTCTTCGTTTTCCACAAAGTCAGTCGCGATCAAATTGAGTCATCGATTTTGTGTCCCAACAACTACGGAATCTTGCTCTATAATTTCCCCCCAAATATTTTCATCCTCTTAAGAAAATATCAGCGTGGGCAGTTCTTGATTTATTACATCTAAATGTAACTAACTAACTGGAAGGTTGCCTGGTCGAGTGGCGATTTAAGCGCTCAGGACCGTCATTCGATGGTCCTGGGTTCAAACCTTTTCCACTGCCTCCCCCGTCGTCCTGCGGGAGGTTTAGACTAGACTTATCGTGAAATCTGAAGGAACATCCGAAATATGGAAAACCAACCAACCGATTTGAATAATGTAGAGTATATAAATACAATCATTTCTGTATATCTAATGACAAAGCTTACTGTTGGAGCTCTTTATGTTTAATGTAGGGCCTATATCTATACAAATCTACATTAAACTAAAAGCAAGAAGAAGAAATAATCGTAGCTTTTTAGGTCTAAAGATATTTATAAAAAATCAGATTGTTTGAAATTTAAACTATCAATTGTGCTGCTGAATATTTTAAACAAGCTAAAAAAAAAAAAAGACAACAATAACAACAACGCGGTGCTTATATAAGGGAAAGAGCAACATCTCTCAATATTGCAAGATCTATCCCCCATGTGTATATTTAAAATAAAATTACGTCACTTTATTACTACTAATTAATTAACAAATTGTTTTGTTTTATTGATTCATGTGTTGTCATTGACAATGACTGATTGTGCAAAGTTCCAACCAGATCCGAGAATGGGAAAGAAGACAAATAACGCCTACAAGATTAGTACCAGACAGACAGAGTGAGTTGATATAAGCTTTGTACAAATCAGTCAAACTACCAGGGCCGGATTTACCTCTTGACAACACAAGCTATAGCTTAGGGATCCAAAGAATTATTTAGCACTAACATATATATTAAATGGACAATAGGGCCCCATGTAAATAGCTTAGGACCTTTTCAAGGCTAACTAGGTTAGCAGCTTTTAAAAACTTTGGGACAAATTACTCCTAACGATAATTGGCGAACTGTTAGGGTTGAACGAAAATTTGGTTACGGCAGACGACACTTCTAAAAAAAGATCAGATGTATTTATAAAATGCAAATAGGCCTAAATATGTAAAATATATATTGTTGGGAGGCGGCATCGTGTATTAGCCCCAAATTTCATTCATAAAACCAGAATTTGGAATCACTGCGCAATTAAAAAAAAAGACAAGAACATGTGCCTTAGCAGACGTGAATGTTGAATAACTTTTAGCGCCAAAGGTAAAATAAGTGTCGAGAAAACAGAACGTGGACCGTGGGTCACCAAAACATCTTTGTGATAGCCATGTCACTAAAACATCTTTATGAGAGCAATGTCACTAAAACATCTTTGTGAGAGCCATGTCACTAAAACATCTTTGTGATAGCCATGTCACTAAAACATCTTTATGAGAGCAATGTCACTAAAACATCTTTATGAGAGCCATGTCACTAAAACATCTTTATGAGAGCAATGTCACTAAAACATCTTTGTGATAGCCATGTCACTAAAACATCTTTATGAGAGCAATGTCACTAAACATCTTTATGAGAGCAATGTCACTAAAACATCTTTGTGATAGCCATGTCACTAAAACATCTTTATGAGAGCAATGTCACTAAAACATCTTTGTGAGAGCCATGTCACCAAAACATCTTTGTGAGAGCCATGTCACCAAAACATCTTTGTGAGAGCCATGTCACCAAAACATCTTTGTGAGAGCCATGTCACCAAAACATCTTTGTGATAGCCATGTCACTAAAACATCTTTATGAGAGCAATGTCACTAAAACATCTTTATGAGAGCAATGTCACTAAAACATCTTTATGAGAGCAATGTCACTAAAACATCTTTATGAGAGCAATGTCACTAAAACATCTTTGTGAGAGCCATGTCACTAAAACATCTTTATGAGAGCCATGTCACCAAAACATCTTTGTGATAGCCATGTCACCAAAACATCTTTATGAGAGCCATGTCACCAAAACATCTTTATGAGAGCAATGTCACTAAAACATCTTTATGAGAGCAATGTCACTAAAACATCTTTGTGAGAGCCATGTCACTAAAACATCTTTATGAGAGCCATGTCACCAAAACATCTTTGTGATAGCCATGTCACCAAAACATCTTTATGAGAGCCATGTCACCAAAACATCTTTGTGATAGCCATGTCACCAAAACATCTTTGTGAGAGCCATGTCACCAAAACATCTTTGTGATAGCCATGTCACCAAAACATCTTTGTGATAGCCATGTCACTAAAACATCTTTGTGAGAGCCATGTCACCAAAACATCTTTGTGAGAGCCATGTCACCAAAACAACTTTGTGATAGCCATGTCACCAAAACATCATTATGAGAGCAATGCCACTAAAACATCTTTGTGATAGCCATGCCACTAAAACATCTTTGTGAGGGCAATGGACGTTTTTTATAAAATTTGGTGAACCAAGAGTAACCCAAAAGTTCACACGCTGACCCCGTGGGTGCGCGCGTGTAAGCGACGCAGTGTAATGAGAAGAGGGGAAATAAATCAATAAAACCTTTCCAACCAAACTTCACTTCTTGTCCGGTTCCTGACATTGAAGTTTCTTTCCAAGGTTGCAGTGACGCTGTAATGTCACAATCTTAGTGGCAGACCACAGAGTGGCCACACAAAGGCGGCAGTTCAAACTAAAGTGTGGGCGTTACACACAAAAAAAGCGGGGGGGGGGAGGAGGAAGGGAGGTTAAGTTTGGCATCACGTGATGTAGAAAAACGTCTTTAGGAGCACAAGAGCGAGAGAGCTGCCAATATATATATATTTGTTTGATTGCGCTGAAGTCCGTTGTGGGCGGGTGGCCTACAATGACTTGATTAAACAGTCCAGAAGTGTATGAGGGTCGGGGAAGAAAGAGGCAGGGACAAAGTGCAAGACCATGCGCTGGTTGGCTTCAAAAAAAGATAAGCAGAAAGCTATTGATTTGTTTTATTATTGCTCACAATGAAAAGTCAGCGCAGGACTTAGATTTACATGTACACCCAACATTTGAAGAGCACATCTCTACTAAGCAGGCGCGGTGGCTGAGCGGTACAGCGCTTGGCTTCCGAACCGGCATCCCGGGTTCGATTCCTGGTGAAGACTGGGATTTTTAATTTCAGGATCTTTGGGCGCCGCTGAGTCCACCCGGCTCAAATGGGTACCAGACATTAGTTGGGGAAAAGTGAAGTCGGTTGGACGTTTTGCTGGCCACACGACAACCTTGTTAACCGTAGGCCACAGAAACAGATGACCTTTACATCATGCGCCCTGTAGATCACAAGGTCTGAAAGGGGAACGTTACATCTTTACTTACGCAGACCCTTAACGAAATAACTCATTAACCTCTGGGTTTAATTGCATCATCAATCAATTAAGCTGACAATAACATCTCAAAACATCTTATTCTAGCTTCTTTTATTCCCCCACTAAATCTCTTACTGCTCACGGTCCAGGGCATTTTGGCTTCCTGTTATATAACTTGTGTCTCTTCTTAATGTTTTATTCAATAATTGAAACTCAATTTCTTCTGCTCATTTGATATCTACAGTAAATTAATGACCTTCGTCGTGAGTGCTCGATGATTGCACTCGTTCTCCGAGGTCTCCCACTCCTTCCCATCAAAGGCCACCCAAAGTAGTTTCAATCCATTGCTTCCAACCATCTTTCCTTCTGAACTCCTCCCCCCCCCCTACATTGTACTGCATTAGCCTGAAAGATACTCTAAACCATTTCCCAGTAGCCTATCTTGTATGGTGAAGCGCGACCACCGGAGGACAATGATTATGCTTGCCCTGGATATGGCAAAATATGCAGGTCACAGCAGGGGCTGCGTAGCCACAGGAAATACTGCATTCTTCATTAATTTTCGGACTCGAAGACAAGCCTTATTATCTTGTATGGACGTTATAAAATAAAAATAAATGCTTGTACCTTTCAGACGTTCCTTCACTGAGACTAAGATTTCGCATAGGGCATTTAGTAGCCAACTGACCATTGCTCTGCACAAAACATTTGAAATGTGACGAGTTTCTTCAGTAGTCCATTTAACGGTCAAATTAAACGTAGAAAGTTCTTCAAAACTACAGCTAATACCTATGAAAGTATACCACCTAGATTCCTTTTAGTTTAATATTATTACTTTTTTTCTGTGTAAAAATGTCTCAATTACAATTTAACAATCATAAATCAGTAAAAGACTGGTATGTTAGTTCTCTAGCGACACTACGATGAATGGAATGATTCATAAATTCATTAAAAGATGCTGCACTGATAGTACTGCAGTTCCACTAAAAGGTTATGCAATGCTAATGCTTGTATCCTAGTTTACGTGTAGAAATGGCGATGATAGTATCCACGAGCCAAAATATACATAGATTGCTCACATTTAATGGACATAAGCTTTGTGTTAGCCTAGCGCTAGTCGTACGAAAAATGAGGGTGGGGGAGGCTTAAGAAAACAAAAACGAAACACAGAAAATGCCCAGAGTGTCAGTGAAAAGCTGAAAACTATGCTGAAAACTCGTTAAAAGGACAGCCATTACCGGACACTGGAAGATTCGAAGAGGCTACAGCGTGAGCAATCAGCCTTAATCCGTTCGTTACCGCTAGGGGTATAGACACACATGCAAGCGTACACATGCACACTGCCTAACAAGCAGGCATAGGCGTACACTCCCTCACCTCATATAGTTCACTCTCACACATGCACTAACACTCACACTTACTCTCTCGCATACTTGCTCACTCATTTAGACAAGACACCCTCGAACTAATTCATGGACATTCGTTTTACACATTGAATGTCCAACATCAAAGAACATGGCACCCTCACCCCCCCTCCACACAATAGGAAGAGGAAATATTTGTTTTGGTCCAATTCTTAAAGCTTTTGAAGCTTTTCGTGAAGTAAAATTTGTTAAATACGCATCGATATATTTCATACGTCTTAGTAAAATAGTTTGCAAATAATACCATTAGCATACAATTAAACGAATGCACTGGGACTTCAGGTAAATTTTTTTTATAAATATCAGTGCATCAGCAATTCCTTCTTTCTATAACATTGACTACAAAGACTTGTGTTACTTATTAGTATGAATGTCTATATACTAGATCTATATGGAGAACGTTAAGGTTGACTTGTAGCACCAAACTGCTGACTGCTGGTAGACAACTAAACCGCTGTAGGCGTGATATATCTTAACGAATAAAACTTTAAATAACTTGAACACTTTCCCAGTGAACAATAATTTATAAAATATACAAATATGAAGTTAAAATAAATGTAGTAGAATTTCGTAATAGCATCTCTTAACAAAATGTAACTCACTATAATAACACAACCTTTCAGTCTCGCGTTCTGGAGTCGTCTGCCCCAACTAAGGCCAAATGACGGCAATGCCACCTATATTGCATCATTCACAGCCAATCGCTAACCTCTTCCCACCGTCACCATAGAAACACACACACACTGTACACACACTCCATAACAAGTATGCTATTTTCTCTTTAGTAGGGCCTAATTGAGATACTAGTATCTATTAGGCCTGTGTTTCCCAATGTGGGGTATGTGCCCCCAGGGGTAAGTGAAGACTTTGAAGGGGTTACGCGATGCACCTCATTAACAATATTGTGTTCTGCTAATAAATTAAAGTGTGGGGTCTGGGCGAGTGGTACTCTGCATTACAAAAATTCTAAAAGCGGGTAAACATAGGTCAAAAGTTTGTGAAACACTGTTTTAGGCACAAATCACAAGCTGAATGACACTTGTAAAAATAAAAATAAAAATACATGTATAATCAAATGACTTTGTAGTATAATATGGCCTACAATGTTTGTTTTGCTAAAACAACAACAACAACAAAAGCAGTGTAATTTGAGTGTAACATACTTGGCTAGTGGATATCAACAATATAATTTATAGTGGATATCAACAATATATTTAAATCATACTCTAAACCGGTTTAATGGGAGGACCCGACAGAAAGGGACGAAAATACTTTAGAAATTGAACATTTTCATTTCCCCTTTGATTCTAATATTTAAAAACCTTAACACGATCTACAGCAACTGTCCAGCCACCATGGTTTTAGGCTCTTGTTTCCACGAAGTTAAGAATTGAAATAGAGATATTGTAATAAATTCTATTAAAAGAATATAAACAACAACAAATATAAACATGGGGTAGAGGCATGCCCTAGTTCTCCAATTGTTTTAATGCTGTGAGCTTTTTGAAGTCTTGTCTTTCTTGATACGCGTATCTCAAAATGGTCACCACTCGAATAGCTAGATCAACCTCTCCAGTCCTCCCCCGCCCTGCACGCGTCAATCAGTTCAGCTCCCTGATTAGATTTCTTCACATCAATGATCAGATTTCCGGTTCGGTCTGACCCATGGCCAACATTTCTCTCTCCGAATGTTTGATCACATAGAACTTTCCAGCTAGTTCTTTCTGTTAGAGCTTTTCTTTCTAGCTAGTTCTTCCTATTACATTTCTTTCTAGCTAGTTCTTCCTATTACATTTCTTTATAGCTAGTTCTTCATATTACATTTCTTTCTAGCTAGTTCTTCATATTACATGACCTTCTAGTTTGTTCTACATAATACATGGAACTTTTCTTCCTAGCTTTTTTTTTCTATTGTATGGGACTTTTCTTTCTGGTTAGTTCTTTCTATTATGCAGAGCTTTACTTTACAACTAATCCTATCTATTAAATCGAACTTTTCTTTCCAACTAAATTTTTCTATTATATAGAGCTTTTCTTTCCAACTAATTCTTTCCATTATAGGGAACCTTTCTTTCCAACTAATTCTTTCTATTATAGGGAACCTTTCTTTCCAACTAATTCTTTCTATTATATAGAGCTTTTCTTTCTATCTAGTTCTATCTATGAAAAAAAAAGAACTTTTATTTCTAAAATACATCCATTAATTCATTCACTACGACAAATCGGAACCGGGTTCGAATCCTGGTGAAGACTGAGGTTTTTTACTTTTGGGATCTCTACTTTGCAATTATAAATGCCTTGCAGGTGTCATGCCATATAAGCAGATGTCATATACGCAAATGTCATGTCATATACTGATATATAGATCCATGTAGCACAAGTGCATTTTAGTTAGTTTTTTTTTAATCATCTGCTCTTTCCAAGAGGTCAGCTTGTTCTTTGCGTTTCAAAGACATATATGCTACGTGCTCGATTTGAGTTACGAAGCAAGTTGCCTCAAAGTGTTCCCTCCGTCTGCTACCCCTAGAAGACGTTTGCTTGGGCTCTGAAGGCTCATATTTTTTTTTTACAAAGTATACAAAAGTAACCTGCTAGCTGGACTGTCGTTCGAATTTCTCGATGGTCCAGGGTTCATACCCTGCCCGCTGACTTCCCCCGTTGTCCTTCGAAAAATTTGGACTAGGACATATTCATCTCTGAAGGAACATTTGAAACATGTTTAGACACACATTTTTTTTACATTTTCCTTCGTCATGTGTGAGGTTTAAAATAGTAAGTAGATTGTTATCAGGTGACCAGACGTCCCGACTTAAGACATGACATTCCTGCTTTGGACCGCCTGTCACGCTTTTCATAAACTGTCCGGGCGAGACGGTCAATTGCTCGCTTTCATAAAAAAAGTCGATAAATGTCACGCTCTTAAAATCTTTCTTAATCTTTTAACTAATAATTTTTAAGTTATCACCATTCGGCGTTTTCTTCTCGGTCCTTATTTCATGTTCACTGCTTAGCAAACTCCTTGTGTTGAGGCATGATTAGTGCTTTTACTTTGCAGCATCCTGTCTTCTTCTCATAAACTGACGTCTGCAAGTTTTCTTTCGACTTTTGGCGTGTTTTTCTCGCTGATTCTGTGAATCAATTCCAGCATACAGTGATCCTTGGCTTGGCTTTCTTTTCTGTTCAAGTCCATGTGAGGGTAAGGGATGTCAAACATCGAAGTTGACTTAGAGAGTTCCCGTTTGTAAAAATGGCACAAAAAATCAACAACAACAATGGCAAACAATAACAGTGGCGCACGAAGCTTGAAATGTCAATGACATTTGTCTGTCGCACATGTGGATAAAACCTAACATTTGAATGCAGATCGTAACTTTCAATTGCTATCTCCCAGTAAGCCTCCATTAAAGTAGCCTACTTCTCCAACTTTTAAATAGTGGTATGATTCATCAATTTGCAGCCGCTAAAGGTATTTATAATACAGTTTTCCATGCAGGGACAGAAATGTCAGTGCTCATAGTATTGGCGGATCGGTTCAATATAAAAGCATGAAAACCTGAACAGGTTCATCCTCAACGAAGTACAACGCATTGATGACGCGAGGTGGTTAGAAAAACTGGTGTAGCAGCGACAATCGTAAACTTTTACCAAAATTATGCCGAGTGCCGGGTATTTCAAGAGAGAGAATCGGCCTATTGGACAGGTTTACGCTTTCAGATAGATCGCAAAGAAAGATGATCTGTCTCGGGAAATGTTTCAGAAAAGAATGCAATTATTTAAATTATTGTGTTTGTAGGCCAACATTGTGTGTAAATTGTGTGTGTGTGTGTACATGATGTTTTGTACTGATGTGTAAGTTGTTGAAATATTGCTCGAAAAAATTATAAGCCTGTTCATTTGACGTCACATGATCGATATGTGTCCCGCTTTGGTTCCCCGAATATCTGGTCACCTTAATTATCTTCAACTCTGTAGGAACTTCCGAAACATGTAAAATATTTTACAAATAACAGGCACTGATTATAGTTTTAGATTGTATTCCATTTGTTTAATATTTGGTTGATATTTAGTTAATATTTGGTTGATATTTGGTTAATATTTGGTTAATATTTGGTTGATATTTTGCTAATATACGCCTACTGACACGAAATAATCTAGATCAATAAACATAAAAAAAATAAATTATAATTCGTTTCATTTGAATTCGACAAGTTCTTGACCTAAATGACTACCAGTAGTTCCCCCCCTCTTCCCCCCCCCTCCCCACATGTATCTGTCGGTTACAGCATCGTCTTACCTCTTTAGGCGAGAGTATAGATATATAATCCTCATATATTAGCCTGGCCTTTTCCTCTATAAGCTCGGGGTTATCCTCCTTCTTGAGGTCCTCACATGCCAAATAAAACAACATGTTCTCTTCACTGTACTCCGACCTGAGGAATTCCCGAAATAACTTCCGTCCTCCTGAAACACAGATACACAATTTAAATGGGATTGATACTGACTCTAAGTCCGGAATAAATGTGACAGAGACGAAGTCCTGAATAAATGTGATAGATACTGACTCTAAGTCCTGAATAAGTGTGACAATTGCTAAATTTAAGTTAAGAGTAAATGTGATAGATGCTAACTCTAGGTTCGGAGCAACTGTGATAGATGCTAACTCTAGGTTCGGAGCAACTGTGATAGATGCTAACACTAGGTTCGGAGCAAATGTGATAGATGCTAACACTAGGTTCGGAGCAACTGTGATAGATGCTAACTCTAGGTTCGGAGCAACTGTGATAGATGCTAACTCTTGGTTCGGAGCAACTGTGATAGATGCTAACACTAGGTTCGGAGCAACTGTGATAGATGCCGAAGCAGGACGTTTTGGCGCCGCCGTTTTGGCGACGCCGTTTTGGCCCCGCCGTTTTGGCGCGAAGGTCGTTTTGGCGCCAGCCGTTTTGGCGACGGGACGTTTTGGCGCGATATACATTATGTACGTTTATTGTATTATTTCTTTTAAAAGAATTATTCATATCTATGTTTTGCATGTGTGTTTGTGTTTCACATCATTTTATTTAATAAACATTTTGGCTTGTGTATGTGTGTTTATTAAGAGGCTCACTTTTATTTTCAAAAAGTTTTTTTAAGATATTACTTTAAAATTAAAAAAAAAAATTAAAAAAAAATGAAACGATGATAGACTAAAAATTGATGCAATTATTTGTTTACATTAACATTAATAATAATAATAATAATAATAATAATAATAATCTTTATTATCTGTAAGGAAATTTGTCTTACAATTTGTGCATTACACCAAACAAAAAACATTATAACTATAAGAAACCAAAGTGTACATTCACACCAGACTCACTCATAATTTACATGTGACAAAGTTTATACCAGATTGTTCTTATTTAATGATTTGATTGCCAGGGGAACAAAAGAGTGTTTGTGTCTGTTTGTCTTTGCTATCGGTGTCTTGTATCTCTTTTGTGATGGTAAAATCACAAAGTCCTGACACAAAGGGTGATTCTTTATTTCGAGGATCTTGTTAGCTTTTTTATAGATGTTTGTCTCAAACAACTGCCCAAATGGGGTTTGTTTTTTGCCAATAAACATTGGTTTATTTAATGACTTTGGTATGTAGACTTTGGGCCGCTCTCGGAATTAAAGATTAAGGATTATAAATTCGCACCTAGGGATGTCAAGTGGAGTGCTAGAAACAGATTATCGTCTTACGCGTGAGAGAGGGGAGGGGTGGAGGAAAGAGTATATACAAGGAGTGAAATGTGAGCAGAAGAGAGGGGGCGGGATAGGTGTCACATGTAATGACCATTCCCAAGGAGATGATCGCCAGACGCATGACGCCAACGACCAGTGCTCGGTGCTGGTCTTGTCTTCAATTGTTTAACTCTACCTGCGTCAATGCGAGATGTGTCACCCAAATCACCCCTACCCAATTTCTCAAAATATATCTTTTCAAAGTATCTTAGTGTCGTGAATTTGTTTCTATCTATTGTCGCCCAGAGTGTTTGTTTATATTGGTGGATTCACGTTAGAGTTTGTACTGACCACATTCCGAGTCTTGATCTTTACTATGTGTGGAGTTATTGTCGTCATTCAGCGTAATAGAGCGTTAGATGTTTTGTTATATTACAGTGTGAGACTTAGCTAATTCGTATATTACACTAATGTCAAATAAAAAACTAAATCTTTTGGAAAGAAATCCAAAAATGTCATCCAGTGCGATTAGCAGAACTCACATATAGCATGTCATAACCATTCAGGAATCTGACTTATTATAGGCCTATATTCATGAAATAAGCAAAACCTTTATAATTAAAAAAAAAACAATTCGCTGAACGGTGTTAGAATTCACACTATACATACAATATTATGGTAGAGTGAAATAAACATTATTATAAAAGTTACGTGCTTATTAAATTATCGTCAAATGATATCTCGCGCCAAAACGTCCCGTCGCCAAAAGGGCTCGCGCCAAAACGTCCCGTCGCCAAAACGGCGGGGCCAAAACGGCGTCGCCAAAACGGCGGCGCCAAAACGTCACGTACCGGATAGATGCTAACTCTAGGTTCGGAGCAACTGTGATAAATGCTAACACTAGGTTCGGAGCAAATGTGATAGATGCTAACTCTAGGTTCGGAGGAAATCTCAACTTCAAGTGTTTCCTTCAAAACAGGAACATGCCACAATATGTGACAATAACATTATGCTATTTATGTATTATGTCGCAAATATATCTTTCAGGTGGACAAAGATGACACGTATTCATATTGTTACGAATCTCACTATCCAGGCTCTCTGCAAACTGCACCATACACCACCAACTTAAAGAACTTGACAACTCAGGGCTCCAAAGTAACGTAACACTTTAATAGTTGAATAAATAACAGCCAATACTGTACAATTGGCAACACGTACACTGTACAAATATCTCTCCGATAACACCGTTCCGCAGTATCAACTCTTGCACTGGCCTCTCCGTCTCGTTCCGGGCTTGCACTGGGTTCAACAGTTCAGGACTGACTTCACACACTAGGCTCGTTGTGTCGGACTCGATCGCAGACCAAGATCAAGACGCCAGCCGTCTCAACTGTACTTGACAGTACTCCGCACTGAACCGTCGTAATGCTCCGTACAGAACCACACCGCTGAACTGTGCTGTAGTCGACCGGACTGTAGTGAACCGGGCTCTGAACTCCTGCCGTGAACCCGCTTTCTGAACCGTCTTGACTGCGACACCTCCGCTCTTTATATAGGGTCCCTACTGGCCTTCTCGAACCGGACAGAACGCCACTCGACGTTTCTAGGTGGTCATATGACTACAACTCTCGTGACGCTCATGAGCTCTGTTCACTACGGCGATCCTTCCCGAACCGTCCTGTTGATACTCGACTCGGTTGACCGTCGGAGCTCGTCACGGTTGACCGCTCGTCTAGCGCTGGCCTGGGGCGAATTGCGTCGGCTGACTACACTCACACCACTACCCCCATCTGTGCCACCACCAAGTTTATAACACTGCCCCCTCCTTAGATCTGTCCGTCCCGGACAGAATCAACATCATGACATTGGCTGTAAAGTTTCATCGCTGCAGGCGGGGGTCGATCAGTGGCAGTTGGCTTGCCTCTTGAGCTTGATGGAGCCATCCATGTTGCAGTCAGCTTCCTTCTTCTCCTCCAGTTGGCCTTCACCTGGTTGCCCCGCCGTCGTGCTTTCATTGCCATCCACGTGGAATTCAGAAGACGTTTTCTTCTCCACCAGTTAGCCTTCATCTGGGTGTATCGACGTCGTGATCGCATCGTCATCCATACTGCACTCAGCAAAAGTCGTCTTCTTCTTCTTCTCCGCCAGTTGGTCTTCATGTGGCTGCAGTGATATTGAGGTTGCATCGTCATCCATCTTGCATTCAACAAAAGTAGCCTTCTTCTTCTTCGCCAGTTGGTCTTCACGTGACTGCAGTGATGTCGTGGTCGCGTCGCTCTCTTGTCGTTCGGTATTGAGGGCAGCCGTTTGGCACATGGAAAGGTATCGGATGTAAGGGCTGGGGATACCAAGATTGTTGGCAAAAGAGGTGGCTTCATAGGGCTTTGCGAAGAAGGACTGGGATGGGCTTCAAATCCACAGGACAGGGAATTGTGGGACAGGTCATCATCTTCAGCCTTGTCTGGAGGGCATGCTCGTGGGGCAGGTTGGCAACACTCCTCGTGCAAAGGTCCCTCGTCTTCGGCTTCAGGCTCCATTCGGCTTTCTTTACCACCATCAGGACCTCTCTCTTTCGTCTCAGTATCGGGCCAATCACTTGTTGGTTTCAGACCTTGTCGATGACTTTCGTCTTTCAAATGTCCATCAATGTCAACGTCAGACTGCCTTGGATTCTCTTTACCACCATCAGGACTTTCCTCTCCAGTCTTGGCAGCTGGACCAACGTCTGTTAGGTTCGGACCTGGCTGGTATCTCTCAACTTGCATATGTCTCTCAACGGCTTCGTCAGGTTTCAATGGGTCATCATGATCACCACCAAGGCTCCTCTCTCTGGCTTTAGCATCTGAACGAACGTCTGAGTTGTTGATTCTCTCCTCCACAGCAGGTATGCGTTGGTTCATGGCGGCTATCTTGGTGTTCATGGCATCTATCTTGGAATTGGTGTTTTCCAGCCCCGAGTTCATAGCTGCCATCTGTCCCTGCATAGCTGCCATCTGTTCCTGCATGGTACTGGTGATCTGTTGCTGCATACTACTGGTGAGCTGTTCCAGCAAGTCCGGTTCGACTTCAAAAAGATATGTGTCCGGATCTTCATTTTCTTCCAACATGTCTTCTCGGAGGCGTGCTTGTAAAGTTTCCTTGTTTCCATATGCCTTCAGCCTTTGTCCATGAAGTTCTTCCTTCAGTTCTCTAAATTCAAGTTCGTACAGCAGTTTCAGACGAGCCATAGTAGATCCGATCCAATCCGATTCCGATCCGATCCCACTTCTGACACCAGTTGTTACGAATCTCACTATCCAGGCTCTCTGCAAACTGCACCATACACCACCAACTTAAAGAACTTGACAACTCAGGGCTCCAAAGTAACGTAACACTTTAATAGTTGAATAAATAACAGCCAATACTGTACAATTGGCAACACGTACACTGTACAAATATCTCTCCGATAACACCGTTCCGCAGTATCAACTCTTGCACTGGCCTCTCCGTCTCGTTCCGGGCTTGCACTGGGTTCAACAGTTCAGGACTGACTTCACACACTAGGCTCGTTGTGTAGGACTCGATCGCAGACCAAGATCAAGACGCCAGCCGTCTCAACTGTACTTGACAGTACTCCGCACTGAACCGTCGTAATGCTCCGTACAGAACCACACCGCTGAACTGTGCTGTAGTCGACCGGACTGTAGTGAACCGGGCTCTGAACCCCTGCCGTGAACCCGCTTTCTGAACCGTCTTGACTGCGACACCTCCGCTCTTTATATAGGGTCCCTACTGGCCTTCTCGAACCGGACAGAACGCCACTCGACGTTTCTAGGTGGTCATATGACTACAACTCTCGTGACGCTCATGAGCTCTGTTCACGACGGCGATCCTTCCCGAACCGTCCTGTTGATACTCGACTCGGTTGACCGTCGGAGCTCGTCACGGTTGACCGCTCGTCTAGCGCTGGCCTGGGGCGAATTGCGTCGGCTGACTACACTCACACCACTACCCCCATCTGTGCCACCACCAAGTTTATAACAATATGTTAAAATATTCATCTACAATTTATTAAATATACACATTATTTCTTTGTTAAATCTTGCCTATTATATTATTCTTAATTATAAATTCATTTTGTAAAAGATTGCAGGGAGATAAAATAAAAATTGTGCGAAGCTTGAACCAATTGAAGGACGTCTTTCAAATAGGAGCTTTAAAGTTTATTTTTCACCTTCAACTATCCAAGACCGGCCTTACGAATTGCGGGACCCAATTTGGTGGATCCTTGCGAGGCCCTCTCTTGTAATATTGTTTTTTTTTACAATAATAACTATTATTATTAATCAGATCATAATACACACATTTGTTATACAAAGTGCGTAGGAAGCAACTCAAACGCAATAGGTGCCTTTGGGTTAATTAAAGTTACGCCAATCGTAGGATAAACTAAATATGTTAACCCAAAAGTCCTACATCTTTAAAAGCATGTGACATGAGCCATGACTGATAGTGTTATGCTTAATTTAAATTGCGGGGGCCCTGCCAGGTGTGGGGCAATCGGTCAAATCGGTATAAAGCAGGCCTTTCAACTGTCCATTAGTCTGTAGAAATGTTGGGGAGCCACACACGTTCTGTTGACCATCTTTCTCCATTCCTCTCTGTCTTTTGCCTTGGATAGAATTTCTTAAAATGGAAAGGCCTGTCAGTTCTTTAATGTTGTCTTCCCATCGCTTTCTTGTTTATTTTTATCAAACAAATAAAAGTTCAAAGTTCAGCATCTAGCCACTTACCTGAACACTTCATTAGTTTCTCAAAAGATTCACCCCATAACTTTAACTCTTCTAGCGTAGGTCTGCGGAAACAACAACAAAACAGAATAGAATATCCGGCAGAAGAATAGAGAAATATACTTTTGCAAAACTATGACGATACAAGATAGTTATGAGACTCTGGTGTAAGCTTGGTTAAATGATTACTAATCCTGGGACAGATTTTGGGTGCATATAATTTAGCTTAAACAACGAGAATCATGAAATAGAATTGACTTGGTCAGTTTGTATAATTTTTCGTTAACAAGATAACAAAGGGATTTTTTGTTTTGTGTTATACAAACTCTAGGTGGCCCCTGCTGGCCAATAGTGTTCACACATTATTTTGTAAATAAACAAAGAGAGAGAGAGAGAGAGAGAGAGAGAGAGAGAGAGAAAGAGAGAGAGAGAGACGCAGAGAAAGGGGATAAACTGATCGATAGAGAAACTTAAATCGAACCGATAAAAAGAGAAAGAGACAGAGAAAGAGAGAGGAAGAGAGGTTGGTGTGGAGAAAGAGAGGAAGTGGGGAAAGAGAATATATGCGGAATGAACGAGTCAATATTTGCGATATTATCATAACGAAATATGAGCGGTCAAGCTAGTGTACTCACGGCTCGTCTTTCTCTGGCATAGTTGTGAGTTTATTGTCCCTGGACTTGTCTGCACCGCCATTGCTGCTTTTTACTGCCAAGCTGGGGAAGAAGGGAAGAAACCAATGAGAGAAACGTAACTTACTTTCTAGAGAGGTATATAGACCTTGACCCTTAACATTATCTATGTCTAGAATACATCAAACCGTTAGGATTGAAGACATCACAATGAAACGATCACAAGAGACACACACACACACAGCCAAAGCCACACATTGTTATATAATTTACAAACAGAGAATAAAAGAGTAAATGTTTATGCATCTGTATATATGTGTGCAAACATCTGTGTGTATGTGTCTAATTATCCGTGTGTGTGTGTGTATACATCTGTGTGTAAGTGTGCCTCACATATGTGTATTCTTGAGAATGTTGAGTGTACAAATGATAATTGTTTTAAGGAGAAAGTTGAGTACACAATTAAAGTCGAATGTACCATTTAGTCATTTACTAACCAACAGTGCATGACCTGGAGGTTTTCGTTCAGTTTTACAAAGCTCTATATCAACTCACTCTGTACCGTAAAACGTTTGTATACCCAACACCTAACCTTGGATCAAGCTGAAACTTTGCATAATTATTTCTTTTACCCGACAACACAAGAATCAATTAAAAAAAATTAACCAGTTAGTTAATTAACTATTGGTAATTAATTATTGTGTTTGCTATCTTCAACAAGGGAAGGAAATCGATGCGGTGGTATAAGTTGAATTAGTCCCCTTGAGGACTCGAGCCCTGAGTGAACATTTTTTATGCATTTAAAAAACGATCATGTAAACATTCACCCAGACACCCCCCTTCTTCCCTCCCCCTTTCACTACTGGTCCAGACAAGTGATAGGCAGTACTTTTTATATCATCCCCTTTTGAATTTTAGTTATTTTTAAGAAATTATTTTTTCTTTATTTCGCTTGTCTTTATTAATAAGTTGCTCCAGTCATCTTTAGCGATGTTGGAATTTGTTTAGAATTGAAAATGTGCACAAAAAATGATGACGTAACTTATTACAAAGGTAGCGCATCAACACTCTCTTTCATTGTACACCGGATACACCACAAAAGCTGGCTATCTATACGTTTGGTCGCAATGCATGAACATCTCCAATGTACACGTCAATATAACAAAGAGTTAGTGTAGCATACTTTGGTTGACTCTTTGTGGCTTCCCTTTTGATTGCCAAACTCTTGCATCGAATGCTTGCCGATTACTACATTTAACATAGTGTCATTGCCCTATTCGACATGCTCCCAATTTAAGGTGTACTGTTTTTGTTGGGCCCATGTTTTTAAAACCCACATCGACCGATTTCTAGGTAACACAACCTCCTAGGCACACCAATACTGTTCTGTTTTGTGTATGTGTTTGTGGGTGTTGTTGTAGGTGTCTAATATACTGAAATGTGTGTGTGTGTGTGTGTGCTTGACTGTTCTAGTAAATGTGTTTGCTGAAGCCGATTAGTTTGACCGAGGGACCAGGAACTGGAGTATCAAGTGATTAGATATCGATTTTTAATCACAGGACATAACAATAGAAGATGGTTCTTGTGGTTCTGGAACAACAGTCCCATAATGATAGAAATCATCACTATAATATCACATACATTATATGACACTATGGAGGCGAGGTGGCTGAGCGGTAAAGCACTTAGCTTCCGAATCGAGCTCCAGGGCTCGAGTCCTGGTGAAGACTGACGTTATTAATTTCGGGATCTTTGGGTACCTCTGATCCACCCAGCTCCAATGGGTACCCCACATTAGTTGGGGGAAAGTGAAGGCGGTTCATCGTTGTGCTGGCCACATGGCACCCTTGTTAACCGTGGACCATAGAAACATCATCTGCCCTATAGATCGCAAGGTCTGCTAAGAAAGGGGAACTTAACGTTACATGACAATATCACCACATCATTACACACACGATAGACTACATCACCATATCACGTAGAAACACATACACTATAGAACATTGCGTAATGAGACAAATCTCACAGAACAGCATCCCCATGGCTACATATTTAAAAACATCCACAAAATATTACACAGGCAATACACATATACAAAAACATCCACAAAATATTACACAGGCAATACACATATACAAAAACATCCACAAAATATTACACAGGCAATACACATATACAAAAACATCCACAAAATATTACACAGGCAATACACATATACAAAAACACCCACAAAATATTACACAGGCAATACACATATACAAAAACATCCACAAAATATTACACAGGTAATACACATATACAAAAACATCCACAAAATATTACACAGGTAATACACATATACAAAAACATCCACAAAATATTACACAGGTAATACACATATACAAAAACATCCACAAAAAAACATCAGTGCAGGATAACAGTTTCATCCATTTTCAAAACTCTACAATGAAGAGAGCAATATCAGCAAAACATTACCAAGATATCATCTCAGTGACACCGGCTAGAAGAAACATTACCAAGATATCATCTCAGTGACACCGACTAGAAGAAACATTACCAGAATATCATCTCAGTCACACCGACTAGAAGAAACATTACCAGAATATCATCTCAGTCACACCGACTAGAAGAAACATTACCAGAATATCATCTCAGTCACACCGGCTAGAAGAAACATTACCAAAATATCATCTCAACACACCGACTAGAAGAAACATTACCAAAATATCATCTCAGTCACACCGACTAGAAGAAACATTGCCAAGATATCATCTCAGTCACACCGACTAGAAGAAACATTACCAAAATATCATCTCAGTCACACCGGCTAGAAGAAACATTACCAGAATATCATCTCAGTCACACCGGCTAGAAGAAACATTACCAAAATATCATCTCAGTCACACCGACTAGAAGAAACATTACCAAAATATCATCTCAGTCACACCGACTAGAAGAAACATTACCAAAATATCATCTCAGTCACACCGACTAGAAGAAACATTGCCAAGATATCATCTCAGTGACACCGACTAGAAGAAACATTACCAGAATATCATCTCAGTCACACCGACTAGAAGAAACATTACCAGAATATCATCTCAGTCACACCGACTAGAAGAAACATTACCAGAATATCATCTCAGTCACACCGGCTAGAAGAAACATTACCAAAATATCATCTCAACACACCGACTAGAAGAAACATTACCAAAATATCATCTCAGTCACACCGACTAGAAGAAACATTGCCAAGATATCATCTCAGTCACACCGACTAGAAGAGACATTACCAAAATATCATCTCAGTCACACCGGCTAGAAGAAACATTACCAGAATATCATCTCAGTCACACCGGCTAGAAGAAACATTACCAAAATATCATCTCAGTCACACCGACTAGAAGAAACATTACCAAAATATCATCTCAGTCACACCGACTAGAAGAAACATTACCAAAATATCATCTCAGTCACACCGACTAGAAGAAACATTGCCAAGATATCATCTCAGTCACACCGACTAGAAGAAACATTACCAAAGTATCATCTTTGTCACACCGACTAGAAGAAACATTACCAGAATATCATCTCAGTCACACCGACTAGAAGAAACATTACCAAAATATCATCTCAGTCACACCGACTAGAAGAAACATTACCAGAATATCATCTCAGTCACACAGACTAGAAAAAACATTACCAGAATATCATCTCAGTCACACCAACTAGAAGAAAACTCATCCCGCAATAATACATACACAACTTCGAGCTGAATACAAATAAAAATACATGCTTACCAATAGTGAATTTTTGATAACTATAAACCCAAGCGAAAAAGAATTGGATCTTTACAACTTCAGAACTGATAAAATAACCTAAACTCTGTACGTGGACTGTTGGTCCTTACAGTTGAGTGGGTCATGTTCTACCAAAATTGGGGAAAACAAAAGATACTTTACACGAGCTCAAAGAGAAGCTGTTCCTTACGTCTCTGACTAGCGAGTTCTAACGTTCTGTAATTGTATACAAAGTGTACTTGTCCTACTCTCCACCTACACTAACTTTGGTCACGGCTTGTCAGTGACATTACATCAACATTATAAATAGAGGAGATGATGTTAGTATCTAGATTCTTAACCATAAATGTCCATACTCTAGAGACAATCCTAGTTAACCTAGTTACTGTGATAAGAAAAGCACGGACCAATAAACTGCCAGAATCTAGGAACTACACAAAAATATATTCAGTAGTGTTACAAAGACAGAGAACAATTTGTTTAGTATCAAAATTCAGTTAATTTACTTATACATAAACTTCAGCTGTGCCATCCATTCGGTAGCGTAGAGGTAACATTTATACAAGTGTCCTAAAAAAAGGCTTCTAAATAAAAGAAAAGGGAAGGGGTGATTGCATAATTGCAATGGAGAGGGCAGTGAGTTGTTGTTTTTTTCCAGCTACGACACTTAATTGAAGACAAAATCTAGATCAAGTTTTTGATTCCATTTTTGTTTGTTTGAACTTCGTATAAAAGAGTTCATCTGTTTCTGAGGTCATGAACTTCTAAAGTGTGGTATGGTCAGCACAACGATCGATCTCATCTATTTGACCCACCGATAGCAGACATCCATCGAAATGTTGAGACCCAGGGAGCCCTATCTATAAACAAAAAACAAATCTTGATGTAGGCCACGTTATGAGCCGGGGCCCCCCCTCACTGTCAACTGTTGCTTCTTTTAGTCACAAAATTCACTTTGATTAAGATTTTTTTTCCCTTAAAATTATTCATATTTCAAACACCGATATACTGATTATAGAGAAATTATTGACCCTCACACCGCTGCTTACCAAACATAGTATACACACAAACAGGTAGGATAGTCACTTCTTAAAGTTTTAAGTTTACACATCAATTATATATTAAAGAAATATAAAGTCAGCACAACTGTGTACTTTTAAGAGAACAAAGTTTGAGAAACGTCGCTATTGTGGGTGATGACTTGGGAGACTGCGACAGTGGAAAGGAAGGTTTGAAATACCCAATCTCAATTCCTCCGACATAGCCACAGAGAAAAGGGAAAAAAAAATATCCCTGAAAGATTGGGTTTCTGAATGAAGTCGCCCTAAGCAAGAGACGTGGAAATCAATCCACATACAGCCGATCGACCAATGGTTTTAGGGGGTCTAGGGGAGTTAACACACGGGGGAAGAATTCAATTCCAGCAGGGAAAATGTATGTTCAGGCTAAAGAATATATCTATATTTTATTACAAGAATTTAAATCTAATACATTTACTCTCTTTTTATAATATATATTCATTTTTTGTTCAGTTATCATTATCGCCACCTTTATCACCAACATCATTATCAAAAAGGCCCCAAAGCCAATTGATGCACAAAGCTTCAGACACAATAGACTACATCACCATAGCAATGTTATCATATCATGTTGAAACACAAACACCATAGAAACAGGCGCCCTTTACATCAACTGCCCTATAGATCACACGTTCTGAGGGGGCAACTTCCTTGCTATTGTAATACTGTATCTTAGATTGGTCTTTTCCCATCCAAGTTTCCTCATTCTTAAGAATCACATTTTTTTCCCTTTATTAATTTAGCAAAATTTCTTATTGGTTTACTATTTCTTGTCCTTTCAGTGTGAATGCGGCTTGAATCCACATTTACTGTCGAGTCATTCTTATAAGTTAATTAATTGGTTTTAGGCAAGATTAGGTTAAAGGCGAGTAATCTGAAGGGCAAGAGAAATTAATTAATTAAAAAAAATTAATTTAATAAAAAAAGAAGATTGTTTCATCAGCAAATGACCAGTCAGTTTCTTCTCACCAATAACAATAAAGAAAGTTTCATGACGAGGCTACTGTATTCAGAGATACCAGTCCAGTGAAAAAATCAATACCAACCTAGTAGGCTGTTAGTTTGAGACCAAAAGTGATTTCCTTTAGAGACCTAACGATGATTGAGTCACAATATATATATTAACTCTTTCTTTCCTAACTGACGATACCAGCGTTGATTCCACCAGAATGTGGTAAACAATTACGGAGAGAAAGAGTTAAGCCAAAATGTTACCGTGGCCAGGGAGTTAGGTGGCCAGCAATCAAATAAATGAATTTGGTGTTAACTCATGATACTGCTCATGAAAACTACTCAAAGCTGTAGCGATAGGTGGGCATTAAAAAAACAACAACTTAACGAGTTCGTACAATGGAATTTCGCTTTTTGGATTGTCTCCTTAGAATGCCGACCATGTCTTTCCAATCTGCTTAGTCTATCGAGAGGTCCGCACAACACCCGTATCGCTTAGAGAGGTTTTGTGAGCTTAAGAGGTTTAGCAATCAATCAATCAATCAATCAATCTATCTATCTATCTATCTATCTATCTATCTATCTATCTATCTATCTATCTATCTATCTATCTATCTATCTATCTATATCTATCTATCTATCTATCTATCTATCTATCTATCTATCTATCTATCTATCCTCTCTCTTTCTCTCTCTCTCTCTATATATATATATAGTATGCTAAGTGCTCAATGGTCCAATCTTTTTTTGTAGACCTATGGGGTGGGGGAAGGGGGTTATCTGTGGAAGGTTTTTGTGCTGCCTCAGCTCGAGTCGGGATTCGAACTCGGTCCCTCTGAGAGGTTGCCAAGCGGTGCTATTCACTCAGCCCAAAATTCCACACGTTCCGTAACATTTAAAAATGCTCTTTCCCTAAACAGCTCTCTTAGTGTGCTACTTAACAATAAACAGATTGTCCCTACTCTACAGCTAGACACAACCACCCATACTAGCAGTGCAACAGAAACAGGGACATTGTACTCTTATTGGTACTCACTGGGACATTTTTCTTTGCAATACGAATTTTCTTGACTTCTTTAGCTAAGTATAGCGGAGTGAGCATTCAATAGCTTTATCTGTAAACCAGAGTGTTTGTATCGAGTGTGCCTGTGTGATTGTGTATGCATTGAGTGTCTCTGTGTGTGTCTATTTGTCTGTACGACTGTGTCTGAGTGTGTCTATACGTGGGTCTATGTGTCTGTATGAGTGTGTCTGTGTGTGTCTATAGGTGGGTATAATTGTCTGCACGAGTGTGTCTGAGTGTGTCTATAAGTGGGTCTACTTGTACGAGAGTAACTTCTGTATGTGTCTTCTGCGTGTGTCTTCTGTGTGAGTGTGTCTATGGGTGTGCCTGGATGTTGTTTTGCAAGAAAGGGAAGCAGTCATTGATTGATGGAAACTGACTCCATATAACAAGTTTAAGCGCTAACGTACTAGGACAATGCCATTCCAGAAATCCCATATAGTTTAAGGTTAAGGAATGCGACATAAGTTTCAAGTTGCTATTTAATCTTAATGAGAAATTGAGAACCAGGAAAATGTATTGCCTTTTGTTACTTACCAACGTCTTGAGGCGTTACTTTAAAAAAAAAAAGTAGCTTATTCGACCTTGACCCAGACATACTTGATTTAAACAAAATCGAGGTCAAGTGCGAGTTCCCCCCCCCCTTCCCCCCATTCCTGTTTCCACAGCACGAGCGTGTGCGCCCAGATCTCAATCCGCGACAACAGGAAGTGGTGTGCAAACCAATACAAATGAGTCTATCACCTATAAGATAGTCAAAGTATGTACTATGCCCAGAAAAATAGAAGTTAAAGAAAGGGCTAACAAGGTCAATGTTACCGTGATCACTTTTTAAAAGCATTTATAAAAAAAAGTTGAACGACCTGGTTTCGAACTTCAGGGGTCTAGCCTCCCAAATTATCTATCAGAACGACTGTACCAAAGAAGTGCTCATGAAAATAGAAAATTTTATAGTTATCTATTGTTAGTTTCAAACTTTAAAGCAAAGTATAAAGGGGAATAATTAAACTTATACCACCACATTAGTCAAGTACTATTAATAATAAATAGTTATAAATAATTAATTATCAAAAGCTAATAGCTTAATTACCAATAACTATTTGATTATTTTTAAATTGATTTTTTTTGTCAAGAAAAAATTGTGCGAAATATCAGCTTGATCCAAGATTGGGTTGCGGAGAAATAACATGCAAAAACTTTTAAACATACAGGGACAGACAGACGGAACACACTCTCTATGTATATGGGCATGTGTCTATAGTGCAAATGAACACAGTCTGCCTATGAAAGTAAAAATGTTTTTAAAAAGGTTTCTATGTATCTGCTTCCAATATGAAACCTTCTTTTTAAAAAGCCAAAGTCAATGTTTTTGGAAAATGAAATGTAGATGTTACAACTAAAAACATATAAATGTACATGTTTTTAAAAATCTTTTTGAATTTTCATAAATACATTTATTTAAAGTATATAAAAAATTTATGTATTTATGAATTTTCATAAATACATTTATTTAACAAATATAAAAAATGTATATTCATATGCTTTTTTACAGATTGGGAGACACATGAAATCATAGATTACTTACAAGCCTAAAAGACAGATAACAAACTAAAAGACCTAACACTAGAGTCAGATTACAAACTAAAATACCTGACAATAGAGTCAGATTACAAACTAAAAGACCTGACACTAGAGTCAGATTACAAACTAAAAGACCTGACAATAGAGTCAGATTACAAACTAAAAAGACCTGACAATAGAGTCAGATTACAAACTAAAAGACCTGACAATAGAGTCAGATTACAAACTAAAAGACCTGTCAATAGAGTCAGATTACAAACTAAAAGACCTGACAATAGAGTCAGATTACAAACTAAAAGACCTGACAATAGAGTCAGAGTACAAACTAAAAGACCTGACACTAGAGTCAGATTACAAACTAAAAGACCTGACAATAGAGTCAGACTACAAACTAAAAGACCTGACACTAGAGTCAGATTACAAACTAAAAGACCTGACAGTAGAGTCAGATTACAAACTAAAAGACCTGACAATAGAGTCAGATTACAAACTTAAAGACCTGACAATAGAGTCAGATTACAAACTAAAAGACCTGACAATAGAGTCAGATTACAAACTAAAAGACCTGACAATAGAGTCAGATTACAATCTAAAAGACCTGACACTAGAGTCAGACTACAAACTAAAAGACCTGACACTAGAGTCAGATTACAAACTAAAAGACCTGACAATAGAGTCAGATTACAAACTAAAAGACCTGACAATAGAGTCAGATTACAAACTAAAAGACCTGACAATAGATTCAGACTACAAACTAAAAGACCCATCAAGGAAGTCTAACTAGCCAATCTTTTACCTTCACACTTTACGCGTGAGACACATTGCAAAATCTCTTTCAGGTCTAACAAGCGAGAACACATTGTAAAATCTCTTTCAAACGAGACACACTGTGTTAAACTACAAAACAAACTAATATTGATTCTTACTTTAACTTTGATACAAAACTCATGGTGTCCAGAAAAATATCGAAGATACTTTTTATGAAAATGAATTGTCACATCCTTGACTACAAGTACACATTGATAAGTTCAACATGTCAAGACAAACAGCAAACGTTAAGCATATAGTTTGATTTTTTTTTCAAGGATTAACTAGACCTCTTGAGATTTTTTTTAAACTGACCAATTGAGGAATAGAATTGAACATATTGAAGAAAGTCTTGGACAGTGGTTCTAAAACTTTTTTGTTGGTCTCAAAACCGTGCAGAACAAGATCTTCTCTTCTCAAGAGCTAAATCTTTTTTTTATTTTGTTTTAACAAAGCTTATATTAATAAACTCTGCCTATGTTCCCTTCTCAGACCTTGCGATCTATAGGGCAGATGAAGGTCATCTGTTTCAGTGGCCCACGGTTAACGAGGGTGTCATGTAGCCAGCACAACGACCAACCGCCTTTACTTTTCCCAAATTAGCGTCAGGTACTCATTAGAGCTGGGTGCCCAAGGATCCCGAAATTAAAAATCCCAGACATCACCAGGATTCGAACTCGGGACCCGGTTCGGATGCCAAGCGCTTTACCGCTGAGCCACCGCGCCTCCACCCTGTCTGTCTGGTACAAATGTTATACACGCTATTCCCCTCTCCCCCCCCCCCTCTCTATTCCCCTCTCCCCTCATTCTCAGATCAAGCTGAAACTTTGCACAATTATTCTTTTGTCGATGACAGAACATGAATCAATAAAATATTAATCAATTAGTTTTTTTAATTAGTGTAATATATATATATATATATATATATATATATATATATATATATATATATATATATATATATATATATATATATATATATATATATAAAGGGACATAAATCTTGCACTATTAAAAATGTCAATAATAGTTCGGCTCTTTCCCTTATATATATTTATTTTGCTATAGATATATCTTGCAAAATTGAGAGATTGTTTTAAATGTTTTTATTTCTAGTTTCAAATTTGTAATTGGCAAAAGTAATTCGGTCAAGTTGAAAAAAAAAGCGCACGAGGGAATGAAACTACCAGAAATGTAACACGAATTCACTGAATAAATTTCGAAATTACACAAACGCTGCGGCTATTCACAGCAAAGAAGATATATCACCAAATATTGCCAATGATAAGTCTCAAGATCATTGCCTTGAAGATAACCACCAACAACCTTTCCAAATAGTATATCACGGAAGGAGGCCTCCAGCTAAGAAGATGTATCACCAAATATTGCCAATGATAAGTCTCAAGATCATTGCCTTTAAGATAACCACCAACAACCTTCCCAAATAGTATATCACGGAAGGAGGCCTCCAGGTCGTGTGGCCTATTATTACAACACACGTTGGCTTACAAGTAGGTCTTTGTAATTTTAATAAGAAACATAAGGAAACGTTGAATACGATTACATTTGACCTTGTTTGTAGCAGCAACGTGTCGAGAATAGAATTCATTTTAAGTATCGAGAATACAATTAATTAAAGGTATAGATAATAGAGGTACTGTTACGGTCGTAGCGCAGCATGGTGTGCATGAATAATGGTGCGAATTTGTGTAATGAATGGAAGGGATGTTAAAAGGGGAAGCCGGGAGAAAGTGACAGAAAGAGAGATGAAATGCTGATGTTTACATAAATTGTTATAATATTAAAGTATTACTAGAATAAAACCTGAGCGTGTCTTATTATTTTGAAGAGTGTTGTGTCCTAACAGGTACAAGTATCGATAATTAACAAGGCTATGGAGAATCATGTATAAATTCGGAAAGGGCAAAGAGTCACGACTGTCTTACGTATGACTCAATTCATATACACGAGATTTCAACAATTTTATTTCTTTAAAAAACCCCACAAAGACAAGTTGAATTTTTAAAATTACTTGATCAGACGAAATGCAAACAAGTTCGACTACCTCAACCAGCAACACTATTCAGGAGAGACTTTTTTCCACCGCCCCTCTATTCAGCTAAGGCACGGGAGCACCCACTCTGAGAACCGCTGTACAGACGTTATTCTTGTGCAAAACCCAAATATTCCAGGACATGACAAAAGTTGCCGCAAACTTTATTTCAAAATAAAACCATTTGCTCACCCACCATGTGAAGCTAGGTCGATAATGTTTTTGTAGGTACTCACGACCTGGTGTGTGACGTTTGAAGTACTTGTGGGTACGCTTACGTCATTCAATTATTATCTTGACAGAACTCACATAGACTATACAGACTATAAAAACTAAAATTAACTAGAACCAGCGTTTTGTGTGTGTGTTTGGGGGGGGGGAGGCTTAAATGATGTAAATTTTACTGCTTCTGTAGCAAAAGTTAGCGAGAAAGCCATGTGACCAACATAACGACCGCCTCCCCCTCCCCCCGTCTTTATTTTTTTTCCAAGCAAGTGAGAAGAACATAGTGCACATACTGCAGAACGGAATGGACAATAATAAGGCTTGTCTTCGAGTCCGAAGATTAATGAGGAATGCAATATTTCTAGTGGCACGCAGTCTGTGATGCACATATTTTGCCACATCCAGGGCGAGCATAACCATGGACAGTACGACTTCCTAAAATCACGACATTTACAAACAAGGTCTTCACTGGGAACAGGGATCCCAGGTTTGGAAGCATATCGAAATAAAAAAAAATAAAAAATAACCAATTTTGGGGAGGCGCGGTTGCTGAGTGGAAAAGCGCAAGGATTCCGGGCTCAAATCCTGGTGAAGACTGAGGCTCCTCTAAGTCCACCCGGCTCTAATGGGTACCTGACATTAGTTGGCGAAAAGTGAAGTTGGTCGTTGTGCTGGCCACATGACACCCTCGTTAACATTAAGCCGTGCAAGTATTCATCCTGATAATGCCTACAATATATATCATTATAATATGAACCCAACGTCACTCACGACAATCTAAAATAACGTGGTGACAGATATCAAACAAAATAATAACTTACCAAATAATTAATTAATTAACTGTGATTTTTTTAAAAATTGTTTCATGTTTTCTTAGGTACAACAGATAATTGTGTACAATTTTAACTTGATCCCAGAATGGGTGGGAGAATTATCGTGCTCAATAATTGATTGTACCAGACAAACAGTGAGTTGATATAAACTTTGTACAAAAAAATGTACTTATAGATTTCGACTTCTCAATTCAACTGAGATTCAGTGCCAGCCCTCATAAAGTCTCTATTACTAATCGAGTTGCAATGCCTACCAGGAGCGTGCTTCTTTTATCACCTAGAAATTACGTGCCAGGTAGGGCTAACACAAAAATCGAGTTCTATTTGAGTCCCTGAGAGCAAGGATCGTCATTCCACACCTAACAATCGACAACACCCAAGGTTATTTCTGCAGAGCTCCCTTTAATTTAAATGTTAGTGTGATTAGCCCTGGAGATTAGGCCCTCTACAGGCCCCTCGGCGGTGCCCCCCTCTACAGATCCGCATACAGATCGGCGTACACAGTTTCGCGAGCATCAACATCCACCCGATGCCACGCCATGCCCTGGCCGCGACAGCGTCTTGAGGAACTAAAACAGAGACCTAGCTCTGCTTACCACACCTGGGGTTCTCTGTTGGCTTCAGAATTAGACAGACAGATAAACCCAGACAGACAGATAAACGAAGACAGACAGATAAAGGTAGAAAGATTAAAACCGTAGGGTAGTTTGTGACGGCTGAGATTAAATCTTATTTTTTTTAAAATGTCAAGTTATCAAAATGTCTATGTAATACGAAATCACACTCACACAAACACACTTATAGTTGCACTCAAAGATAAACACACACACACACAACTGATGATGAAGAAGAACAGAGAAAAGAAGGGAACACTTGCTAACGCAGCGGTTCTCAACCTTTTAAGCTCAACGACCCCCTTTTTACAATCTCAATCTTCGGCGACCCCATCCACACAGCAATAGAAGAATAGACAAAAAACAATCCATATTTTCGAAGTCTTAGGCGACCCCTGGAAAATCGTCAATCGACCACTAAGGGGGTCGCGACCCACAGGTTGAGAGCCCCTGTGCTAACGTTACTAAGCCCATCCAGGTTGGTTGTGATTCCTCTGCCCACTACGTCATTTCTATTTATAGACTTCTACATTGTATTTTGTAATGAGTGAATGATTCAAATTTAAAATGTCTCAATAGCATTCTGTAGTACACATATATATTATATATATCAAGTAGGTGATTCCAACGGAAACCCAATGTCAGAAGACTATTTAAAAGAAAAAAACTTAATATATCATTTAAACAAAAGAAAAGAAATGACAATGTTTTATTAAGAGGTCTCGAACTATATACACATACAGCTCAGGCTCGTGCAGCAAAAAACAACAACAAAACAACAACAACAAAACAACAACAACAAAAAACACACAAAAACCTCCCACAAAAACTAAAGAAACCAACAAAAACAGCAGTCTAGTTTGACACAAAGATACATTTATTGAATTACGGTTTGTGTTCGGGGCGTGACGACCAAACGGTAAATCCGATTTCAAGAGTTGTAATCAACTAAAATTTTGAATTTTGGCATTATTTTTTTTTAGTACAAACAAATGTACAGGATATCTTGACATTTGTAATACATGACTGTACATTATCTGTACTCACTATTCGTTTTAATTTGTTGCATGTGACATTAGTTATAATGAAAAGGGTATTAACTGACATTTGTTCTAACTGACATTCGTCTTTCTTTAAATTTATTGAAACTGACATTTGTGTTTCTTTAAATTTGTTGAAACTGACATTTGTGTTTCTTTAAATTTGTTGAAACTTACATTTGTATTTCTTTAAATTTGTTGAAACTGACATTTGTATTTCTTTAAATTTGTTGAAACTGACATTTGTGTTTCTTTAAATTTATTGAAACTGACATTTGTGTTTCTTTAAATTTGTTGAAACTGACATTTGTATTTCTTTAAATTTGTTGAAACTGACATTTGTGTTTCTTTAAATTTGTTGAAACTGACATTTGTGTTTCTTTAAATGTATTGTAACTGACATTTGTGTTTCTTTAAATTTATTGAAACTGACATTTGTGTTTCTTTAAATGTATTGTAACTGACATTTGTGTTTCTTTAAATTTATTGAAACTGACATTTGTATTTCTTTAAATTTGTTGAAACTGACATTTGTATTTCTTTAAATTTGTTGAAACTGACATTTGTGTTTCTTTAAATTTGTTGAAACTGACATTTGTGTTTCTTTAAATTTATTGAAACTGACATTTGTGTTTCTTTAAATTTGTTGAAACTGACATTTGTATTTCTTTAAATTTGTTGAAACTGACATTTGTATTTCTTTAAATTTGTTGAAACTGACATTTGTGATTCTTTAAATGTATTGTAGCTGACATTAGTGTTTCTTTAAATGTATTGTAACTGACATTTGTGTTTCTTTAAATATATTGTAACTGACATTTGTGCTTCTATAAATGTATTGTAACTGACATTTGTGCTTCTTTAAATGTATTGTAGCTGACATTAGTGTTTCTTTAAATGTATTGTAACTGACATTTGTGCTTCTATAAATGTATGGTAACTGACATTTGTGCTTCTTTAAATGTATTGTAACTGACATTTGTGCTTCTTTAAATGTATTGTAACTGACATTAGTGCCTCTTTAAATGTGTTGTAACTGACATTAGTGCCTCTTTAAATGTATTGTAACTGACATTTGTGTTCTTTTAAAAATTTGTTGTATCAAATGTTTTTTACACTTGCCAATATTTTATATCCAACATTATTTGTCTTCCAGTAAGCTTTCGCTAGGAGCGATTTGTCCCATGAACAGTAAAATCTTGACTATTACTTATCACTAGTTGATTTATTAATCACTAAAACTGCTGGTAAACGTTTACACAGTCATGAGAGAAAGGACTCTTCAGGCAGGGCCGGCCTTAGGCATAGGAAAACTAGGCTAGATGTATTGTGTGTGAATATGTTTTTTAAAAATAATCTATGAACAAATACTAACAATGGATACATCCTAGATTTGATTGCCTCAAAGTAAAAATCTAATATTCCAGGCATTAATAATGATAATGATAATAATAATAATAATAACAAAAATAATAGTAATATTTATATAGCGCAGTGAACAGACATAATGTAGGCTCAAGGTGCTATAATAACTGAACAGACACAAACACAGGAGTTCAAATGACAAAGTAATCTAAAAGAAGCCAATTAAAAAAAAACTTCTCTAAGTGGAATAATTCCTTACAACTATATCTCTCAATAAAGTAGGAATTATTTCCCTTTTTCGAAATCAAACGATTAATAACCAATAATTAATTGACTAATTGGTTACTTTTAAATTATTCATGCTTTGTTAGGTACAAAAATAAATAGTTTAAAGTTTCAACTTGATCCGAGCATGGGTGTGGGAGATGTAGAATTACCTGAGGGGACAAAACCCCAAATATTTAGCAATATTTCTGAATACTGAAGGATTGATTTCCCTTGTCAGTATCAAACAAAATAATTTCTAACAAATTTTTTTTCATGCATTTTGTGTACGACTATAGATAAAATTGTGCAAAGTTTGAAAACTTGATCCAGGAGGTGGGAGAAATAGATGTACATAGTTCTTATCAGACATATGGAAAGTTGTACACAATATAAGAGGTCTTAATGTTCTTGAATGTGGTGACACATTGTTGTTTGTCTGAGCCCAATGTTAGTTATAACATTATTCTTATGGAAACTCTAGACATATCCGTCATTAAACGTTTTGTTTGTATCGTTTAAAAAAAAAAAAAGGGTTTTTCAGCTTCCATTAATGAAATGTTTTGTAAATGGGAATTTCTTTGATAAGACCACGCATGAGAGTGGATAAGCTATCTATCGCAACCATGTTCCTCTGGTTTTTACATGTTCCTCTGGTTTTACACGTTCCTCTGGTTTTACACGTTCCTCTGGTTTTACATGTTCCTCTGGTTTTACACGTTCCTCTGGTTTTACATGTTCCTCTGGTTTTACATGTTCCTCTGGTTTTACATGTTCCTCTGGTTTTACATGTTCCTCTGGTTTTACATGTTCCTCTGGTTTTACATGTTCCTCTGGTTTTACATGTTCCTCTGGTTTTACATGTTCCTCTGGTTTTACATGTTCCTCTGGTTTTACATGTTCCTCTGGTTTTACATGTTCCTCTGGTTTTACATGTTCCTCTGGTTTTACATGTTCCTCTGGTTTTACATGTTCCTCTGGTTTTACATGTTTCCGATGTTCCTTCATCATCATCATCTGTCTCTTGACTTTCGTCGTAGGAGTGTTGCAACAGTTCGCGTCACCAAATCCCTCAACTGTTCCCGGTCAGCAGCTGTTCTTAGCAAGATAGAGGCCGGTCCATTCTTGTACACTGTCCAGCCAGCACCTCTTTGGACGGCCTTTTCTTCATGCTCCCTCCACTGTACCTTGAAGAATGACTTTTGACAGTGAGTATGTTCCTTCAGACTTGAAGATTATTACATCATAGCCCAAACCCCCCTGAAGGACGACGGGGGATAGAAGAGGGCGGGTCTCGAATTCCGCTCCATCGAGATGACAGTCCAGTGCGCATACCACAAGACCAGGTAGCCATTATTTTGTAGCAAGGAGTTAAAAGGGAGAGAATTAGTTTTGAATTTTGGGGATTTTTTTAAAATTTGTAGACAGTTTAACATAGTCATTTTGAGTTCCTAAAAATCAGCGGCGTCCCCTTGGTTTCGTGCAATGATTCCGTTGTTTATAACGTTGTATTCCTCTGCTGTCACCTCCTGAAGGGGCATCTATCTCACATCTACAGAACAACATTAGGGGAGAGACAACAAAGAAACAACAACAAAACGGAGAGTTTATACAAAGACAATTTAAAAACAAATCAGAGTCCAGAACGATCAGAGATGAAGTTTATAAAAAGAGTTTAAACTCCTATGGAAAGACAAACATTCATGAGGATTCATCAACTTGTAGAGCGAATGAATGAAAAAAAAAAGAATGCATTGAATGAATTTCAGATATAAAAAATAAACGAAAAGCAACACACTAGAAGCTAACAGGCACATCTAATGAGAGCAAATAGCAAACATGCCAAATTATATAGACCAGTTCTAAATCAAATTTTCTAGTTTGATTGTTGGCATCGAAATGGACAGTTAAAGGCATATTTGCATATAAATTTAATATAACCTACGGGTCTTTAGTTTGGGTACTACTGATCTACTGCATTATATTTAGATCTACGTCAAACACGGAGAATGTTCCCTTCACATTTTTTCTTGTTTTGCCACGAAATTAAAAGTAGTGAAAATGGGCTTACCTATTCAGCCGACATAGTCATATCCAATTTAAAATACGGTGAAAACGGGTTTATCCGATTAGCTAAAAAGTTTCGCTCTTTAATAGAGATACTTGTCGGTACTTTTTATATTTTTAGGGCCCTTTGTTTGTGGGAGGGGACATTAAACATACCCTATGGTCTCCGACATGATCTAAGAATCATTTATCCCAAGCTTTATCAGCATTGATCAAACAGTTTTGATTTTTATTCGGGACATACATACATCCATACGCCTTACTATATGCCTTATAGTATAGATATTAGCGACAGATTTTGTTTACTCCAGTCATTTAGGCCCAACTACATCGTCCTTATTGTGTTGGGGCTTTAATAATAATTATTATCATCTTTATTACCCGTGAGGGATAAGAGAAGTTAATACTGATATCAATGGACTATATATTAAGCACAACAAGAGCCGTTAGCTTTTCCATTGAATCAGTTTCATAGCGTGATATTTTCTGTTTCGCAACTAATACACTCAATGGAGTTCTAAATTATGTGTGAAATACAATTCTTGGTACTGAAAATTGAAACGTTATGTTTGTAATCAGCTTTTACTGAGATACATGCCCCATAAGGGGAAAATTGGGTACGTCCCTTGAATTGGGGTAGGGGGGGGGGGCTTTTTACCGAGCTTTATTAATTTCGTAATTCCCCCTCCAGTTTTTAAAAGATAGTATTATCATATTGACAAAAAATAAATTGCCAGCCAGTGACCTGTTTTTGGTTATTTCTAGATCTATTACAAGATAGAGTAAAAAAAAAGGGAGGGGTGTTTAATATATTTATAGATTTATTTCCATTCATATATATTGTAGTTTTAAACCTGAAGTATTGTGCATAATGGTAGCGCGGTGCCTGAGCCTGGCTTCTAAACCGAGGGGTCCCGGGTTCGAATCCTGGTGAAGACTGGGATTTTTAATTTTGAAATATTAGGGCGCCTCTGAGTCCACCCAGCTCTAATGGGTACCTGACACTAGTTGGGAAAAAAAAAGGCGGTTGGTCGTTGTCCTGGTCACATGACACCCTTGTTAATCGTGGGCCACAGAAACAGATGACCTTTACGTCATCTGCCCCACAGGTCACAATGTCTGAAAGGGGAACTTTTTTACTTGATTGTGCATACTATTTATTTATTCTGCAACTTTTTCAAATGAAATTATCCGATTTTCTAAACCGGGTTTGTGTCATGCGAATTCTATTTCACGGATCATTGGTTACACCTTGATGTTGTGTTACTAGTTTTGTAAAATGTTTTACATGTTTCGGATGTTCCTCTAGAGTGGAAGATAATCTACATCCTACCCCCCAAACCTTCCGGACGCGGATGGCAGAGGGCAGGGTTATGAACCCGAAACCATCTAGACGACCCCAAGACAGTCTAGCGGGCATACTGCACTACCAGACAGCCCTCCTTTATAATAACCACTTCACACCAGCGACCACGTGATAGATTTTCATCAAAACTATAAATAGCAAGCCTTTTGGTGTATGCAGTGTACACAATGAAAAAAGCGCTTATAAGCTTTGCAAGGTATCCCCCCCCCCTTTTTCAGCTCTGCAGAGTTAAATTATCTAAGCTCTTCGGTTTGTTGCATATGTTTTACATTTCTTTCTTGTCAACATTAAAGCTCATTGAAGCGTCCTTGACATTATTTAGTTTACAGTAAAAATTCCCAAAGTTGGGGTTCATAAATAGAATACAATTATTTCATGCTTCAATTTTGTACACAAATATTCACGTGCATAAAAAAAAAACGTGGGTGGAAATGAAGAAAGCAATCAACACCGAACATTCAATCAACACTGAACATTCAATCAACACTGAACATTCACATTTGTTTTCATTTTTTTTTAAATTGACAGCACACGAAACGTTCAATAGTTGTTCCTTGAGCAAGCAAGTTATCAGGGCACCTAGTAAATACAACATGCAACGAGCACAGACTTGGGGTGTTTGGTTTGGGGTGTGGGGTGTTGGGGGCGCCCTACCGGATTGACTTGAACATGGTCGCTACTGTCAACATCAGGCGTGAAGGCCAGACGAGAAACTTCAAGTGACGTCCAGAACCTCTCCTCGCCAGCAGAAGGACACACAATCCCGAGGTAGATCAGGTCCAAAAGTAAGTCCCTTTTGTTTTTCCAGCGATAAATCCGTGGCTATCGCTAGCCAAACATCTTCACGAAGAGACCTTCTGATATGAAACGTACTGTCTAGGTTTATCTAGGTTTGAAAACAAAATAATTCTGGAGCTATATCCACAAAGAATGCGCCTGGGAATAGACCCAATAGTTGAAGTCTATTTAAACATCCTTTGAATTAGAAAAACAAACTTATTAAGATCTCATAACAAAGAAAAAGACTGAGCTTATACACACTGGACACACCATTAAACAAAACGCACACACAGACTGCAGGAAAGATGAACTTGTACAAAAACCTAAGAAGTTTCAGACGGAAGAAAAACAAAAAAAAAATCAATGCTATAGTCTCTGGACGGAAACACATCCAAGCAACTTTAACGCAGAGGTCACGTGATGTAATGTCGATCGATAAATAAAAGACGACCACCAACTTATGAAAATTCAATGAATGATCCCTTAAAGCTCTATGGTGATTATATACAAATTCAATGAATGATCCCTTAAAGCTCTATGGTGATTATATACAAATTCAATGAATGATCCCTTAAAGCTCTATGGTGATTATATAAAAATTCAATGAATGATCCCTTAAAGCTCTATGGTGATTATATAAAAATTCAATGAATGATCCCTTAAAGCTCTATGGTGATTATATAAAAATTCAATGAATGATCCCTTAAAGCTCTATGGTGATTACAGATGGTAGTAGGGACAAAACACTATGACAATAGGGATTCCTGATACGTTACCAATGACAGAGACGACGTCCAACTGTTTTGTCTATTCGATAAGATCTGCTTAAATTTATAAACCATATAGTTAATTATACAGCACATATATCGACAATATCATATCGTAAAAAGGAGCTCTCTATGCTTTTTAAAAATATAAAAATCGTAAATTTATATTTTGTGGTAGTATATTTTAAATTGTTCTTTTAGCATCTCTGTAACTGTTGTTTTTAGCATCTCTGTAATTTCGAATTGTACATGTTGTTAGGCTTAGCACGCTTAGCACGCTGTCGTGCCAATGTATCCTTCCACCCTCTCCAAAATATAGTTCCAGAAAATTTAGAACACAATTGCTCGTAATTATACATTGTTCAAAATAAAAGAATAATTAGTCCATTCGTGAATCCAACACACACGATTTGTGTCCCCAGTGCATTAAAAAGGGAGGAATCCTAGATTCCAAGTTAAAAACAAACAGATCGATCACGTGATCCTGTTCTGACTATTTTTATCCACTTCGGTGATGTCATCACGAAGACGAAACTACAAACATTTACAAAGGTTTTAATGTTTGTGTAGTTTGATCTTGGCTTTAAATAGGCTCTTCTGTTTCAGCTAATTATTAATTAACACAACAATAGAATTCTAAGAACACGCTCGTTGGATAATAATAGGGCGGGGGGGGGGGAGGTCACGTCCACCCGAGAGCAGGCCAAGTGAGGATGAATTGATCATTTTGTACTGTCCACAGAATTACATTACACAACAATTAGACCAGGGCCAGTTTTAAGTAAATGGGGGCCCGAGGCAGCATTTTTGTAATGGCTATTTTGAAGATTTTAAATTAAAAAGAATATACTTTATGCTAGTGTAATTACATAAAAATGCATCTGAACATTATACTATTTTTTTTTAGTAATGTGTAAGTAATGTGTAAGTAATGTGAATGTATTGATATGTATGTATTGAAGTGTATGCAGTGATGTGTATGTATGTATTGATGAGTATGTATCGATGTGTATGCAGTGATGTGTATTTATGTATTGATGTGTATAAATCGATGTGTATGCAGTGATGTGTATGTATGTATTGATGTGTATTTATTGATGTGTATGCAGTGATGTGTATATATTGATGTGTATGTATGTACTGATGGGTATGTATCGATGTGTAAGCAGTGATGTGTATGAATGTATTGATGTGTATGTATAGAAGTGTATGTAGTGATGTGAATGTATTGAAGTGTATGCAGTGATGTCTATGCAGTGATGTCTATGCATAGATGTCTATGAAGTGATGTCTATGCAGTGATGTGATGCAGTGATGTGAATGTATTGAAGTGTATGCAGTGATGTCTATTCAGTGATGTATAAGCAGTGATATGCATACAGTGATGAGTATGTTGTAATTTATACAATGTATGTTGTAATGCGCATAATGAAGATTTATACTCAATTTAATCAGCACTACACGATATAGCGCCTTCGCCTCTCCTCAGGATCCAGCAGTTAGGAAGTATTTTTTTTACTAAATCTGATAATAGATAGAACAAGACCAAGTGTGGGTCAGTAATGGAAGAATTATGCTAGAGGTTTACACTGGCTTTGTCCGCTAACTCTATTTGTAGTGGTCATCACACATAGTCTGATGAGATTGTGATTACAAGTGTGATTACAAGTATCTTGGCAGCTATTGTTATGTCTTTAGAACAGTAATGACCTGCTATGTCTCACTTTGGGTCAGCAGTTTTTATAGATGCATAGATCAGCTGGTTGTGTTAAAATGTGGATGTATAGATCAGCTGGTTGTGTTAAAATGTGGATGTATAAATCAGCTGGTTGTGTTAAAATGTGGATGTATAAATCAGCTGGTTGTGTTAAAATCTGGATGTATAAATCAGCTGGTTGTGTTAAAATGTGGATGTATAGATCAGCTGGTTGTGTTAAAATGTGGATGTATAGATCAGCTGGTTGTGTTAAAATGTGGATGCATTGATCAGCTGGTTGTGTTAAAATGTGGATGTATAAATCAGCTGGTTGTGTTAAAATGTGGATGTATAGATCAGCTGGTTGTGTTAAAATGTGGATGTATAGATCATCTGGTTGTGTTAAAATGTGGATGCATTGATCAGCTGGTTGTGTTAAAATGTGGATGTATTGATCAGCTGGTTGTACTGGGGACTAGTGGCAAAATGAACGAACAAATGTTTTACTTCGATACAAATAAGTGTGGATACATTGGACAGATGTGTAGAAAAAAGAGAGAGAGAGAGAGAGACAGATTAGGAAAAAGAGAGACAGAGAGAGAGAGAGAGACAAAGAGAGACATTGAGAGAGAGAAGGATAAAGAGAGAGGCACTGAGAAAAAGAGACAGTGAGAAAGAGAAATACACACAGATACAGGGAGAGACAAAGAAGGAGAGAGAGAGACAGAGAGAGCGAGTAGGAAAAAGAGAGACGTAGAGAGAAAGGCACAGACAGAGACTGAGAGAGAGATAGAGAGAGAGAGAGAGAGAGATAGAGTGAGAAAATAGTAAGACTTAACACATGGAGAGACAGAAAGAAGCAACAAAAATTGACTATCACCATTCGAGAACCAAACTAAATAGGAGACGAGGAGGAGACATAGAGATGGTGTGAGTTAGGAACTGTCGCTCAGTTGTACAATGATTCATTGTGTCAAGCCATGAGAGGAAAGTTGGAATACTCTTTACTGCCGCACATATACTAAGAGTTTCTAGGAAACATACATCTTTCCAATCGATCGAGAGTAGTCTCAAGTGAATCTTTTTTTCGTCCTCAGATTAAAGTTTAAACGTCATATTTTGTTGTGAAATGTGACATTTTTAGAAAAAGAATTCTTTCAATGTGCTTCTCTATTAATGTCCACTATCGTCTAGTATAAATTATACAGAAATTGTTCTTTATGTTAGTACGGAGAGAGACTTCAGTTCGTGGTAAATAGGGGCGATCGTCCCCCCCCCCTCCCCTCCGACCAAATTAAAAAAAAAGGGGGGTGCGAGCGAATCGTTATAGAGAATTTGTGTACACAATAATTTACTTTTTAAAATAATATATACAATTAAAATATATACTAATTATTTATATTTTGCTACTTAATAATATTTTAACCCATTTTACTCTAGCCCCTTTTCTTATCTTTGCTATTTATTATTGTTATTCTTCTTCTTCTTCTTCTTCTTCTTATTATTATTATTATTAATGACTATAAAACTGCAATCCTGGCTACAAAACTTTGTAAAAAGTGCCAGACTATTTATAGTTCCCATCAAATAATGAAAAATTGACATTTTAGTTCGGGATCCAGGGTCAAGAGACAGACGATTTTGGACATGCGTCCAGCTATCACTATACGTTTTTACGCATTTAAAGACCATGACATACCCCGTTGCCTAGCAACCGCTTGGTGTGGGGTGGCTTAAGGTGGCCTCAAGTGGTTTGAAAGGTGTCACATGGGTGTATTACAGCTCATTCAGCACTGTAAACTTTAACAAAAAAAAAATAAAAAAAAATTGAAGCGTGAGTAATGAACACAAAGTACGGGAAATCCCAAACCACTATAAATAACTGAAATGCTACTTAAGGTAGATAAAATCTGGCAAAGGTTTCCAGAGCTCGGATATCGAACCGGTTTGGCCTCACTGGTAAATAATCGATACGGAATTGTATTCGAGCCTGTTGTATCACCAGCCGAGCAATAATACCCATTTAGAAACATCGAGATGGCGGTAAAACATAGGATAAAGACCACATTAAAAAGACCACGTCAACACCAGGGCAACATGACATGTGTAACAAACAAAAAAAAAAAAGCGTTGGTTCGTAAAAAGGAAGGGGGGGGGGGAGTTTGAATGATAGAATTTAATTGAGCTTTTTGAAAATCGATATCAAATTGAAAACTGCCTATCCTAAAAGTGCAGAAAATTACACAATAACAAAAACGAAAGATAGAATAAATATTACAACAGAAATAACTGTTATAACATAACAGAAGAGAATATAACAGAAAATACATAACAGAAAATAAAATAAAACAGAAAATAACATTACAGAAGAAATATAACAGAAAATACATTAAAGAAAAACAAATATAACAGAAAATAACATTACAGAAGAAATATAACGGAAAATAAATTAGAAGAAGTAACGAAAGGTAACAAAACAGATACTAACATTTCAATGACGCCTCTTCGCCTAACAAGAACATTTCAAGGAACACTCCCCATCATGACAACTTTCTTCTAATGGAAAACATATTGGGGAATTTTAGACTAAACGTTAATCACAGTCATCTGTTCTATGTCTACACTTTGATGTCTAACATACCGTGTACGTTCTCTTAACAATAAAATACAGTATAAGAAAAAAGAAAAGAAAGCGATAAGAAAAAATGTGGTGGCGAAGTAAAAGACCCTCAGAAAGTCATGAAAATGAAAAGTAGAAGATTGGGACGGATTAAAAAAAAAACGTTGACAAACTAAATGTCAAGGACGCCATATTTTAAGAACACTGTTTGCCAAGTAAAAAAATAAAAATGAGTTTATGCTAAGATTGATAATTTGATTCAGTGTTGGAAAGTGCATACAAATGTATACATGGCTCTTGCTCTTGGCTCCTCAACACTTCCGTATTCCGCGTACCGGATACGCCAAAAATTTATGAATTAGCCTCGATGTATGGGCTCTCCAATGTTTGCACGTTTACAGGTTGGACTGCAATGAAAAAGACACTTCAAATGAGACTGTTGACCACCCTCTCCCCGATGCCCAAAGCAGTTTTTGTAACCTGACTTATCTGTCACTGTTATTAGAACGTATACGGTATTTCTTAAATCCACACAAAACACGCTATAACGTCACGTATATTCCAGGCTGTTTAGATGGGGGAATTTAGTTTCCTGTTATTTCCCAAACAAGGTCGATATTCTACTTTACAAAAGACTGTGAAAGTCATTTGAATCTACTGGAATCCGCAGAGGCAGAGTGTATGGCTCCTTCTGTCTCGGAAGACAATGGATGCGCCCTGATGAGTCACTGGTTTTGGTTTCGTCTTGAGACGGGGCAGAATCTAGAGTGACTAATCAAGCCAATTCTGGAGCGGCAGAGCTTGCCACAATTAATACATACATCTGTTTAGGGCTAGCTTTCGGGCAGCTTTCTTTTTCTTTCTCCTGACTAAGGCAGCTTCGTTATTTTACTTTTTTTTTTGCCTTATTTCCAGAAAGCATAATTTATTCAAACAAAAGTGCCAACGATCTAGTCACGCGCAGTTCCTGATAGAAAAATGAAATGTCAGAGAATAATTGAAACCATTTGTTTCACGATGTGAGAATGTAACCCTACATGACGGAATACAGTTTGAAATGCTCACACTTTACATTAATCACAGTAATACGCTCTTTCTTACAATTTCAATTTTTTTTAGATCACGCTTTCATTCTCTAAGCCAAAAAAAAAATTTTTTTTCTAGTTTACGAGATCTAAACGGGACGGACGGACAGACAGATCACACAAAACTAAGAGCGTCTATTCCCCTTTCGGAGGCCGCTAAAAATAAATACATATTCTGTTAGTAACTGATTTTTGTAGCAACTTTCAAATAAGTTGCACTTTCAGACCGTACGATCTATAGGGCAGATGATGAAAAGGTCATCTGTTTATGTGGCCGAAGGTAAACGAGGGTGTCATGTGGCCAGCACAACGAACAACTGCCTTAACTTTTCATGAAATAACGTTGGCTACTCATTAGAACTGGTTAAAGGCGCGCTAAAAATCCCGAAATTAAAAATCCCAGTGAGAACGAAGAAGAAGAAGAAAAAAAACTCCCAGTCTTCACCAGAATTCGTACCTGGACCCCTCGGTTCTGAAGCCAAACGCTCTACCACTCAGCCACCGCGCCTCCAGCCTACAATAGTTTCTAAATATTCTACAATTAGAATTTTGATTCAGTAGTGCAAAAAAGTGAAAAAAAAAAACCCAACTTATTCCTTTTAAAATACATAGCTTTCAACACTTCCTATATTCTGTACACCAGAGACACCATAAAAAAGCCATTTATAGTTATCCAATAACAAAACACATACTATGTCGTTATTTAGTAGGTTGGATTCTGGGTCTTTTAAACTTATATTTAACGGGTTTGACCCTCTGCTAGTGTTTAAACACAGTGCTCTAGCTAGCACTACCACGCGCTGTCTTCTCACGAACTGATGCTGCGCTTCGTTCACGTTACATGCACTCTGGGTGACCTGATTTCGTACATGCCTATCTTTTCAAGACCTTCTTTTACTCTATGACCTCTCAGCCCCGCAACATTATATTTTTCCCGACGCGAGTAGACGCTCGCTTCAAACGTCCAGTGGTTCTCAAAGTTTTTGAAATGCAATATCCTTTTTCAACTTTGGCTTTGTCTCGGCGTGTGTATGACGTGTTGTGAAATAATTTTACAGCCGTCACGAGATCATCATCATCAACAACATCATAATCATCCCCATCATCATAATCATCCCCATCATCATAATCACCACCACTACCACCACCATCATCTCCACCATCATCACCATCACCATAATCATTACAATCATCATCAACATCAACATCTTTACCACCACCATCATATTCATCACCATCGTCATCACCTTCAAAATCTAGTAAAGACTTAAGAGGATCGACTCCCTACCAAAAGCACCGGACAAAAAAAACACCTGAGGTGGCTTTCCAGACTTTTCAAAACAGAATTCAAGTCTGGTACAGTTAAATACAATCTTCTTCCTCTTCGTAGCTGGGTACCGGTCAGTCTAAATTTGTCCTGAGCCATGCTAAATATGAACCATCAAAAATTGGATAAAAGTCACAGAATCAAGCATAATATATTTTCAACCAAATGTTAATTTAAACTTCAACTAATTTATCAGTTAAGTTCACAGATCAAGTCACAGTCTATGGATGACCATATCAGTCAATTGAGGAAACCACCGAACTATTTACCAGCTAATCCATTTATTGATAAACTAATCAAACTATTTTCAAAGTCTTCAACAACATAATTAAATTTATGAGTAAAGAAATAGAAACATCACTTTAAAAAGGTAAAAGAATTCTAATATAGACCTTAAGTGTCCATATGTCCATTAAATTCAATTATTCTTAGAAATCAACATTTGACCTATCTTGAGGAGGTCTTAGAACATGTTAGAACCTTCGCCCTTACCCAGGAAGCTCCTTTTTTTTTTTTAAAGTCTGAATCTATAGCGAGGATCACCTGTCGGAATATTGTGGACAAGATATAGGTTATGAGATATTTAGATCTAGACAAGATCTAGGTTATGAGATATTTAGATCTTGACAAGATCTAGTTTATGAGATATTTAGATCTAGATAAGATCTAGGTTATGAGATACTTAGAACTAGACAACATCTAGGTTATGCGATATTTAGACCTAGATTCAAGACATCATTAAACACCATTGTTGTTTGACAAGTTTTCATGAAGTTTGGAACGAGTAACCTTTGACCTCGATAGAGGTCTTTTTATTAAAACCTCCAACTTTTAAGATTTAAGTGAACAAATACAAGCAACGGGTGGACACGATACAGTTGGTTGACTACGAAGTAAGGAAGTATTTAGTTACTCCTGATTTACTCCTAGACTCCTACACCCAAAAAGGTTTCTGTGGAATATAATTTTAGAACTATTGCGAAATAAAATAGTCTTTTTTATTTTCCTTTTAGAATTAACCCGGGCAAGGCGAGTAATGTAATCTTTGATGTATCAGTCTACGCTGTAATTTATATGACATGCAGTTCGCATAATTCAAAGACTAATTTGTGGCAAAATAGATAAATAAATAACAATCGAGGTTCATCTATTTTAGAATAGGAAAGTATAGCGTTGTCAAAAAGAAAAAAAACCCGTTAAGATTCTTCTTCCCAGCTTAAGTGGGATGTCTGCCTTGTCGTGTGGTATGCGCCCCTGGACTGTCGTCTTGCTGGTCACGGGTTCGAGACCTGTCAAGCGCCCTTCCCCGACGTCCAGCGATTATGCAATAATGTTCAAATCCGAAGGAACATCCGAAACACTTGTAACTTAATTGACAAGCATTCATATAAATTAGAAATCAAGTCATTCAAAGACATTGCTTGTAACGGATGTGCATTCCTTGATAGTCACGTGATTCCGTTCGACAGAAAGGAAGGCGTATGTGTGTGTGTTTGTCCCATCATTAGGGAATAAGAAATGTATTTTACCTAATCTAAATTTCTTTTCATTTTCTTTAAAAATGGCAATGTCTAATCGAACTGCGCATTGATTCAATGAAGCAATTTATTAATTGACAGACAGTAAAAAATACAACCATTGACATCAAACTCTCGCCCTTTGATGAAAAAAAAAATCAAAGCCTGAAGATCAATAAGCTTCAACTTGACTTCTCTCCCCACTGGGTTTACCGTCAGACATAGCAGAGATTCTGCTGTACGGGCCAAGCACGTTAAAATTGAAGTCTGTATTGCTTTAATAGTTCTTTGTTTTATTGATTCTCAACCCCCAGACAGACGCCATCTTATTCATACATGGGGGTGGGGGGGGGGGTGGGGGTATTACATCGCAAATGTGTATTATTAAATCTTAAAGTAGCAGTTATAAGTGGAAGCAAACAGATCAAAACAAACTTCATGAAACTTAGGATATAGCAAATTACTGAGGACAGCAGCAAACAAAAAATATAATTTGACACAAAAGGGTTGCCATACAAAATGTGCTCAGCAGTACCAGAACTACAATATATATATATATATATATATATATATATATATATATATATATATATATATACATGTATATATATATATTTATATGTACACACACTATTCCTTTGACGATAGAACAGGACTCAGACACTATACGGAGTTTCAAACTAACCATTTAAACATTTTTCTCCACTTCATTAACATTTCATGATTTAACTGGCCGACAGATTGGTGTAAAAATAATGCCGGCCTTGTGCTCGGGGCTACACACATCAGATGACCCGTCCTTTAAGTATCCGAACAATAGACCGAACAAGATCCATCTAATCCAATGTTCTTTTTACATTCTCACAAGTTATCCAGGAATTGTTTTGTAGTCCAATTTTTGTACTTCACAAAAAAAAAAATATGATATCCAATAGTCACAGGTCACTTAGCAATGACACTACGATATTTAGAATATACAAATTTGGTAATAAATTGAAAATAAATATTCACAATTCCTAAAAGCTTTTTCAAGTTTCTAAAAAAACTTATAAATATCTCTTTTATGATAGACTTTTCATTAGATTTCACTTTGCATGTCATAAATTAAAAATCATATTATAACGCTTACAATATATCCGTTGAATGTAACGACCTAATAGATAATAAATAATTCAACGTAACATAAGAAGCACACAGTCATAATATCTAGACCAGTGTGAACTGTATAACCTACACTGACTATATGCGACAACAAACGAACAAACAGTAGCGTATGTCCAAGCAGCTGATGACCGGAGATAAACCAAACATGGCCGATACTGGCTAGGTTTATGCGATCAGGTGATGAAGTCAACAAAATCGAAGCGCCGGTGGAGGCTACAACAGGAAAAAAACACAAGTAACAGAAAAATGATGAGAGAGTGCAGGAGAGGGGAGGAAACTAACGACTCACTCCGAACTAGGGAGGACAACACTACACGGAAATATTCCAAAGTCTAAAAACCGAAACACAGCACAAAGCACAGGCAGCAAGTTTGTTTGGAAAAATAACGAGGGATAAATCGAACGGTGAAACCTCATCCGGTAGAGCTGTCCGCGGACGTTCCACGAGTCTTCAAGTAAAGTAGACAGAAAATGAATCGAGGAGGAGGCGAGAGAAAAAAAAAGTGGGGGGGGGGGGAAAGGGAGGACGCGGTGAGGGCGGACGAAAGAGAGAAAAAAAAAAGAATTCAGCAACCTTTTGCAGACAAATGGAGATATCACACAGGGCTAATACATTATGCGAGTACACGTAACGTACTCAGGGCAAAGCTGCGAGAATCGATGCCGCGCTGCCAGACGAGAGCAAGGCCCGAGCTTCGCTGTTCGTCTGCTCCCGGCCTGACCGGGATTAGTCGAGGAACTCATCGTAAGAGACGAAAGGAACGAACACAGGCTCAGGGGGGGATGGGGCGGAAAAAAGAAAAAGAAAAGGAAGGAGAATGGTGGGAGGGGGGGGGGACAAGAAAAGGAAGTAAGAAACAAATAACAGAGCGTGAGAGTGTGCTGGAGAGATTCGTAGAGAGAGAGAGTGACAGAGAGAGTGTGCTGGAGAGATACGTAGAGAGAGTGACAGAGAGAGTGTGCTGGAGAGATACGTAGAGAGAGAGTGACAGAGAGAGTGTGCTGGAGAGATACGTAGAGAGAGTGACAGAGAGAGAGTGCTGGAAAGATACGTAGAGAGAGTGACAGAGAGAGTGTGCTGGAGAGATACGTAGAGAGAGTGACAGAGAGAGTGTGCTGGAGAGATACGTAGAGAGAGAGAGTGACAGAGAGAATGTGCTGGAGAGATACGTAGAGAGAGTGACAGAGAGAGTGTGCTGGAGAGATACGTAAAGAGAGTGACAGAGAGAGTGTGCTGGAGAGATACGTAGAGAGAGAGAGTGACAGAGAGAGTGTGCTGGAGAGATACGTAGAGAGAGTGACAGAGAGAGTGTGCTGGAGAGATACGTAGAGAGAGTGACAGAGAGAGTGTGCTGGAGAGATACGTAGAGAGAGTGACAGAGAGAGTGTGCTGGAGAGATACGTAGAGAGAGTGACAGAGAGAGTGTGCTGGAGAGATACGTAGAGAGAGTGACAGAGAGAGTGTGCTGGAGAGATACGTAGAGAGAGTGACAGAGAGAGTGTGCTAAAGAGATACGTAGAGAGAGAGAGTGACAGAGAGAATGTGCTGGAGAGATACGTAGAGAGAGTGACAGAGAGAGTGTGCTGGAGAGATACGTAAAGAGAGTGACAGAGAGAGTGTGCTGGAGAGATACGTAGAGAGAGAGAGTGACAGAGAGAGTGTGCTGGAGAGATACGTAGAGAGAGTGACAGAGAGAGTGTGCTGGAGAGATACGTAGAGAGAGTGACAGAGAGAGTGTGCTGGAGAGATACGTAGAGAGAGTGACAGAGAGAGTGTGCTGGAGAGATACGTAGAGAGAGTGACAGAGAGAGTGTGCTGGAGAGATACGTAGAGAGAGTGACAGAGAGAGTGTGCTGGAGAGATACGTAGAGAGAGAGAGAGTGACAGAGAGAGTGTGCTGGAGAGATACGTAGAGAGAGTGACAGAGAGAGTGTGCTGGAGAGATACGTAGAGTGAGAGAGAGAGAGTGACAGAGAGAGTGTGCTGGAGAGATACGTAGAGTGAGAGAGAGAGAGTGACAGAGAGAGTGTGCTGGAGAGATACGTAGAGAGAGTGACAGAGAGAGTGTGCTGGAGAGATACGTAGTACGTAGAGAGAGTGACAGAGAGAGTGTGCTGGAGAGATACGTAGAGAGAGAGTGACAGAGAGAGTGTGCTGGAGAGATACGTAGAGAGAGTGACAGAGAGAGTGTGCTGGAGAGATACGTAGAGAGAGTGACAGAGAGAGTGTGCTGGAGAGATACATAGAGAGAGTGACAGAGAGAGTGTGCTGGAGAGATACGTAGAGAGAGTGACAGAGAGAGTGTGCTGGAGAGATACATAGAGAGAGTGACAGAGAGAGTGTGCTGGAGAGATACGTAGAGAGAGTGACAGAGAGAGTGTGCTGGAGAGATACGTAGAGAGAGAGAGAGTGACAGAGAGAGTGTGCTGGAGAGATACGTAGAGAGAGTGACAGAGAGAGTGTGCTGGAGAGATACGTAGAGAGAGTGACAGAGAGAGTGCGCTGGAGAGATACGTAGAGAGAGTGACATTGAGAGAAAGATAGAGAGACAGAGAAGAATGTCGCCTCTCGTCTCTTACTCTTGCTTGTGCTCTCAGTAACAGAGAAGTTCCAGTCTCTTTTTCAGTCTGACGTCAATATTCATAAAGAAAAAAAAACCGCCTTTGGGAAAGTAGGTGGCAACAGGCTCAATCTGCGCATGCGCGGAAGCAGAATTCTTAAAAAAAACAGACATTCATTCATAAGATCAGAAAAAAATAACACAAGAGGGTGGGAGGGGGGGGGGGGAGAAAGGCCCCTACCTTTCTCTACGTCTATTGCATATCTATGTATATTTTCAAATCATAGCACATCTTTGCTTCGTCTGTTTTATTTTGTGTGTGTCTGTTTCTTGGCTATTTGTTCAAAAGAAAAGAAAGATGGACCGAAGATAGACATGGCCAGCCTCTGCCAGATTTAACGATTACAAAATCTCTGTCTTGATGTGTTTCAGAAGGCGATCGATTCTAGGAGGAAGCTAGGCAACATTTGTCTTCTCTTGATCAAAGTGAACAGACATGTTCTATTCAAGATAAGCTCTTTTATCAAACCAACTGAATTGGGGGGGGGGGGGGAGGGGGTATTATGTTAAATGTAATTTGCGATAACGGTACATCATTGTACTATCATTCTTGGATATAATGGTAGACTAGTATGAGCTTACATTTTTAATCGAGGTGACGAAGATTTTACATATTTTGCTGGTCCGACGTTTGGTGACAATAGCAGGTGAAATAATGTTTGAAAGATATTTTTTTTACAAGTATCAGAGATAAAATACCGGGAGAACATTATATATATATATACATTATATATACAATATACTATACAATAATATAACGTTTTCGATTTACAGAACAATAACCGGAAGTCAGAGATATGTTTTCTATTTGCACACATGGTTTTTGAGATTCTGGTAATATAACCTCCGCTTTTCAGCTGGTTTTAAAATGGTCCATATCTATGTGCATAATTATAGCATCTATTTAGAATACGATAAAGGCGACCAAAGCCTACTCTGATTTTTAGTTTCAGATGACATTTTCAGAGGGATAGACGAACTATCAAAGCATGGAATGGGTTGCCTGAGCTAACCAGGAAAACCAGTGACTTGGCAGAATTTAGGTCATTGGTTAATATGCATGACTAAATGCATGACTCGTAGGACGTAATCATCTTCTTTTTTGAAGTAACGTCTGTATTATATAAGATAAGAAAGAGGCATCACAAGAACAATCAGGGTCGAACTTCCTTGACATGATTTTTTTGTGGAAGGCCTTTTCGTTTTGTGAAAACTATTTTTTTTTTAAATGTACTGGTCGAAACCAGTCTTTGTTCCTTAAGGAAATGCTGCCAACTTCAAATTAATGTTGATCTGTTATGCCGTTTAAATGTTCCTCTATAATTCTACTAGAAATCAAAGTAGGCGGTAGGCGTCTGAAGTCCTCCTGTCCCTATTCTTACTTACTAAGCTTATAATTGATAAGACTTTCCATACTTCAACTGAAATACAAAGCAGATCTACACACTTCCCAGTTGGACAGGACAATGAAAAAAAAACAACATGCATGACATTTTGTAAGGTATCTCATCCGTTCTCGCGTGGGTAGCTAGTTTAAAGAAACGGCTCACGGACTTATTGACCCCCGGACTTCCGGACTTCATCTTATGGAAGCGTGTAGGCAGGCGGTCGACAAGCACCCAGCTTCTCAAAGTAATTTGTGTAAACTAATTTTCGCCTTTTTTTTAAAAAACCCACGTTAAGAATTAGAATTATCTTAAAGCTTTATGAGACCGTCTTTTGTCTTCGTGCAGGTGGGCAGGGGAAGGGGGCAGCCATTAGGGTCAGAGTCCAAGTTGTGACCTAAACTTTGTCAAGAAGCAATATCTTTTTTTTTTAATTTCTGGTTTAATACAACAGACGTGTGTGTGTGTGTGTCAGTGACTTGTGTGTGTATGTGTCAGTGACGTGTGTGTGTGTGTGTCAGTGACTTGTGTGTGTGTATGTGTCAGTGACTTGTGTGTGTGTGTGTCAGTGACGTGTGTGTGTATGTGTCAGTGACTTGTGTGTGTATGTGTCAGTGACGTGTGTGTGTGTGTGTGTGTCAGTGACTTGTGTGTGTATGTGTCAGTGATTTGTGTGTGTGTGTCAGTGATTTGTGTGTGTGTATGTGTCAGTGATTTGTGTGTGTATGTGTCAGTGATTTCTATATCAATGTGTCATTAATTTCCATGTGTGTGTATCAGTGATGTTTGTGTGTATGTGTCAGTGATGTGTGTGTGTATGTGTCAGTGATTTGTGTGTGTATGAGTCAGTGATTTCTATATGTAGGTGTCATTAATTTCTATGTGTGTGTGTCAGTGATGTTTGTGTGTATGTGTCAGTGATGTGTGTGTGTGTATGTGTCAGTGATTTGTGTGTTTATGTGTCAGTGATTTCTATATCAATGTGTCATTAATTTCCATGTGTGTGTATCAGTGATGTTTGTGTGTATGTGTCAGTGATGTGTGTGTGTGTATGTGTCAGTGATTTGTGTGTTTATGTGTCAGTGATTTCTATATGTATGTGTCATTAATTTCTATGTGTGTGTGTCAGTGATGTTTGTGAGTATGTGTCAGTGATGTGTGTGTGTATGTGTCAGTGATTTGTGTGTTTATGTGTCAGTGATTTCTATATGTATGTGTCATTAATTTATATGTGTGTGTGTCAGTGAAGTTTGTGAGTATGTGTCAGTGATGTGTGTGTGTATGTGTCAGTGATTTGTGTGTATATGTGCCAGTGATTTCTATATGTATGTGTCATTAATTTCTATGTGTGTGTCAGTGATGTTTGTGTGTATGTGTCAGTGATGTGTGTGTGTGTGTGTGTCAGTGATTTGTGTGTGTGTATGTGTCAGTGATTTCTATGTGTGTGTGTCAATGATGTTTGCGTGTATGTGTCAGTGATGTGTGTGTGTGTGTCAGTGATTTGTGTGTGTATGTATCAGTGATTTGTGTGTGTATGTATCAGTGAATAGTAGTTTCTCTTGTTGACAACCTCTCTGCCTCTCCACACTTTGTACTCCCCTTCACCCCAGAACTAGCAGACGTGATTTGTAGATCGCCACGCCCACAACACAAAACTATTTGAAAGGTTGATTGTTAAAACATTTTTTTTGAAAGTGTTAGCAGCGAAAAATTCAAAGGCACCACAGTTTAGTTTTGTGTGTGTGCCACTGTTGTGCCATAATTATTTAGATCTAGACTTGTCTGACTAAGTATCAGGGCTTTATTTTTAACCTTTCCTAGGATGTCGGAGTGGACCAGCTTACTGGCATAGAGCTTAACATCTGACAGCATATAGCTTCTGAAGAGAGTCGGTTGAGGGACACACACTTCAGGAGAGACCGTTCGTTATAAAGATACAAAAAGAAATGGTGAATCGGGGTTTGTGTGTGTGTGTGAGAGGATGACTGAGAGGGAGGGAAATAGAGAACACCCCCAGCTGTAACGCACATGGGTGGGAGGAGAGGGACAACATTCTTTTTGGAAGGTATTGTAAATCCAATGAAGGTAGCAAGGGCTCTGATGATCAAAGATTTCTACTTGGCAAATGAAACTGACGGACAAGACAAGAGTAATATCTTGAGACGCGCGCGCCTTCGTGACGTATCGGCTGACGTAATCAATGCGTCAATCTGCCGTCCAAGATGAAGGATGGCTGAATCTAGGGAGGGCTTGATCTAGATTCTTGTGTGGTTTGAAATCTCAGACATAATATTTGAGCGGGTTTCAGTTCACAGACTCAAAAGAAAAGGAGACGAATGACACAAATTCGTTGATGGCCCCTGTGGGTGAGTCGATCTTACATTATAATTCAGACCAATGTAACAATCACAACATTGACATTGACCAGGGGTGCGGTGGCTGAGTGGTAAAGTGCTTGGCTTCCGAAATGGGTTCGAATTCTGGTGAAAACTGAGATTTTTTACTTTCGGGATCTTTAGGGCACCTCTGAGTCCGCCCAGCTCTAATGGGTACCTGACATTAGTTGGGGAAAAGTAAAGGCGGTTGGTTGTTGTGCTGGCCACATGACACCCTCGTTAACCATGGGCCACAGAAAGAGGTGACCTTTACATCATCTGCCCTATAGACCACAAGGTCTGAAAGGGGAACTTTACAATAAGACTTAAATTAGAATGTTTAATCAGATGGTTAGATCCGAGTGGAATATTGACCGAAATATACAATATTTGCATCTTCCTAAATGTTTACCTTATACAAACTGGTGAACAATGTAGACGTAACAAATAGAGACGGCAAATTGATTGTAGAGAGAAATGTAGCCATACATTACTATATCTTTACCGAAAAACGTGCAAATGTTTAAAGCTATTATCAGTGCTTTTTTGTGTGTAAAAAAATAGGTGCCGGTGCTCAGTGATTAGGTGCCGGTACTCAGTAGTTGATTGCCTAACTTTTAATAACTAAAAATTAATAATATACGTTAAATTACAAGGAAAGTAAAAATTTTTTTTCAAAAAGGTGCCGGTAGGCCGTACCGGTGCGTAACGTCAAAAAAAAAAAGCCCTGGCTATTTTTATCACTAAACGTCCACGGAGACTGTCCACACCGAATGATCTTCTTACATCCTCCACAAATATCCTATTTTCTTAAGGTTTATCCCCCCAAAACAGGATATTTTCTTTGAATGCTGGACTTTTAAAATGAAGCATGATATAAAAAAAATATGATGTAGTGTTTGGAGCGCTTTTCCCACCGAGGTTACGTGCGCCTGTGTAATCTCATTCTGACCCCTGCTTGACACAGATGTGCTTCCGTTTCGACACATTTAAATTAAGGTCATGTAATGACGGTATGCATTATTTTACTCTAGGTATTGAAGAGGTTCACGATAAACTAAACAATGTCAAGGACGCTAATGGAACTTCCGGGTTGCCAACTGAAATAAAAAACAAAACAAAAAGAATGGAGCTCTAGTTTTAACACTAACTCAATTAGCGGCAGTTGATCTCGGTAACAAATCTCCTATATAACGCTAGTTAGTTACCCGTTTCTTTTAAAATAAGTTGTTTGTGAAACTGTAATGAATTCTCTACAATGGAATTGTATTGTTCTACAAAGAAGAGCTCAGAAAATGAAAATTTGATCTTGCTAAAAATGTGCACAACAACTTTAACAAAACAAAAAGTTATTAACACTTCCTTTAGCTTGTACACCAGATACCCCAAAAAAAAAAACGCTGGCTATTTATAGTTTTTCAGCCCTTTTTGAAAATCTCCAGTAAAGCTTCTGACTACTGCGATATGTACTTAAAAAGATGACATCTTGGTCTTAAACTCTGGTTGTTGCCCACTATAGTGTGTTCCTGTTAAGGAGTCTCTGTGCGTGTATGTAGTGGCCGAGGATATCTGATGTAACCTCCGAGTTGGGTTGATGCAGAGAATGGATAAAAGGGGGGTGATAAACGACTGATGACTTAAGGTGTTCAGCTCAGAGGCAAGAGACAGAACCACGTGCGTTGATTGTAAGTCTTTGATGTGAATTTAAGTAGAGTTTACATCAGTGATGCCCAAAATACGGCCCTCGGGCAGGTCCGGCCCGCAACGTGGTTCCATCCGGCCCGCCTAAACCTAGGCAAAAAGTGTAGTGTCGATGTTTTATAAAACAACAGTTAAACAACATTTTGAAATAAATATGGGAATACCAAAAAGACACACAAAAAAAGAGTCATTGTTAAAGCTAGCTACATTGTTGCTGACATGTTCAATAGAGAAATGAAGTTATTTTCTGACGATCAACTTCAAACCTAAGTGCTAGATCCATGGGTTTTTCCGAAAAATAGTTTCAGGTAAATGTTATTTCTTTTGTATCTTTTCGGTCATCTGGCCCGGGACGCGAGGGTCGGAAATAAAAATGGCCCGCAGGTCAAAATAGGCTGGGCATCCCTGGTTTACATTGTTTGCCATCTTTTTATTTCTGGTGTGCTTCTAAGTTGAGATTGACTACTGTATTTGTCTATCAAAGTTTATTTTCGTCTAGAAGGAAGTTTTTAAGCTTTAATCAAGTCTTTTGTATCAAGTCATACGCCTACTAGGGCTAGTTCGATTATTAGGAGCTAGAACCAAATGGCGATACATATCACAATGGTTGCGCTGATGTTTTGATGTTCTGGGGGGGGGGGAGGCAAGCATAGGCAAACTAAGTTACTAGGCAGCCGCCTGAGGACTCTTAATTATTAAACCCTCGCAAAAGACTTCAAACTATGTTTTTAGAGACGAAACAGTGAAACTATGTGTGATGTTGTAGGGTACACTAGATGTCATTGAATTGTTGAATTGCGTCATTGTATTTGGTTGCTATTTATTTTCTAAGTTTTCTATTTCGTTCGTGGCCACCAAATTCACTTCACCTAGGGCCTCCAATTATCTAAGGCCGGCTCTGGAAGGGGGGGGGGATGGCATGCAGATATTAGGAGTGACAGAGTGTGCAAAGAAAGAGGTCCACACGTTTTATTCATCCATTTGTTCGTCTCAAAAAACGAGATTCAGCTACATATCCGAACTTTGATCTCACTAGTTCCGAGGTCAACATTTCGGGGTCTTAAAGAGCCACCCTAAGTCAAGTAAACTTTTTCTTTTCCCTCTTACTTTCTGAAACACAGGCAACGAAATGTTTACATAACAGAAAGAAAACCTTACGGGGGAACAACTTAAGGGGAACTTACCCACATTGGGAGAACACAGAGATGGAAGAGATAAAGAAGAAGAAAAGAAAGGGAGAGAGAAGGAACGAGACAAACATCGAGTGTCCGATCGATACTGCTCAGACCGTCTCCCAGGCGATTAACGGATAGAGAGAGAGCAAGAGAAGCCGCAGAGGTATAAAACCAAATAACCCAACTATTACTGTTTACGCATTACGGGTCCGCCCCATCACCCTGGAGGCTACCATTCAAGTCTAGCCATTAACCGCTGGCTGTCAAAAAGATGCTTCCAGACGGCAAGGGCAGCTTTCTCTTCAGGCGAGCCCCGCAGAAATCCCTCAGTTTAAAAATACGTTGCAACACCCTCTAATTTGTCAGCAATAAAAATGATAGATTGATGACTCTGCCTTGTGACCCGGCTCCTGCCCGTGTTGCCCACCCCACAAACCCTGACAGAAAAAAACTAAGCCCCTTATTTGAGCTCAGCTCCTTGCTCGTTATTCTACACGCGCTTGTAGGGCTTCTTTCACTTGAATGATAAACATAACATTCGCGCATGCGCATTCTCTTTGTCTTGGCTATTACTTTCCCCTCTCTTGCTCAAACACACACACACACATACACACACACACACACACAAATACACAGGCACTTCCTCAGAACTTTGCACTCAAACCGGAAGCTGTCTTGTCCAGACGGTTTTTGGAATCTGCAGGACGGTTGGGCTTTGAGTCATTTAAAAAATTTAACACAAAACCGATGGAATGAATAAAAAAAAATCTGCTAACAAGCTGGAAGCCATTGCTAAAATATAATTCAAGGGACTTAGCTGATCCAGGCACGACAATATCTATAGTAATAGGGGCTAAAAGAACCAGTATCATTGACCTTCTACCCAAACACTATTAAGCTCCATAAGCAAGTTAAGTAAACCACTGCCTCTTTCCTAAAACATAACAATTTAACATTATAACAACATAACTTTGTTGGCTTCCTTCTGTCGTAGATAATGGCTCATTTAGTAATCTACTGAGATGATAGCCTGGGCATTAGCTATGGTCCAAACGAAGTTCCTTAGATAACCGTTCCTTTCCCCCTCTCCACGCAGATGATGTGTCCAAAAGAAATGACTTATACCCCAATACAGATTGGGATCAGTAGCACCTCAGGTTCTGTTAGGGTGTAGAAATACTTGTCGCAAGCTGCCAGAGGGTCACTAGCTCGTGATTTTTCATCAGTGTTGACTCCTGAAGCAATTTCCCTGTTTGATTATAGCCGCAGGGCAGCTGAGGTTGGGATTCAGAGTTTTCCTTCTACTAGGTGGGTGGGTCTAGCCAAGGCTAGCAAGCCCTTCCTGCTTGAAGCTTACATAATACTAACATAGAATCATTATAATAACGCAATATCATAAAACTTCACCTCATTACATCACAACAATTTAACATCAAAGTAACAAGATTATCTTACATTGTTACATAATAAAATAACAGATTAATAAGATTGTAACAACATATGTTCGCTAACCTTTAAACCCTATAACAACAGAACATTATGAGTCCTTATGGTATCTTAACAAAATAAAATATTGATATTTATTTTTAAAAATCAATGATATATTTCTTTAGCAATTAGTAAAACACGAGTTCACTAATTTCCACACTATAAATCTAAATGAAGCAAAAACCATACAAACAAAAGTCCAAACAAATTTCTGCTTTCTATTAAGGGCTGCACGAGTCTAATGATTAAGTCTAATTATCGAAATGACCAGTCCTTGTAATTTTAATCTGTAGATAGAGTGATTCAAGACTAACTGGCGCATCATGCTGTAACTACCCCATTATTACAATAATGTTAATTGAAGTGTTAATTATTTTTACAAATTATTATTTTTTTGTGGGGCGATATGTATTACTTCCCTTTCCAAAAGGTCGGAAAGTAATACGCCCACACGTTTGGGCCGAGAAGTGATACAATTTGATGACAGACTGCCAACAAATTTTGGCAGTGGTCTTGTCACTGCCTCATGAAATATGTAGTTGGGTTTGAGATGACTCAACAAGAGATACGCGACCGTGTGTGGGTGTGTGTATGGGCGTTAGTGTGTGTGTATGGCCCAAAGCGACGCAAACGACAACACGACAATGACGTCATGACGCGGGCTACTATCCTTAAAAAAAATATTCTAGATCTATTTAGCTTTCAAATTTAAATTTCAAATTTCTTCGAATTCAAAACAAATACCTTTTTTTTAAAAAAAAAACTGTTCTTTAAAGATACTAGGATAGAGTAGGTTATTGATTCGTAGAGAAGAGAAGGTTGTGGAAGCATATGATTTGTGTGTGCGAAAGAGAGAGAGAGAGAGAGAGAGAGAGAGACAGAGAGGGGGTCAGAAGAGAAATAATGTTAACAGAATTAGGTCATACTGTTCAAGGAGTAACAGTTCACGTGCTACATAGGGCACTTGTTGATTTGGTCTTTGAATAAAACTACAAATACGCGGTATCGATTCCATCCTCTATGCTCGATTCTTGAACAGAGGGACAAACCGGGTTAGGTTCTGTAGGAAGTAGAAGAAGAAGAAGAGAGAAGGGAGAGGCAGTGCGAGACAAGAAAGAGAGGGCTGTCCAGGCTGATCCCCAAGAAATAATGAGTGAACCGGTGGGGGCGGAGAGTCTAACAGGGAAGAGCTCAAAAGACTACACACGATGCGCGTTTCCCCTCCCTTGGAGTTTGAAGTCATTTATGAGTCCCTTGATTTGGGCTGAAATTGAGCTAATATTTAAAATAAGATTGCCCCACTGAACTTTTAGGCAACTCGAGCAGATCTAGGCGGCACTTCTTTGAACTGTACTTCCAGAACTAAGTGTTTGTAGTATATAAGTACCGTTGGTTTGTCTGCAGTAGTTTTCAGATTTCAAATAATTACAATATCAAACAAACAACGCCAAATCATTTCTACCGCAGGAATTTTTTAAAACGAGTTTGTCTTACATTAAATGTACTCTCTACGAAATGATATTCCTAGATTCGCAATTTAACCGCCGATATTCAAGAAAAAAAAAACGCGACCGTTTTAAAATTTATTTTGGTTTTGCTGTAATTCCTAAACTGGCCAGTGTATCTATTATTAGAGAAAGAGTTGGTTCTGATATAAAAGAAACCAAAACGATGATGTGATGCTTTGGAGTTTGTGTGTACAAGGTTCTCAAAAACAAAATGAAATGTTTCTAGACGAGACAATGGAATAGATAGAGCGATAGAAAACAACAGACAGAGGGAAAAAGAGAGAGAGAGAGAGAGAAAAAGATAGATAGATAGACAGACAGATAGAGAGATAGATAGATAAATAGATATATAGATTGATTGATATATAGGTAATGGATAGATAGATAGAAAAATAGAAAGATAAATAGATAGATAGATAGATAGATACAGATATATAGATAAAAGAGAGAAACAGTAAGAGAGAGAGAGATAGAGAGAGGGGGGGACAGATAACAAAAAAGAGAGCTGTTACATTTTAAAGACTTCTTATAAACACAAATGCTGCATTAAATTAAACAAAAAAACTGCCTTTAAAAATGAAACTATAAAGTATTTCTATTACATTTATATTTTTTATTGTAGTTATTATTACGATATTATAATAACAGTAGATAGTATGGATACTATATAATATTGATAGTAAGGATGCTCTAGATACTATCAATAAATAATATAGATATTATACATAATTTAATTACATATATATCACATAGTATGGATGTTATAAACTGTTTAGAAATTAAATATACCCCGGTAATTGAGATATTTTAAACTTTATGATATCGATATTAGATTTTTATGATTACATCTCGGCGCAATGCATGTAACCACAAAATAAATACTTTATTGTCTATATTTGATGAGAAAGATCCACACAGACATTTTGTTAGAAGTACATTACCTACTCTCACGCCCCCCACCCCTTCACAACCAGCGTCTCTCTTTTTGTCTTTTTGCTTATTGTGGACCTACCATTTTATGAACACTGGCAGCAAGGGCACTCACTCTGAGTGTTGATAATGAGGCTAACTACAAAAGTCTACACTGGGAGGGAGGGGGGTGGGAGGTACGAGAGAAAAAAAAAAAGAGAGACAGAAAAACAACAAGAGTGGATTTCAATGAACAAGCGAAGAGACAGATGTAGAAAGACATACCCATAGTTGACTGAGGGAGTGAGTGAATTAGAGTGAGAGAGAGAGAGAAAGAGAGAGAGAGAGAGAACGAGAGAGAGAGAGAGAGAGAGAGAGAGAGAAAGAGAGAAAGAGAAAGAGAGAGAGAGAATGAGAGCGATAAAGAGTGAGTGAGAATGAGAGAGATAGAGAAAAAGAGTGGGAGAGAAAGAGTGGGAGAGAGAAAGAGAGAGAGAGAGAAAGAGTGAGAGAATGAGAGCGATGAAGAGTGAAAATGTCTGCAAAGATCTAGACATAAACAAACAGTAGATGAGTGAAGGGGAGGCCAGAGAATCGAAAACTAACTAGGAGGAGGGAATATGGGGGACAATTTGTAACGGGTGGAGAAAAAAAGAAGATCGATAACAGAAGTTTAGCAAGTGTCCAATACCGACATGTCTGCCAGCACAGCGCGAGCACACTGCTAGACCCCACGCTGACCTGGCAGAACGTGGCAGCAGTTCGAATGGCAGCGGAGGTGCTGACACACTTGATGACCAAACATTCCATACCTCATGAAATAAAACCATCCATCCAGCGTCTGTGGAGCGGCGTTTCTCCCATCGTTAAAGAAACAATTAATATTAAAAACAAAAACAAAAAAATCAAGAAACAAACAAAATCGTTCAAAATAAGATAATTTTACATTTTGACAGACAAAAAAAAAAAATAAAAAAATTAATAAAACAAAGATAATTATATAAAGAGTTTTAGGAAAACACAACTCAGCACGAGTTAAGGGCTTGAATTACAAATGTCCGCGGGGATTCGAACTCAAGCTATCCATTTAGTAGCTCAGATAAGAAAACAGAATCTATTATATATTTGTAAAATACCACTGGCCCCTTGATTGATCCTGAAATCTGTTAAACTGTGACACGTATTCGAGTGAAAATTCATACACGGGTTCCTTCTACCTCACTAGGAACACGATTTGACATATGGTTATTCTGACGTCTGCTATTCTCAAAAAACTGCAAGCTTTCTATCAAACATTTGATGTTTTTTTTTCGGTATTTCCCCAAAAGACTGCAGTCTACTTTTAGCTGAAGAACAGTCCTACAGTGTACGAAAGACTTAACTTATTGTTGTTTGAAAAAAGGGAAAGGGAGCGGTGAAGTACTAGTGATACTAGAACTAACGGGCCCAAAATAAGCTCGCATGTATCGGGGTCACATTATGAAGCGGCTCTTTCCAAATCAAGTCAAAAGTCTATGTCGGAGAAATTACGATGCGCAGGTTAAAAAAACAACAACAAAATTGTGGTTCCAGAGAGCGAGCAAGAGAGAGAAGAGAGAGAGAGAGAGAGAGAAGTAAAAAGAGAGAGAAAGAGAGAGAGAAAGAGAGAGAGAGAGAGAAGCAAAAAAAGAGCGGGTCTTGAAATTTCATTGTAATAGCTCCACTAATTCACGGGCTAAAAAAAAAGTATGTTAGGTTGATCGTTAGAACAAAGCTTGAGAAAAAAATCAAGAAGCGTAGCCGGTGTGTACTGTTAGTAATGTATATTGGACTGGCAATCTCACAGAGAACATTTTCTTTATGTAAACATTTCCTGCAACGAAAGTTGAACAAATATCTTCAAATGTTGTATCTCAGCGTAGGATGTGGGCGAGTTCGTCCTTTGAAGTGTGTGTTTTGTAGGTAAGTAACAGTGTAAGAGGATCCACTACTCTGTGGACCTAGTTTTAGATTCCCTCCCCAAGCTGCAGCAGCACTCAATCTGAATATCTTCCTCCACTCTTCTTAGCTGATATAAGTAAATGCAAATAATCAGTTCGATACTCTCATATAGTACGCATAAATAGCTTGACAACACTTCAGCTATTAGTATTTAAGTTCTTTTTGTTTCAACTTGATGTCACCAATGACTACGACCTACTTGTGGGTACATCCCAGATTGTATCTTTTAAGAGCAAGGTTCTTGTTACAATATTAAGAGAAATGTCCACAATTTGTTTTTTTACCAGGATACATTTTAATTACATTTATTTATTTACATTTTTAGCGGCCCCCGTAAGGGGAAAAAGCCGCTATTAGGTTTGTGCAAAATGTCCGTCTGTCCGTCTGTCCGTCTGTCACACTCAGATCTCGAAAACTAGAAGAGATATGAAAAATATTATTTCATCATTAAATCCGGCTTGAAAAGTTTAGGTGCAACGGCTACTTTTGGTTTTCTAATAGCAAACCGTTTAATTTATAAAATTAATTATGCAAGCGATTTTTTCATAAAAATACACCAATTCTAAAACAATTACGTAAATGTGAGGGAGGCAATGTTACAATATGCTAACAAAGATGGACAATTTTTGTGTATTTTCAGTATCACTAAGTCAAATATATTTTTAAAATGTACAGGAAATGTTTACAACAAATACAAATAATAGTTAAAGACGTTTTTTCTGGTCAACTAGCTGCTAAAATTAAAAGAAAACATTTCTGTTTGTTTATAAAGGCTAATAATGCACTTTGTATGTAAATATCACGCACATTTTTTTAAAAGGACTTTTTAATGCAGCGATTTTCGTGCAGTAGCGTAACGTCACAACATGATCAGGTGCTAAACCAATTCCTTAAACTTTTTTTAAAAATCAGATTTTATTTATTTTTTGTTTAGTGCCCCCATCCGAATAAAAGAAGCTTATTTTTGTGCGTTTTGTCTGTTGGTCGGTCTGTCCGTCACGATTAGATTTAAAAAACTAGAACTCTAAAAGCTATTGAAAATCTGATTTACCCTTTAATGTTCCTCCCATAACATCTCAATAGTTTTAAGTATCTAAAATTGATTGTTCCGGATTTTTTTGTGCAAAACTAATCAACGCCAACAAATGTTTGTTTGCTATTCTAACTTATATTACATTCAATTATATTATATTATATGTGACTTATATTTCATAAAGTGTAAAAATGTTCCGGATATTGTTTTATAAAACATGAATTATGCCTAATGATTGTTTGAAATCGCATAAGGCTTTTAAAAAAAGTAATTTACTAGAATTGATTACTGAAAATTACTTTTTAGACATTTAATTTTTATGTAAAACATAACATAGAAGTTTCGTAATCGATAAAGAAAGTTCCGGATTTTGTTTCTTACAAATCGTCGCCAGAAATTTCCGAATTTATTTAAAAATCTACTAACGCCAAATAATTGTTTGAACTCCCTCTTCTAATTAATAAACAAATAATCTTCTCATTTACGAAATAATGTTTTTACGGATTTTTATGAAAAATATTTTAACTCACTACTCTCTTACAGTACATTTAACTTTCTACCTAAAACATTAAAAAATCTAATTATCGTTAATATTATGTTCCGATTTTTAAGGAAAACAGAATCCAAACACCAAAGTAAGGTATGAAAATCTCTCCACGTGGCTGTAGTACATCTAATTTTTATACGAGACCATCCAAAAAATTTAATTAACGGTATTACATTTATCTGAAATTCTCTTTTTCTTTTACTATTTATACAAACATCCGGAACAATCTATTATATAAACTTTTCAATTGTGTTCATACCTAAAAATTATTGCGATGTTTTGAAACGTAAAATAAAGGTTAATCAATTTTTAATAACTTTTAGTTGTTTTTTTTTATATCAAGATAACGGACAGACCGACTGACAGACAAAACGCAAAAACAATGTGGCTTTGATCCTTTTTAAATAATATCTATTAGAACTCAGTGCACCAATGTCTATGAACCCTCGTTAAATTTCTCGTGTAAATAAAGACATTTTTTTTATGGTACCGGTACTAGCCTATTGTGAGGTAATGGAATTTTTTTTCTTTGACGTCATATGAATGGACTCTTTAAATGTAATGTTAAAAGAACGCACTCGGTGCACCCATGTCTATTAACCCTCGAAAAAATTGCTTGTAATAATGAAAACATATTTTAGTCTAACTAAGCCGTGTGACGTAGTGTTTTTTTTTCCTTTGACGTCACATGGAATGAATTCTTTAAATGAAATGCTAAAAGAACGCACTCGGTGCACCAATGTCTATGAACACTCGAGAAATGGCTCGTGTTGATAAAGGTGATTTTTAGTCTAGCTAGGCCTTGTGACGTAGTGTTTTTTTTCCTTTGACGTCATATGGAATGAATTCTTTAAATGAAATGCTAAAAGAACGCACTCGGTGCACCAATGTCTATGAACACTCGATAAAAGGCTCGTAATGATGAAGGCGATTTTTATTCTAGCTAGGCCGTGTGACGTAGTGTTTTTTTTCCTTTGACGTCATATGGAATGAATTCTTTAAATGAAATGCTTAAAGAACGCACTCGGTGCACCAAAGTCTATGAACACTCGATACATGGCTCTTATAGATGAAGGCGATTTTTAGTCTAGCTAGGCCGTGTGACGTAGTGTTTTTTGTTCCCTCTGACGTTATATGGAATTAATTCTTCAAATGAAATGAAAAAAGAACTCGGTATAGTAATGTTTATTAAGCCTCGTTATGTGACTCGCGTTTAAAAAAGGAATGATATCTTGATTTAGATCTAATCTAGATTTTTTAAACTAGATCTAGATTTTTATTACAGTATATCTAGATCTAGATTTATATTCTAATTAAAATTATTTTAGAGTCTAGATCTAGAATTTCTAGATCTAGTTTAGACTAAAATAGACTAGATTAAGATGTAGAATTTCAATTTCTAAACTTAAAGTGTAAAAAAAAAGTGTAGATTTTCATTTCCAAACGTTTTGATCAATATTGTAATGTTTTAATATACTAAAACTAATCTACTATTTTTTTATTAAATTTAAATTTAAATTTACGGCAAATGAATCTTTGAAACATTATTACTTTTGACCATCGGATGGCTGCCTGGTCGTGCGGTTTGCGCTGGACTGTCGTTCAAATTTATGGATGGCCCAGGGTTCAAACCCTGCCCGCTCCCATCCCCCGTCGTCCTGCGGGAGGTTTGGACTAGGAAGTAATTATCTTCAACTCTGAAGGAACATCCGAAACGTGTAAAACATTTTACATCAAAATTAAATCACCTCTTGAATATTATTTGCGAATATGCAGATCCGACAGGGATCCGACTTCGACGAGGGCCGCCTCTGAGTTTGTGTAACACAAACTCTCTTTGTAATCTTGTTATTTTTAAAACCTGGTTTACATTTTCGAAACAATAAAATACAGCAATATAGAAAAAAAAAAGAGAGGGCCATGTGGATCAATTGGTGGGGGAGGGGCGCGATACAATAGAACCAAAAGAAAAAAAAATAGGAGGAGGTAAATACAAATAAAAAAGAGGTGCGGTGGCTGAGCGGTAAATCACATGACTTCCGAACCGGGGTCCCGGTTTAGAATCCTGGTCAAGACTGGGATGTTTAATTTTGGGATCCTTGGGCGCATCTGAGTCAAGCCAGCTCTAACTTGACATTAGTTGGGGAAAATAAAGGCGGTTGGTCGTTGTGCTGGCCACTTGACATCCTCATTACCCAACGGCCACAGAGATGACCTTTACATCATCTGCCCTATAGATCGCAAGGTCTGAAAAGGGGAACCAAATAAAAAAAAGGAATATCAAGGACGCTAGACTGAAAACTCAAAGTGGCCAACTAAATATCTCAAGGATAGCAGAGAATTTTCCAATCAACACTCTTCTAGTACTTAGCTTCTCGTTTGTTTTTTCAATACGCTTTAAGTTGTATTAATGTTAAATAATTCCGGACTCCTCCAAAGCACCTTCCATATTGACATCATTTTACTTCAGAAACGGAAGAGTTCAGAAATGTTATTCTGAACTAGTGCACAGTTACAAACACATTACCAGATGCCTTTAGACACATTTAGTTTATCCACGTTTCCTTTGGATCTGTACACCAGAGTCACTAAAACCAATCTAGCTGGTTCTAGTTATGGGTTATGGCCCTTAGATGGCATTGTCCAATGATCTTTCATGCTTCCCCAGAGAATATTATTCCGAGATAAGTGTATGGAACTTCTGGAACAGCTTGCAACATAAACTTTGTTTCTCTCTGCACATAACAGCAACGATAAAAAACAATAACAAAAAACAACAACAACAAAAAAAACACGAAAAAAAAAACAAGAAACAAACAAACCTCCCCCCCCCCAAAAAAAAAATACATTAAAAAATTACGAAACTCACCAGCAAAAGCAGCAGCCTCTGGACGGCCTTGCGCTCTCGTGGACAGGGGATGAGGGTGGCGTAGCATGCGCCTGGGAGTTGGACGACTCGGAGGTGTGGTCGGCGCCCCTGGAGTTATTCCTCATCCTAATATCAGAGTTGGAGGAAGGCACCGATCGGCGCACTGCAGTGGCCGCGCTCATCTGTGGATAGTGAAAAGTAGGTCACAGCAGTTGATTCAGTTGTCTGGGCTCTTACAATACGGACAACACCGAAAAGTGATTCGCATGAACAGATTCTTAATGAAGTTAGTAAGGGTAGATGGGCATTCAGTTAATTGGTCATAAGCTAATGGCCAGGAGTCTGATACAGTTTGGTGAAAGTTGGCAGCTACGATATAAGCAGAGTTAGGCTTGCTGGTTTCAGAAGCCGCCAATGTAGCGTTTTAAAATGGAAAGATGAGATTTAGAAAAAAAAAAAAAAGAAACATTTGTCTGTGAATACAAAAAACATGAATTCATTGAAAAATTTTAGGATGACAATCAACTTCAATTAGAAAAAATATATTATGATAACAGCGAAGTGTTAAAAAAGTTGGAACGTGAGCTCATTGAAGAAGAAAACAACAAAACAAATAATTTCTATACACAAAACACAAACAAACAAATATTCATGTATATAGCTCTAAAAAAAGACATATTACTATATAAACAGTCATATATATCAACACATAAATCTACATGAAACATCCTGAGGCGACCTGAGGATCTATAAAAACACAAAGTTCTATTTAAAAAAACAACAACGCAGAAATGCTTATAAAGACTCAAGTTTTGTTTGTTGTTATTACAAAGCTTATATCAGCTCAATCTGTCTGTCTGTCTGTCTGTCTGGTTTGTACACGTTATTTCTTCCACAACTATTCTCGGATCAAGTTGAAACTTCACACAATTATTCATTGGCATAGACAACACATGAATCAATAAAAATAAGTCAATTAATTACTGCTAATTTATTATTTTATTTGATACCAACAAGGGAAACTGATCCTTCAGTATTCACAGATATGGCTAATTTTGTTGGGTTTAATCCCCTTAAATAATTGTTAACGCTATTTCTACATCACACATTCTCCGATCAAGTTGAAACTTTAAACAATTATTTATTATACCTAACAAGACAAGAATCAATTAAAAAAAAATTAGTCAATTAATTTTTTGTAATTAATTATTTGTTCGATATCAAATAAGGGAAATAACTTGTACATTATTGAGTGATATAGTTTTAAGGGCGGAGTTCTTCTCCTTTAGATAAGCTTTGTTTTATAAAAAAAGGATATTTGTATATTTTGATTGTTTTACATATTTCGGACGTTTCATCACAAATGATTATTAGATCCTAGACCAAAAACGTCCTATAGGGAGTGGGCAGGGTTCAAACTCGAGACGATCGAGACCACAGTCAGAAGCGCATACCACACGACCAGACCACTATCGAGTTTTTCCAGAAATAAATATTTGCAACATTTCAAACTACTTTAAGGACAGCCACAGCATACAACATGTTGTTGAACCACAAAACTGGCACGTATTGTATAACTGCGATCAGTGCGCAGCCAGCACTTACTGTATTACTGCGATCAGTGCATAGTCAGCACTTATTGTATTACTGCGATCAGTATTACTGCGATCAGTGCATAGTCAGCACTTATTGTATTACTGCGATCAGTGCAGAGCCAGCACTTATTGTATTACTGCGATCAGTGCACAGTCAGCACTTATTGTATTACTGCGATCAGTGCAGAGCCAGCACTTATTGTATTACTGCGATCAGTGCACAGTCAGCACTTATTGTATTACTGCGATCAGTGCATAGTCAGCACTTATTGTATTACTGCGATCAGTGCAGAGCCAGCACTTATTGTATTACTGCGATCAGTGCACAGTCAGCACTTATTGTATTACTGCGATTAGTGCACAGCCAGCACTTATTGTATTACTGCGATCAGTGCACAGTCAGCACTTATTGTATTACTGTGACCAGTGCATAGTCAGCACTTATTGTATTACTGTGACCAGTGCATAGTCAGCACTTATTATATTACTGCGATCAGTGCACAGTCTGCACTGATTGTATTACTGTGACCTGTGCATAGTCAGCACTTATTGTATTACTGCGATCAGTGCAGAGCCAGCACTTATTGTATTACTGCGATCAGTGCACAGTCAGCACTTATTGTATTACTGTGACCAGTGCATAGTCTGCACTGATTGTATTACTGTGACCAGTGCATAGTCTGCACTGATTGTGTTACTGCGATCAGTGCATAGTCAGCACTTATTATATTACTGTGACCTGTGCACAGTCAGCACTTATTGTATTACTGTGATCAGTGCACAGTCAGCACTTATTGTATTACTGTGACCAGTGCCTAGTCTGCACTGATTGTATTACTGTGACCTGTGCACAGTCAGCACTTATTGTATTACTGTGATCAGTGCACAGTCAGCACTTATTGTATTACTGTGACCAGTGCATAGTCTGCACTTATTGTATTACTGTGACCAGTGCATAGTCTGCACTGATTGTATTACTGTGACCAGTGCATAGTCTGCACTGATTGTATTACTGTGACCAGTGCATAGTCTGCACTTATTGTATTACTGTGACCAGTGCATAGTCTGCACTGATTGTTTTACTGTGACCAGTGCACAGTCTGCACTGATTGTATTACTGTGACCAGTGCACAGTCAGCACTTCTTGTATTACTGTGATCAGTGCATAGTCTGCACTTATTGTATTACTGTGACCAGTGCACAGTCAGCACTTATTGTATTACTGTGACCAGTGCACAGTCAGCACTTATTGTATTACTTCGTTCAGTGCGTATTCTGGTGCGTCAACTTGCAATTAGTAGTTTAGTTTATACTATTATCTGGTTCTTCGGAAACTATTCCTCAATTAGTTCCTCTAAGTTTTCCCTCTGTTTAAGTCTTCTTCACTTCCTTCTTTCATGAGTGTCTTTCTCTTATTCTCTCTTCTCACTTATAAGAGACTCGAGGGACAGGAGAACGGCTCCATTGATTAGTTTTTTATTCCCTTAAGTCACCAGAACCAAAAGTCTGTGAAAAAACTCCTGGAAAACTTTTTTTTTTCTTTTTAAGGCGTATTCTTTACTTAATTATTCACTTTTTTTTTTTTTGAAAAGCGCGAGTGAAAAAAAAAACGCCTTTAACACCCAGGGGCAGAACAGCAGGTGCTCAGCATCCCACGACATGGGGGCCACGTTTGAAGTAATTTGATAAAGTAAAGAACAGATCATGGACAACTTCCACCTTAAAAACAAATTTGAGTGACATATGAATGAGAAAATGAGAAGGAAAAACTGAAACAAGGGTGAAACAAAAAAAATTCTGAAATTAAAATAAAAGGCGATTCACAGCAGCATAATTAGCAAGATCTAATTAGGTCGTCAAGTGTTGGGCTGACGTGGCGCAGTGACGCGGGCAAGCAGACGTGTGATGTACGGCACGTGCAGCGGCTTCTGACCTTCAAGGATTGTCTACCTTTGTATTCAAGAGTTCAGACATTCTCGACTGGGTTTTCATTATGACCTTAATTTCTTCTAGAAAGGAAACACAAAGTGGATTAACTTATTTCATGCCGGACGTATTTAAAGGGTTAAAACTGATGCTTCAACAAATCGCATTTACTAAAGACATCAGGCTGTGGTGGGTGCTATCTTTTATTAACTTAAACATCTAGTCTAGTGATGGGCAAACTACGGTCTTCGGGCCAACTCCGGACCTTTCAAAGGTTCAGTCCGGCTTGTCAAATATTTTATAATAATAATTTAAAGTAACAATTACGCAATGTCTGTAAATTAGTTAAACTTCTTGGTTACATGAACAAAACAAGCAAAATTAATTTTTTTTTTTTTTCAAAAAATAAAGCTTATCCGAGAGGAAGAATGCAATATCACTGCGCTATCTCTCAGTACTGCAAGTTTTAACTCACCTTTTCAATACAAAAAAAAAACCACACTATTATCAATAATTATTTAACTGATTAGAATTTTTTTTATTGATTCGTCAATAGTCATCGACTATAAATAATTGCGCAAAATTAAACTTGATCCGAGAATGGGAAGTGGGAGAAATAACGTACACAAGAATTTACCAGACAGACAGACAGACAAACGGAGGGACGTATATAAGATTTGTACATTAAATGTTTAAATACAGGGAACAGATCAACATATTGACGCTAACAGGAATCACTTTTCAAAGTTTTCAACTTCTTCTATCAATCAGACTTTGAACGAAATTCTGTGAACTCTACACACAGCACTTTACCGAACACGGTGCTGAATTTTTTCATCCTTTCCTATGTCCTTGCCAATCAGCCTAGGGGCTTGTCCTATTTCGTGAGTTTCAAGTCACTGACGGAAAGAAGACAAACCTAGGTGTTATTTCTAAACCTTAAAGTAACCTCATGGCGAATTAGAAAGATGTCAAGACTTCAGTACAATTGAACAAAATTTAGATATTTCCAGAATGCCTTTTAATGTGGACCTTAAAGTAGAGAAACCAGCAGGTAGTAAATGAACTCCAATCTAAAAAAAACTCTGAAATAAAATTAGCGTTTGTTGAGATTTGGTTCTACATTTGTATTTGCCATCCCACAGACAAAATTCGTTCGTTTCAGAACCAAGCCCTAAGACTAATCTGTGGAACCTTTAGGACAACGCCAATTGCCGCTGGCGAGATTATGGCAAACATCCCACCGTTGAAATTGCGCAGAGAACGAGCCGTCATACTAGCTCACGAGAGATATATGCGGCTGGAAGATGGATGCCCACTCAGAAGTCTGGTCGACAACTGGGAGGGTAGGAGACGCCTCAAAAACCGGCCTTGTTTCATGCATGTGGCACGCGGGCTGGTCAGAGAGGCGAATCTGCCGGTGGAGCGGGCTGCTCTTTCCCCGTCCGGTTCTATCTTCCCGATGGAGGCTCTCGGCATGCCGACGATACGGAAGAGCCTACTTGACCCAGTGGTGACGAAGCAGAGTCCAACCACACGGCTACTACAAGCAGCCAGAGAGACTATCGCATCATATCCAGCCGGAGTAACCACCATTTACACAGACGGTTCTGTGCGGACGCTCGAGGGAACTGTGAAAGCTGGGTACGGAGCGGTAGTTCGACTCTCTGGCAATCCCGAAAGTGACGAGCTCAGTGGATCCTGTCAGCAGAAAAGCAGCCTCGAGGCTGAACTCGAAGCAATGTTCCAAGCACTGGACTGGGTGGCTACGATGGTACGTAACGGGACTGCGTCAGCGCACGACATAGTCCTTTTCACGGACTCGGTGGCCGCACTGGAGGCCATAGAACGGCTGGATGAAGGTGCTAGAAGGGTATGGGACGTCCTAACGGTCGGAGGGCGTCTCCTACGATTCGGCGTGAACGTTACTTTGCAATGGGTGCCCGCCCATTGTGGGGTGGTCAGCCACGATTTGGCTGACCAGCTCGCGAAAACCGCGGTCGCAACGGCGCTCGAAAATGATGAACCGTACTCATATGAAAGTGTACGATCCCTAGTCAACCAGCGCATGTTGACACTTTGGCACGACGGCTGGGATTCTTCGGACAAGGGGCGTGAGCTTTATCGGGCAATGAGGAGACCAGACAGAAGGGATGCATGGTGGCAACTTAATCGTGCGGAACAGGCAGTCCTAGCCCAGTTCCGGGTCGGCCATTGTCCAATTGGTGCTTACCTCGGACGATGGAAGGAGAACTACGACACACGGTGTCGCCATTGCATGGAGGACGACGAAACAATAGAACACATTCTTTACGAATGCAGAGTTCTGCACGAAGGACGATTGGGACAAGCTATAGATAGAGAGAATACTGGTTCATGTACGACACAGAGGCTGTCCTTGTACGGGGACAAGGCAACCTTAAGACTCACTGCTCGCTTCCTCTCACGTGCTCTAAGGGAGTAATTCTCAGCATGTTTTTTCGTTGTCAATGGGGTTTCTGACTCGGTAGTAAATGAACTCCAATCTAAAAAAAACTCTGAAATAAAATTAGCGTTTGTCGAGATTTGGTTCTACATTTGTATTTGCCATCCCACAGACAAAATTCGTTTAGAACTTGCATCTTGATGTATTTATGAGCAGCCTTTTTCAGTAATGAAACTTAGAAAAAAAAAGATGCTTTAGTAATAGACGGATGAAAATGATAGCATCTCATAACACTCTGAGCAATAACCTGATTACAACATCCATTACGAATGAAATTTTGGCCGACAATTATGAAATCCCTCACAAGTCATACATCTCATTTGTTTCAGTTTGATATTATAAAAATGCCTTACAAATTTTTTTTTTATTAAAAAAAATGTATGGATTTATGGCGAGTTTTCCTTTTAATTTAATAGCAAATTTTGCCCATCACTGGTTTAGATTCTTACATACATTGTTGAAGAACGTACTATGACTATTTTTTTCCCGTCTGTTATAAAAGTTACAAGTGAAAAGAAATGCGTGATTATAGAGAATCGACTATTTTCTAAGCTTGCGTTGAAATTAAGGTTTATTAAAAGAAATGTCTATAAATCAAATAAGAATATAAAACTAAAATGTTATGCATACTCTGTTTGGGACTCCTCAACTCAAGAAAACATTAAGAAACTGGAACAGACACATAATAGAGCAGTGAGATTCATTACAAACGAATATTCACATTTGACTAGAGTAACACCTTTAGTAAAATCACTAAATTTAGAAAGCTTTCAGGACAGACGACTCAAAAATAAAGTAGCAATTATACATAAAACACTGAACCATAATCTTCAAATAGAAAAACAAAATTTAATAAAATACTCAGAAAGACACAAAGATAAAGGTGCATTTCACTTCCCATATGCTAAGACAAATTTGTACAAATACTCCTTCTCCCCTAGTGCTATTAGAGCATGGAATGGGTTGCCTGAGCTAGCCAGGAAAACCAGTGACTTGGCAGAATTTAAGTCATTTGTTAATATGCATGACTGAATGCATGATGCATACGACGTAATCATCTTCTTTTTTGAAGTAACGTCTGTATTATATAAGATAAGAAGATAAGATAAGGTCAAGTTTGAACAGAGCCATTGAACCTGACTTGGACACATAATTCTGAAGAGTTTCTGATTGATAAATTAGGTCAATTGTTACAGAAGAGCTGCCTGGTCGTGTGGTATGAGCTTCGGACTGTCTTCACACTGGTCTCGTGTTCGACCCCTGCCCGCTGCCATACACTGCCGTCAGGACCCAATTTGCACTTGTTAAGGCCCTAATCTATTTGAGATACGGGGCCCCTTATATTAAAAATAAGACAATTTTTGTTTTGTTCTTTATTTTCAAAATGTTAGCAACTATCCCTGGAAAGATTTTTTTTGGCGGGGGGTGGGGGGGTGGGATTAGCAAGAGTGAGCCCTAAGCTATATATTATGTTGCTTGTAGGTAAATCCAGCATTGCCAGTCGTCCCGCAGGAGTTTAGACTAGGACGTATTAATCTTCATGTTTTTTAAGGAACACCGGGAACTTATAGAAGAAAACAAAAACAATATCACGTATGACTTTAAAAAAATTATTTCCCTACTAAAGTTTACAAATAGAAATATATGAATTGATTAATAAAGTAGGTAATTTAAAATAAGGGTAAATAATACGTTAATCACGGTTAATGTATTAATCAAGAATAGAGAATTGAAAGAAAGATAATCGAATGAAAAAAAAAAACAGAACTATATAAAACAACCAGACAGAAAGAGTGAGTTGATATAAGCTTGGTCAAAATAGAATAAGGTCGAATAAAGACAATGGACAGACTAGATGAGCAGAAAGGTAAGTTAAAGAAAGATAATTCACTGGTCAGTGAGATATGTCACGCTACCCCATATGTGCTATTTTCCCGACCCAGCACAGTCATACCTCCCCTCCCCCCCACCCGCCACACACACACACACACACAACTTCGAGTCCTCTTTCTCTCGCACGATTCCACCAGACGACAGGACGGTGACCGTGGCGCGCTCTCTGCACGCGTTTCATTTCTGTCGTCGTTTACGCATGCTCTAGATTCGATTACATCAACTTCCTCTATAACAAGAGTTATTCCCCTTGACCTTATTCTTTCTGCTCTGACTGTCAAAAAAGAGAAATGCAAGATAAAATAATAAAACCAATTAATAAAACAAAACTAGGAAGGGGGGGTGTGTGGAAATCACCAGCCTTGACCTTTTCCCTTGACCTCCCCATTCACTGCTTGCTGGACGCCATGGCACGATGATAACTGTGTCACCGGCTATTAGGTTCAGTTGTCGAGGGATGTACGTGTATCGATATATAGATCTATGTGTCAGAAAGAATCGATCCGATTCCAAGACATTGCGTTCACGTGATTTGCTTGTACGAACATTGACGCGAATAGGAAGAGGACGGAGGGTGAAAAAATTCCGACAGACTTTTATCCAGGCTCGTATGTGCCATGCAAGTTTAAACTGGTCAGAGGTAATTAGTAGCTGTCGCCCTATGTGTGTAAGAGCAGGGCCGGTTATATGGTAATTAGAGGCCCTAGGCGTATTGAATGTGTTGGCCCCCAAATGAAGTAGAAAAATATAAAACCGAAAAAAACAACAACACAATTACGATTCTCATTTGCTTATTGATACAGCAGCCTCAAATTAACGAAAAGAGTCTTCATAACATTGGTAGTCTAACAAGTAGATCTAAACATTCATGAATAAGCATTGAGCCATTGTAGAGACTTAGAGCTAGGCTACTAGACATAGGACTATAGAGCTCGGTTATGTTTGTGAATAGATCTAAGTTTTGCATTTTTTAAAATCTAATTTTCTTTGAGTCCTTTGCAAGGCCCTAGCCAATCGGTGTGTTAGGCGGCTGCCTAGTTTGCCTATGCATAAGACCGGCCCAGGCAAAATTAAAGTATCTCTTTCAGACCTTGCAATCTATCGGACAGATAAAGGTCACCTTTTTCTATGAGACAGGGTTAACAAGGGTGCCATGTGACCAGCACAACGATCAACCGCCTTTACTTTTCCACAACTTATATCAGGTACACATTAGAGTTGGGTGGATTCAGGGGCGTCCTACCATTCTCGAAACTCACAATCCCAGTCATCACCGGGATTGGAATCCAAGACCCCTTGGTTCGAAAGACAAACCCTTTACCACTCAGCCAACATGCCCATATGTATAAAGGCAATACAAAAATTGCGACATAGACTGTAAAACAGAAATAGAATTTTCTTGTTGTGTCTTATAACTTTCGGACGTTCCTTCAATAATGACGTTTATTACGTCCTAAGCCTTAACGTCCTTCGGAAAGTCAGGGGATGGCAAACGTCATGGTTCGAACTCGTGGAAAACGTAATGAAAGTCTAAAACGCATACGAGACGACCAGTTTATGGGTGTACTAGGGAGAGGTCGCCTTATGGTCGTCTTTGTGATGTCTCAGTTTGTTTTGGTGTCGAGCGCGTGAAAATTTCAACCACTGTAAATAGGTCACAGAGCATGCATACAAATTATTGTCTCTCTCAGAAACGTCAATAAAAGCGTTTCTCAAACAGTTTGTTATTGACGCCAGAATGAATTTCTCAATCTTAAAAACAAATAAAACTAACAACAAGTAAACGCTTAGAGCGAGGCTCCACCCTGGATCACGCAGGGGGAGTAGTAGCGCTGCCTTAGACCACATAGTGGCTTAAAAAGAGGGGGTGGGGCTAGCGTATTTTTTTTATCCGGGGGGGGGGGGGGGTGAGCCAATATAACTTTGAGACATACAGACTTTAATTAATACAACTTCACAAACATAGATCTACATACAAAAAATGACATTAAAGAATGGAAAGGGTTGCCTAAATAAGCCAGGAAAACCAATGATTTAACAGAGTATAAGTCACAGATTAACATGCATAACTAAACTGAAGCATGAAATGCGTAGGACGTAAAAATATTCTTTTTTTGAAGTAACGTCTGTAATATATAAGATAAGACAAGAAAATGCTTACATGGTCAATGCACAAAGTCTAGCTAGATCTAGATCTATTCGAGTCACGTCAACCTGTTGAATTGTCTGACTCTTTGACCACGCTTGGCGACGTCTCTCACTGAGTAAGATCTAGACTGTAGATATTTCTGTCTTAGATTCAATAGCGATTTTCAAGTGCCTGAAATCTAGCTCGAGATCTAGAGTATAGGGCTAGAGCTGAGAAATGATTGTGGATTCCATCTTATCGTAAATAAAATGTAGAGCAACTGAGTGTATTATTAATTTAGATTTTAGATCTAAATTTAGAACTCTTTTTACTAGATAAATAGACTAATCTAGAGACTAGAATCTATATCTAGATCTATTCTAGGCTTAGATCGAATGTCAATGATAATAATGAAAAGATAAAGGAAAGCTAGAGCTCTTTCAGGATTCACGAATGACCAATGAACTTCTTTGACTTGTCAGCGTGCGATCTCAATAAGTATTTGCAATTATATTCAGTCTCAGCTATCGAATTATTTAAACAAACACACAATTTCACAACAAACTCATATCCGTTGTGGTGTAGTGCAAACTCGTGCACCTCAAGTGCTTTCAGTAAAAGAACCGGGTATTTCCTAAAAGGAATCGCATCAGTCGCAGAAAGAGATGCGTAGGCCTAGGATTATAAACCTGTATACCAGAGCTGGGCATAAGACAAATCGTTGTGTTTATGTACAGTAAGCATAACATGGGTATGCGTAGGGCCCAAGAGATAAGATGTATACAATTAATGAAACCAACTTTGAATATAAGGGAAAAAAATGGAATTCACAGTCCACAAAAAGGTTACGAACTTTCCAATAAAAACCAACAAAAATCTTTTCGCAGGCAAAAGTCTTAGGATCGAAAATGAAAACTAGGGCATTACCTAAGACGTTAGTTTTGAACGTTCACTAAAGTTCATAAAAAAGCCTGCTTGATCGTTATCTTATCTTATCTTAACTTATCTTATAAAATACACACGTGACTTCAAAAAAAGAATATGATTACGTCCTACGCGTGTTCCTAATCAATCTAGTACTGACTTAAATTCTGCCAAGTCACTGGTTTTCCTGGCTAGCTCAGGCAGCCCATTCCATGCTCTGACAGCTTTAGGGAAGAAGGAGTATTTGTAAAAATTTGTCCTAGCATATGAAACGAGAAATTTATCTAAAATAAAATAAAAAAAATGAAAAATGAAAAAATAAAAATTTAAAAAAATTTAAAAATTAAAAAAAAAATAATAAAAAAAATGATTAAAAAAATTATAAAAAAAATTTTTTTTTTAATTTAAATAAAAAAAAATTCAAAAAAAATGTAAAAAAAAAATTTTTTAAAAATTAAAAAAAAAAAAAAAAAATTAAAAAAAAAAATTAAAAAAAAAAAATATAAAAAAAAATTAAAAAAAAAAAAAAAGATAAAAAAATAATAATAAAAAAAAGATAAAAAAATAAAAAATTTTTAAAAAAATTTTTTAAAAATTAAAAAAAAAAGTGTGTCTGAGTATTTTATTCGGTTATTTAGGCAGGTTGGACTCTATGGTAGTCTTTCTTGAACATGATTTCTATTTTATTTGACTGAATATGTTCCGAGAGACCTGTATAGGTGTTTCGCGAATTACTGGAATGATTAACTAGTAGGCCACCATGTGAATTAATCTCTCTATAACAAAGTTACAAAGACAGTTTGTGTGAAATCACAAACTCAAAATCTGTCACTGAAGTGGTCCACCCAGGCAGGTAAAAAGGCAGGTTTCAATACTTTCAGAAGAATAGAATTAAATTCCATCAGAAGTGATCCACACAGGCAGGTAAAAAGGCAGATATCAATATTTTAAGAAAGAATATCAGAATGAAATTCTATCAAAAGCAAACGACAGAGAAGAATTGAGAAATTAAGGTTGACAGATCCTGTATGGTGCCCCAACTGTCCAGCAGACAGGTGAAAGTGAATGTGAAGTTAGATATGAACATGGCCTAACTGATGTCTTATAATGAGTATCTAATTGATCTAATTGTTTTGTAAAGGGTCAATCTCTTATTCAAAGTCTCAAGAAAAAAAAACATTTCCCTTAAAAAAAAACAACAAAAAAACGTTTGTGGTCAGTGAAAGTATTTCCTTAAAAAAAAAGAAAACCTTATTTGCATCTCTCCCCCATGGGGTCGCAGCCCCCAGATTAAGAAAATGGTGTTCTAAACGAAGGTAGTAGCATGCAGGTGTACATGTAATATTCAAACTATCTGCACGCACATAGCTTATATCAACTCAGTCTGAGACAAGTCTTGTACACGTTCGTTCTCCTACTAGACGTTCTCAGATCAAGTTGAAACTTTGCACAATTATTCATTGTCAATTAGTTCATTAATCAGTGATAATTAATTATTTAATTTTGTTGTTTTTTTAATATAGAAAAAAAGATATAAATCTTGTAATATTGCGAGATATGGCAGAAATTGTTCGATTCTTTCCCTTACACGAGCTTTTGCTATTTAAAAAGATTTTCATTACATTTTGGTGTTATGAAGTTGACAATGAGGCTGGAGTAGGGAGGCTGCACATCTCCAGCCAATGAGGTTTGTCCCTCGGGTGATGTTTAGATGATATTTTGACCCCGTGTTGTGTATCGCTCTAAACTCCTCAAGGTCACACCCAATATTTATTGCGTAATGAAATCACAGGTCAACGCGCATGGCATGTCCATTTATTCGTTCATCCCGATTTTTATAAAACGTTTACCTAAGCATAAAAACAATATCAATTCTATGAGGTAAAGAGTTTTTTCTTTCAGATTTCAGATCTCAAAAGCTTTAATTAGCATGTTTCAGCTCACTAATTACAACCATCCAGTTCGTGAAAGTAGTTCACCGTGCTAGGAATTTGAACTCAGGTTACGTTCGTTCTCAAAGGGCAGGCAACCATGCATTCAATATTTTAAATTTTCATTGTTGCTTCCCCTTGCCAAAAAAAAAAAAGTGTGCTAATCTGACGGTGTTTCAATGGGAGATAAATCAATAGGACATGAATTATAAACACAACCGCACACGCTTTGAATGTGGAGGCACCAAGATCTTGATTTAGTCAGCTAATGTCAATGTTTGCAGGACAAAAATGAGCTGTAAAATAACTTCGATTTGCAGGCGGATTAAAAAGAAAAATTAAACCTTTATTGTATTATTATGATTTGTGTGTTTAACCATATTTAGCAACAGCTTAGGTCAGTTCTGGGTAGTCCTAGATATGTTACATAGGTAGGCGAGTCACAGATACAATTGCAACTGTTATAGAATTTAATATAGTCTCTTTGCAATAGCCACAGTGGTATTGAAGGTGTAATTAATGCATTTCCTTCATATCATCACTAACACCTATCTAGTATATCAATTCATGATTAATTAATGTATTAATGTCGTTTAATGTTTATTAATCTTCAACTGGCACATTTCTTATTTCAATATGCTAGGACAAATTCGTATTCGTGCTCCTTCTTCCTTAGTGCCATTAGAGAATGGAATAGGTTGCCTGAATCAGACCGGAAAATCAACGACTTAGCACAGTTTAAGTCATTGATTTAAAATGCATGACTAGATTGACACATGAAATGCTTAGCACGCGTAATTATCTTCGTTTTTGAAGTTACGTCTGTAATTTATAAGATAAGATAAGTGCTAGGAATATATATCAATGTCATATATTAAGGTTTTATATTAATATATACTAATATCTATCTATCTATCTATCTATCTATCTATCTATCTATCTATCTATCTATCTATCTATCTATCTATCTATCTATCTATCTATCTATCTATCTATCTATCTATCTATCTAGCTATTTATCTATCTTTCTTACTTTCTTTCTATATTCTATATAGAATGCATGACGCGTATGACGTAATCATCTTCTTTTTTTTGAAGTAACGTCTGTATCATATAAGATAAGATATATGAACGCTTGTGAAATGAGGAGATCGAAGAAAGCGTCTAAAAAAACAAACTGTCTAGACTAACGTGAAAGAATGGGCCGCGACCTAACTCTTGGTATTCTACTAAAAATAGCAGTGGATGGATTTGGTTTAGCGAACCGCCACAGCACCAATGGATTGATGATGATGATGATGATGATAATAATGATTAAAGCGAAAAAAAAAAGAGTACTGCCACTGTGTGCGTGGCTGTAAAGTGTTTGGTCAACGCAAGCTACTATGGTCTTCCAAATGACCCACTTACTCGGCCTAGATAGAGTCAGTCACGTGGTGTAGCGAGATGTCGATGGCGAACTCAAGTGGCACCTTCGACATTGTCACGGAGGTCACGATTCCAGTCATTGGTGTGTGCCTGTGCCCACCAGGGACAGAGTTTGTATAGGCGTATTTCATAAAGACGTGATGGTCAGTGACAGTAGACGTCGATCATTGTGACCTATAAGTACTAATCACATCATACTGTGAGGACCTGGTGCTCCAGATTCCATTCAGAGAGAGAGAAATAGCGAGGGAGAGCAGTGGCGTAGCTAGGAATTTGCCATCATTTGGGGGCACAAGGAAGGGAGCTTGACCTTTTTAGGGGGCCCCTGCATTTTTATTAATATTTAATGTAGAAAACACATTTGCCCCCCCCCCTCATATTTATGTAAGTTGGAGTCCGGGAGATTTTCAAATTCTCCCCCTCCCTCCCCTCCCCTAGCTACGCCTCTAACGGAGAGGAAGACAGAGAGAGAGGGGGGGAAATGGGAGTGAGTGAGAGGGGAGGGAAATGGAGAGACAGAGAGAAAAAAAGTAGAAAAATAGGGAGAGGGATGAAGAGAAAGAGAGAGGTTAAAAAAAGAGAGAGAGGAAGAGAGAGGGAAGAGATAGAGAGATGGGGGAATGAGTGACAGAGATGGAGACAGATGGATATAGACATATACGTGGAGAAATACGTATAGAGAGGGAGAAAGAGATACATAGAAAGAGTCAGCGGATAAGATTTCTTGTGATGTGAATACACCACCTGTGCGGCGCCTGTGCCCATGTATCATCTTTGTATTTTGTAAATATTATTTTCTATTAGTTCACGATTATAATGGAACAGAAATATATTTCCGGTCATTAAATATTCCTAATTAACTTTATCACAAGTAAATACATATTTGATAAACACCAATCTATTTCTTTTGTGTAACTTCAATGCTGGCGCATGGCGCCTAAATTAAGTAATAATAAATAATAAATAGACCCCACGATGACCTACTAAGCTACTGTCGAAAAATGCAAACTAAAACTCTATGGTCATATCACAAGGTTCTCAGGCAGGCAAAGACCTTCCTTCAGTGAACAGTACCAGGAAAAAGAAGAAGAGACAGACAGAGAAAGCGATGGAAAGACAACATAAAAGAATGGACGGGCCAGTCAGTGAAAGAGATTGTATCAAAGGTAAAAAACAGAGAGGAATGGAGAAAGATTGTCAACGGATCTTGTGTAGTTCCCCAAAGGCATAAACTACGTACCACATACTATATACTATATACCATATACTAAATACCTTATGCTATGTACCATATACTATATACCATATACTATGTAACGTATACTATATACCATATACTATAACATGGAGGCTGAAAAGACAAAACAAAATTGAAAGGACCTTTCCCCATATAACATGACGACTCCAAAGACTAACATGTGACTAGAATAACACAATGAATCAAATCACTAAACTTAGAAACACTTCGGAGCAGAAGATAAGCAAACTAAAAAAAACAATATTTAAAATATGAAAAAGCTTATCTAAGGGGAAAAACTATATATAGCAATATATATCAGTACTGTAAGATTTATTTCCCTTTAATCAATATCAAAATAAATTACCACTAATTAGTTGATTTTATTAATTCAATGAATAATAGTGCAAAGTTTCAACTTGATCCGAAAGTAAGTAATGGGAGAAATACCTTGTACACAAATTTTACCATACAGACAGAGTGAGTTGAGCTTTTAAATATAAAGTAGCTATTATGCATAAAACCCTAAACCATAAGTTACAAATACAAAAAACACATCCTTATAAAAACAATTAGAACTCTAAAAAGATAACAATGTATATCTTATTCCATATACTAGGACACATTCCTACAAGTGTTTCCTCTTCCCTTGTGCCATTAGAGCACTGAGTGGGTTTTCTGAAACAGCAGGAAAAACTTAGCAGAGGATATAGTCTCTAATTAACATACACACTAGACTGCAGTAGATTGAGACGTGAATATACGCGTACGACGTAATCTTCTTCTACTAAGAAGGAACGTCTGTAATTCAAAAGATAAGATAAGTTTGAGGACCGATTCTCTGGACTGAGTTTGCCCCTCTATTTAAGGATGTAAGTAGATACTTTTTCATTGGTCAGCAAGGACAAAGGGAAATCAGCTCTAGACGTCCAGCTACGCAAACGCTGCTGTCAAGTTCTTGACACTTATCAATGTCGAACATGCGGGAAAGCCTGCTGACGTATGTATGTTCAAGATATAGATTGTCTGTAGAGTCTAGACCTCCAGACCAAATTTGATTTAAGATTATATTTTTAAAAAAATATAGCGCTCAAACCAGAGTGGATAATAAATTCTTTTCCCAAAACATAAATAGGTCAATTTTTTGGGGAAAATCATTAGAGCCGTTTTCTAGATCAGGTTCTAGGTTTTTGCTTTTGTTGTTTTTTGAACACATAAAGAATTTGCAAGCTGAAAAGAGGCATTGTAAAAATATAATTTAGTGTTCATTCACAGATGCTGTCGTTGGCATAGATAGTGTGGGGGAGGGGTCCTAATTTGAGCATTCCCCGGCCCCAACTTGATGGGGCTTTCAAATGAGTGTCCGAATGTTGTTTTTACATTACATATTACGCCATTATCTTAAAGTCTTGATGACGAATGTCGAAAAGCATGGGCTCCTAAAGAGGTCAAGCCCCCGGGCCCCCAAATCCCTAGCCACTGTATACTCTTTGCACTAGCCTAAAGTCTCACCATCAATCTTATTGTGCTGAGCTGTCATACCTGAGGGTCTATCTCATAGAGTACAAGAAATATAAATTAAAAAAAGCGAAATATAGAATGGTACTTTCGCTGTTCGACTCACTGGGAGAGGTGCAGACGTTCTATAAAAGTTTGTTAATAAAATGCCTTAAAATGTTCGACTGCCCACGTGCTAATCATTAAAGTTAATGCCAGGTAATGAATGCGATGCAGACACTAAATAAAACCAAAAAAGAAGAAGAAAACAAAATGTAATGAGATTTGATGTTCTTTTTTTAAATACAGAGTGAAAAGTACCAGGGGAGATAAGTGAATGTGATGAAAGAGTTGCCTCGCTTGGCTTATATGTCCGACTTAGCAAGATCAGAATTTTATCAGTATGCATCGTCTTAGAATGAAGCACAAACGCACTAGAAACGCAGGTGAATGTATTTCTTACAACAGTGAAAGACAAAAAGCAAAGTCACTATAGACATTCAAAAAGGTGGGCTTGCTCGGAGAGGGGAAATCATTGTATGTTGACATTAGACAAAAGTGGCAACTGTCAACCAGCTAATCTTCTTGGCGCTGAACATTTGTATATCTTCAAGGCCTTGAACATGCTACATCTTCATGGCTTTGGACTTTCTACATCTTCGACGCCTTGAATTTTCTACATCTTCGAGGCCTTGAACATTTCTACATCTTCGAGGCCTTGAACATTTCTATATCTTCGAGGCCTTGAACATTTCTACATCTTCGAGGCCTTGAACATTTCTACATCTTCGAAGCCTCGAACATTTCTACATCTTCATGGCCTTGAACATTTCTACATCTTCGAGGCCTCGAACATTTCTACACCTTCGAGGCCTTGAACATTTCTACACCTTCGAGGCCTTGAACATTTCTACACCTTCGAAGCCTTGAACATTTCTACACCTTCGAGGCCTTGAACATTTCTACACCTTCGAGGCCTTGAACATTTCTACATCTTCGAGGCCTTGTACATCTTCGAGGCCTTGTATATCTTTAAGGCCTTTAACATTTCTACAGCTTCGAGGTCTTGAAAGTTACTCTGTTACCAGTCAGCGGCTGGTTTTGCCACAGATTAATGCATTTTAAATGGAATTATTTGTCATTGAACGAAACTCGATTCTGACATTCTTTCATTCTTGCAGTAATAATTGTAGGTTTTCATTTTTATCCCGAATGAAATTTGTCTGACAGTTTGTGCCTAGTTCAGAACAGTTAAAAAATTTACTCAAATCTTTCTAGAAAGTTCCTTGTTTATATATTGTGTAATTCAATAAGCTTTTTGTTTGTACACAAGCCGTAGTCTCTTATTTCGTCTAACAGAAATAATGAAAGAGAAAGAAGAGAAAGAAGAGAGTGAGAAAGGATAGAGACAGAAAGAGAGAGAGAGAGAGAGAGAGAGAGAGAGAGAGAGAGAACTTAAACTATGATGTAAGTTGTCAGCTTTGTTATTTGTTTACGTTATAAACTAACTCTATGTAGTTGTCAAGTCGTTTTCAATATATCTCGAAATAATAATAATAATAATAATCTTTATTATCCGTAAGGAAATTTGTCTTACAATTTGTGCATTACACCAAACAAAAAACATTATAACTATAAGAAACCAAAGTGTACATTCACACCAGACTCACTCATAATTTACATGTGACAAAGTTTATACCAGATTGTTCTTATTTAATGATTTGATTGCCAGGGGAACAAAAGAGTGTTTGTGTCTGTTTGTCTTTGCTATCGGTGTCTTGTATCTCTTTTATGATGGTAAAATCACAAAATCCTGACACAAAGGTGATTCTTTATTTCGAGGATTTTGTTAGCTTTTTTATAGATGTTTGTCTCAAACAACTGCCCAAATGGGGTTTGTTTTTTGCCAATGATTTTGCCAGCAGCATTTAGGAATTTATTACTGAAATTTTGCGTTATTTTCTGGAAACGATGCCAATTTTGTTCTGTAACTATATTTAATGTGTATAAAAAACTAAAGAACTTTATTAGATCGGTTGCTAGAAACTAGGCCTACAACCATTCAACTTTTTGCATTCACCCCACCATTGGCGTCTCTAGGGTCGGTGTCATCCTTTGCGGTTAGGTCATGGTGTCATCCACAAGCCTTAATCCCCACCACCTCTTTTTTTCCGAGGAAAATTTGTTTTTTTGTTTTTTAACTTCTGTCGATTTTTGTTTCGTTGAACCAAAACAAAAGTAGGGGAGTTAATTAATGACACTGATAACTAAAACAAAAGGAGGGGAGTTAATTAATGACACTGATAACTAAAACAAAAGTAGGGGAGTTAATTAATGACACTGATAACTAAAACAAAAGTAGGAGAGTTAATTAATGACACTGATAACTAAAACAAAAGTAGGGGAGTTAATTAATGACACTGATAACCAAAACAAAAGTAGGGGAGTTAATTAATGACACTGATAACTAAAACAAAAGTAGGGGAGTTAATTAATGACACTGATAACTAAAACAAAAGTAGGGGAGTTAATTAATGACACTGATAACTAAAACAAAAGTAGGGGAGTTAATTAATGACACTGATAACTAAAACAAAAGTAGGGGAGTTAATTAATGACACTGATAACTAAAACAAAAGTAGGGGAGTTAATTAATGACACTGATAACTAAAACAAAAGTAGGGGAGTTAATTAATGACACTGATAACTAAAACAAAAGTAGGGGAGTTAATTAATGACACTGATAACTAAAACAAAAGTAGGGGAGTTAATTAATGACACTGATAACTAAAACAAAAGTAGGGGAGTTAATTAATGACACTGATGAACTAAAACAAAAGTAGGGGAGTTAATTAATGACACTGATAACTAAAACAAAAAGTAGGGGAGTTAATTAATGACACTGATAACTAAAACAAAAGTAGGGGAGTTAATTAATGACACTGATAACTAAAACAAAAGTAGGGGAGTTAATTAATGACACTGATAACTAAAACAAAAGTAGGGGAGTTAATTAATGACACTGATAACTAAAACAAAAGTAGGGGAGTTAATTAATGACACTGATAACTAAAACAAAAGTAGGGGAGTTAATTAATGACACTGATAACTAAAACAAAAGTAGGGGAGTTAATTAATGACACTGATAACTAAAACAAAAGTAGGGGAGTTAATTAATGACACTGATAACTAAAACAAAAGTAGGGGAGTTAATTAATGACACTGATAACTAAAACAAAAGTAGGGGAGTTAATTAATGACACTGATGAACTAAAATAAAAGTAGGGGAGTTAATTAATGACACTGATAACTAAAACAAAAAGTAGGGGAGTTAATTAATGACACTGATAACTAAAACAAAAGTAGGGGAGTTAATTAATGACATTGATGAACTAAAACAAAAGTAGGGGAGTTAATTAATGACACTGATAACTAAAACAAAAGTAGGGGAGTTAATTAATGACACTGATAACTAAAACAAAAGTAGGGGAGTTAATTAATGACACTGATAACTAAAACAAAAGTAGGGGAGTTAATTAATGACACTGATAACTAAAACAAAAGTAGGGGAGTTAATTAATGACATTGATGAACTAAAACAAAAGTAGGGGAGTTAATTAATGACACTGATAACCAAAACAAAAGTAGGGGAGTTAATTAATGACACTGGTAACTAAAACAAAAGTAGGGGAGTTAATTAATGACACTGATAACTAAAACAAAAGTAGGGGAGTTAATTAATGACACTGATGAACTAAAACAAAAGTAGGGTAGTTAATTAATGACACTGATGAACTAAAACAAAAGTAGGGGAGTTAATTAATGACACTGATGAACTAAAACAAAAGTAGGGGAGTTAATTAATGACACTGATGAACTAAAACAAAAGTAGGGGAGTTAATTAATGACACTGATAACTAAAACAAAAGTAGGGGAGTTAATTAATGACATTGATGAACTAAAACAAAAGTAGGGGAGTTAATTAATGACACTGATAACTAAAACAAAAGTAGGGGAGTTAATTAATGACATTGATAACTAAAACAAAAGTAGGGGAGTTAATTAATGACACTGATAACTAAAACAAAAGTAGGGGAGTTAATTAATGACACTGATAACTAAAACAAAAGTAGGGGAGTTAATTAATGACATTGATGAACTAAAACAAAAGTAGGGGAGTTAATTAATGACACTAATAACCAAAACAAAAGTAGGGGAGTTAATTAATGACACTGATAACTAAAACAAAAGTAGGGGAGTTAATTAATGACACTGATAACTAAAACAAAAGTAGGGGAGTTAATTAATGACACTGATGAACTAAAACAAAAGTAGGGGAGTTAATTAATGACACTGATGAACTAAAACAAAAGTAGGGGAGTTAATTAATGACACTGATGAACTAAAACAAAAGTAAGGGAGTTAATTAATGACACTGATGAACTAAAACAAAAGTAGGGGAGTTAATTAATGACACTGATAACTAAAACAAAAGTAGGGGAGTTAATTAATGACACTGATAACTAAAACAAAAGTAGGGGAGTTAATTAATGACATTGATGAACTAAAACAAAAGTAGGGGAGTTAATTAATGACACTGATAACTAAAACAAAAGTAGGGGAGTTAATTAATGACACTGATAACTAAAACAAAAGTAGGGGAGTTAATTAATGACACTGATAACTAAAACAAAAGTAGGGGAGTTAATTAATGACACTGATAACTAAAACAAAAGTAGGGGAGTTAATTAATGACATTGATGAACTAAAACAAAAGTAGGGGAGTTAATTAATGACACTGATAACCAAAACAAAAGTAGGGGAGTTAATTAATGACACTGATAACTAAAACAAAAGTAGGGGAGTTAATTAATGACACTGATAACTAAAACAAAAGTAGGGGAGTTAATTAATGACACTGATGAACTAAAACAAAAGTAGGGGAGTTAATTAATGACACTGATGAACTAAAACAAAAGTAGGGGAGTTAATTAATGACACTGATGAACTAAAACAAAAGTAGGGGAGTTAATTAATGACACTGATGAACTAAAACAAAAGTAGGGGAGTTAATTAATGACACTGATGAACTAAAACAAAAGTAGGGGAGTTAATTAATGACACTGATGAACTAAAACAAAAGTAGGAGAGTTAATTAATGACACTGATAACTAAAACAAAAAGTAGGGGAGTTAATTAATGACACTAATAACTAAAACAAAAAGTAGGGGAGTTAATTAATGACACTGATAACTAAAACAAAAGTAGGTTAGTTAATTAATGACACTGATAACTAAAACAAAAGTAGGGGAGTTAATTAATGACACTGATAACTAAAACAAAAGTAGGGGAGTTAATTAATGACATTGATGAACTAAAACAAAAGTAGGGGAGTTAATTAATGACACTGATAACTAAAACAAAAGTAGGGGAGTTAATTAATGACACTGATAACTAAAACAAAAGTAGGGGAGTTAATTAATGACACTGATAACTAAAACAAAAAGTAGGGGAGTTAATTAATGACACTGATAACTAAAACAAAAGTAGGGGAGTTAATTAATGACATTGATGAACTAAAACAAAAGTAGGGGAGTTAATTAATGACACTGATAACCAAAACAAAAGTAGGGGAGTTAATTAATGACACTGATAACTAAAACAAAAGTAGGGGAGTTAATTAATGACACTGATAACTAAAACAAAAGTAGGGGAGTTAATTAATGACACTGATGAACTAAAACAAAAGTAGGGGAGTTAATTAATGACACTGATGAACTAAAACAAAAGTAGGGGAGTTAATTAATGACACTGATGAACTAAAACAAAAGTAGGGGAGTTAATTAATGACACTGATAACTAAAACAAAAGTAGGGGAGTTAATTAATGACACTGATGAACTAAAACAAAAGTAGGGGGAGTTAATTAATGACACTGATAACTAAAACAAAAAGTAGGGGAGTTAATTAATGACACTGATAACTAAAACAAAAAGTAGGGGAGTTAATTAATGACCCTGATAACTAAAACAAAAGTAGGGAGTTAATTAATGACACTGATAACTAAAACAAAAGTAGGGGAGTTAATTAATGACACTGATGAACTAAAACAAAAGTAGGGGAGTTAATTAATGACACTGATAACTAAAACAAAAGTAGGGGAGTTAATTAATGACACTGATAACTAAAACAAAAGTAGGGGAGTTAATTAATGACACTGATAACTAAAACAAAAGTAGGGGAGTTAATTAATGACACTGATAACTAAAACAAAAGTAGGGGAGTTAATTAATGACATGATGAACTAAAACAAAAGTAGGGGAGTTAATTAATGACACTGATAACCAAAACAAAAGTAGGGGAGTTAATTAATGACACTGATAACTAAAACAAAAGTAGGGGAGTTAATTAATGACACTGATAACTAAAACAAAAGTAGGGGAGTTAATTAATGACACTGATAACTAAAACAAAAGTAGGGGAGTTAATTAATGACATTGATGAACTAAAACAAAAGTAGGGGAGTTAATTAATGACACTGATAACCAAAACAAAAGTAGGGGAGTTAATTAATGACACTGATAACTAAAACAAAAGTAGGGGAGTTAATTAATGACACTGATAACTAAAACAAAAGTAGGGGAGTTAATTAATGACACTGATGAACTAAAACAAAAGTAGGGGAGTTAATTAATGACACTGATGAACTAAAACAAAAGTAGGGGAGTGATTTAATGACACTGATGAACTAAAACAAAAGTAGGGGAGTTAATTAATGACACTGATGAACTAAAACAAAAGTAGGGGAGTTAATTAATGACACTGATAACTAAAACAAAAGTAGGGGAGTTAATTAATGACACTGATAACTAAAACAAAAGTAGGGGAGTTAATTAATGACATTGATGAACTAAAACAAAAGTAGGGGAGTTAATTAATGACACTGATAACTAAAACAAAAGTAGGGGAGTTAATTAATGACACTGATAACTAAAACAAAAGTAGGGGAGTTAATTAATGACACTGATAACTAAAACAAAAGTAGGGGAGTTAATTAATGACACTGATAACTAAAACAAAAGTAGGGGAGTTAATTAATGACACTGATAACTAAAACAAAAGTAGGGGAGTTAATTAATGACACTGATAACTAAAACAAAAAGTAGGGGAGTTAATTAATGACACTGATAACTAAAACAAAAGTAGGGGAGTTAATTAATGACACTGATAACTAAAACAAAAAGTAGGGGAGTTAATTAATGACACTGATAACTAAAACAAAAGTAGGGGAGTTAATTAATGACACTGATGAACTAAAACAAAAAGTAGGGGAGTTAATTAATGACATTGATGAACTAAAACAAAAAGTAGGGGAGTTAATTAATGACACTGATAACTAAAACAAAAAGTAGGGGAGTTAATTAATGACATTGATGAACTAAAACAAAAAGTAGGGGAGTTAATTAATGACGTTGATGAACTAAAACAAAAAGTAGGGGAGTTAATTAATGACATTGATGAACTAAAACAAAAATTAAGGGAGTTAATTAATGACATTGATGAACTAAAACAAAAAGTAGGGGAGTTAATTAATGACATTGATGAACTAAAACAAAAAGTAGGGGAGTTAATTAATGACATTGATGAATTAAAACAAAAAGTAAGGGGAGTTAATTAATGACATTGATGAACTAAAACAAAAAGTAAGGGAGTTAATTAATGACATTGTTGAACTAAAACAAAAAGTAAGGGAGTTAATTAATGACATTGATGAACTAAAACACAAGTAAGGGAGTTCATTAATGACATTGACTGTAAATACGCAAACAATTTTTTTTCTTGTATAGTTGTTGTCGTAATTATTAAAATGAAAAACGTTATTAAATATACAAACATGTTGTTTAGATTTGAGAAGAGACTTTTTCAATACCATTTTCAACTCCAACACCCCTTAGCCAACATTTTTGTATGAAAGATCTTCACTTTTAAAACATTTCTGTAAACTTCTGCGTTTATGCTTCCATTGCTAAATTAGTTGTTGCAATCCTCACACTAGAAAGTACTATTAATTCAACATTATTTCTATAGTCTACAAGCATAAACCTTTATGTTACTTATATAGTCTACCAAATGTCAAATTTTAACTCCTTCAGAGTTGAAGATAATGTACTTCGTAGTCCAAACCTCTGTCACGTCGACGAGGGATGGCAGCAGGCAGGTTTGATCCCTGGACCACCGAGGCGACCAAATACCGCACGACCCGGCAGCCAGCCTATATATATATATACTGGTTCCTCTACCATCAAAGCAACCTTTACCTGAGTTGTCATTGGACGGAAATATTTGTCCAGAATAGGGCTCTACAGTCACATGACACGGTGCTCTGCGAGATGAACCAAAGTCGTTCTACGACTGAAGAAAGCAAACGTATAGTCTATACTTATATCCTTTATTTCACTTCTAACAGAGTGGATGAATAAAAAAAAAAGCATTAAAAAAAAAGAAATTTATTAACCAGAATGTAATCTTGCAATTATAATCTTGTGTACATCACAAAACATTAGACAAAAGCAAGACAAACAGAAGCGAGTGGTTGCACTTTAAGAACTACAGAACCGCTGTAACCCTTAGTGAACATAGAGTGCAGTGCAGTGCATTTAAAGTGAACGTGTGAACTATTTCTAAAGATTAGAGGTGACAGATTCAGGACAAGAATGACGTACACAATGACCACAAAGAAAACATGGAACTGACCTCTTGACCAACGATGGACAAAGCCACAATTGCAGCGTTGATCATTTTTGCTCGATTACTTCCGTGTCCAGTCGTCCAGTTGTAATATATCCAAAAACACTGTCCAGTGTCCAGTCCGAATGGATTTGAAAAAGACTTCAGTTAATAAAATTGCTGAATATTTTTTTTAAATGTCTAGTGCAAAGTATATAATCCCTTATCTGATGGTCAGAATGGAATGAACCACGAACGCATTATGGAGTTGCTGTTTCTTTAAGATGTCATGGTACAAAATTGTATGTATAAAGTCACACAAAAGATTAAACTGACGCATTAACAATGTCGAAGATAGTTGGATCTAGATCTAGATGTATTAAGATCTGGTGGTTTCCATTACACAGGCAGAATTCAATCTTTAGTGTCTTGACCGCTGTGCACTGGTTGACATTGTCTAAGAATTGTCTATAATATTCAAACATTCTTTGTTGGAAATGAGAGTTAGGATATTATAAGAAAAATCAAACAACGGCAAGGAAACATGGCCATCAGATATGAGCTACAATAATTTAGTGATGATTCGGGTTCGAATCCTATTTCTTAACCATCTTGCATAAACCTAAATGCTAAACTAATTTAAGCCAAGGGCATCAGGAGTGCTCCACAATCAGAGACGCCTCTGCCATAAGCCAAGAAAATCGTTCTCGCGTTTACTACATTTTAATAGCTTATTATTGGACTTAACCCAATTTTTGTTCAGGCAATTAAATCCAACAACTGTGGTCAGAGTTTCATAAGATTAAAGTCTTAAAAACTATATAAAAACAACATCATGTAGAGTCTTGGTTATTCTCTCCCTCCACCCAGCCAGAGTTGCCCATCTTAGTGTCTCGTGGAATGGTCTAAGGAGAAACCCGGTCAAGTTTAAAAACAACAACATTTGTTCTTTACCGACATTTTGTTTTGTTTTGTTTAAATAATATCTTCCCTCAGGGACTAGATTTAACCCACTTCAACCCAGCACCATTTGTTAAGCACTCAAACCCCCCCCCCCCCCCCCCAATCCTTATTGCGAATTTCGGGTAATACCTTAAGCACAAAAAGTACGTCTCTCCACTTACATCTATACAACACACACACACACACACACAATCTCTCTCTTTCACACAAACACACACACATACTCAAAATTACTCTCACTCACACATACCCTCCAGCATACGCAGACATGTGTGTCTCCTAAGTTGAAAAGTTCAGAGATAATGGCATGCATCAAGACCAGGTCTCAGCCAGGCTCTTCTCAAACCCTGACGGACGGCGGATTGACTTTGCGCGCGCAGCGAGTAAATGGGCGATTAAATCGGTCATCTGAGAATGCACGTGTAGATGTAAATTGGCTTTATGAATGACACACAAGGAGCAGTGGCGTAGCTAGAGTTTTTTTGGGGGGCCTCAGGGCATTGACCTTTTTTAGGCCTCCCTGCATTTCGACATTCGGCATCAGGATATGAGATGATGTACTTAATATATATATATACAGGGGCGGACTGGGTATCAAAAATCGGCCCGGGCATTACCATATAAACCGGCCCACAAATGAACGGCATGTCATATCATGGGCGTAGCCAGGATTTTTTCGGTGGAGGGGATTTTTTTTCTACCCCCTTCTGCAAGGAGCAATGTATATGATGTAATTAATCTTTATTACATTCTAACCTTTTATTCTTTCTGACGTTTTTTTTTTGCCTAGAATATGTTCTTCTTTTTAATAGTGGAAAGACAGTACACACCACCAAGAACGGCTAGGGGGTCTGGGAGAGCTCGCAGCCGAAGCCCCGGATTCCAGCATTATTTCCGTTATTTTAAGCTTTAAAAATGAATATTCTGAGGTATCTACAGTGCAATTAGCTTGCTACTCTTCCGCTAAAAAATATTAAAAAACAACAAATCTGCTATTCACTGCACTTAATTATTGGAGTCCAGCGACTGGTAAAAAAATGGTCTATATTTTTGCTTTAGCTTTTGTATAGGAGGGGGAGGATAACCACAAAACCCCATTTGGCTACGCTTAGGAAATTCGGTGACTAGTTTTCTGAAGTTGCTTGCACTGGGGCATTAAGTAAAGTCTCCTTTTCAGACAATGAGGTCTGAGGCAAGTGATGAATTGAACCCTCTCCAGGCTACGCCCATTTGTCATATTATAGGAGTAAGCCTAATTCTCTTCAAAATATATTCAGTTTGATAATGCATCGAAAACTAGATGAATGTTCTCGTAGGATTACAAATTGTATTTTCTTTATACATGTATGTAGTCTGAAAACTATAAACAATACAATAATGAGTTTGAAACTTTTTGGTATTACTTATAAGATAGTTACGTCCCACGCATTTCATGTGTCAATCCAGTCAAGCATGTTGATCTGTGACTTAAAATATATGCTAAGTCATTTGGTTTTCCTGGCTGACTCAGGCAACCCATTCCATTAAAAGATAAGAGAATGAAGAATGGTTAGAGAGGCACTTACAAGTACATTCTCAAAAACGCGAATTGTATATTTATGTCTATGATCATGACCCATTATTTAAAATACTAATATAAATATCATCTCATTAAATATCGGATGTGACAGCGCTATATTATAATTATTATAAGTATTTCCATCATTAATGACTTCATACTAAGCATACTAAGCATAAGTTAGCCATCTAATATATAAGTGGAATTTTTGGCGTATGTATGTATGTATGTATGTATGTATGTCCCCGTATAGAAATAAAAACCGCTTGACCAATCTTGATAAAACTTGGCAGAAATGTTCCTTGGGTACCAACTTAGTCCGTAATGTATGTACTGTGGCCCTAAAACAAACTTAAGACCCTCAAAAAAAAAAGACCAACTCTATTACAGCTATAGTTTTTTTATGGATCTAGTTAATTATAATGGTAAAAAAATGATTTAGATCTAGATTTATTGTTGTTTTTTTTAATTAAATACTTTTTTAATCCTTCAGTGTAGTATTTTTAGGTCTATGTTATTAAAAATAAACAAAAAGAAAACTTACTTTTTCTGTACAAATCTTAGAAAGAATAACTCTATACAAATATTGAACTGTGAATAAGTTGTATGGTTTGCAATTTGGCGGCTGTGTGTGTGTGTGTGTGTGTATGTTTAAGTTAATTCCTATTAAGTATTGTTCAAGATCTTCTTCTTCCTCGTTCTCATTCTTATGTTGGCACGTTCAGATGACTTGACCAATATATGAGATGAACTGCGCAGTGGTTTCCAAATCAGGGTGCTCTCCATAGAGTTTTCTTTCTATTCGCGTGTTTTGGGGGCCAGTGTCTTGTACGGTCCTCAAGATAAAGAGAACAGTTTCAAAGGACATATCTCATTCTGTTGTGTCCGGTCCTGTGTCGAAAGATTACACCTTGAACTTGTCGGGATTGCTCATAATAGGCATCATCTTTCTTGTAATTGGGATGAGACCTTGTCCATTTCTCATTTATTTTATTCACTATTAGTTTCTTCATTTCTTCTGGATAGAGTGCAATGTTTAATTGTGAGTTTGTTCTCCCATTCTTGGCAAGTGTGTCAGCCTTCTCATTTCCTTCTAGTTGTATATGTGCTGGTATCCGTTGTATCCTTTAAAGAGCTAATTGTCTCCCCATTTTTTACTCTGTCACCCCATTTTTTATTCTGTATTATATCAATGTTTTCTAACTTAACCTCTCTCATCCCTCTTTTTCGTTAACTGACAATGGAACCATCAAAAGACGTGGGAGGGAAGGCGCAAAAACAGAAGGGAGCGCCAACAAACGTCCAGCAAAATGATTAGGCCAAACACAAACTCGAAGACATCAAAGCAGCATTGAAGTTCATGCCACTCGTGCATAGTAAAAAGTACGGTCTAAGTCTAACGTTTTTCAGATGATAATAAGTAGGCTAAAGTGTATAGTGTACATTTTTAGATATTCTTGTTGAATTTCAAACAAAATAAAGTGTAATAAATAAATGAAACAAGAAAAAAAAAAACAAAAAAAAAAAACGTGTTCGGACATCTGTGTCTCGCTGCTGTCACTTTTTTTTTTTAAAGTTGTCCGCATTGAAAAAAATAATTTTTCTTTGGTCACGACCAGACCGGCCCGCCGGGCATTTGCCCCTGCATATATATATATATATTTATATAAATTCCAATAGGTACAGTATATAGGTAAAATTAAAAAAAAATCACTAGGACTCTTTTAATGAATACTATTAGCGAGATAATGCACAAGTGACAAATCTCAAGTGATATCTCCATCCATATCAACTCACATCGTTGTTTCTGTGCAAGAAAGACATCTATAACATGATCAGGATAAGTGCTTCCAAAACTTTTCCTTAACACACTCTGAATACTTAACATACTTAACGGAACACTTCGCACATTCTAAGTATTTAGCGGAACACTTCATACATTCTAAGTATTTAACGGAACACTTCACACATTCTAAGTATTTAACGGAACACTTCACACATTCTAAGTATTTAACGGAACACTTCACACATTCTAAGTATTTAACGGAACACTTCACACATTCCAAGTATTTAACGGAACACTTCACACATTCTAAGTATTTAGCGGAACACTTCACACATTCTAAGTATTTAACGGAACACTTCACACATTCTAAGTATTTAGCGAAACACTTCACACATTCTAAGTATTTAGCGAAACACTTCGCACATTCTAAGTATTTAGCGAAACACTTCACACATTCTAAGTATTTAACGGAACACTTCACACATTCTAAGTATTTAGCGAAACACTTCACACATTCTAAGTATTTAGCGAAACACTTCACACATTCTAAGTATTTAGCGAAACACTTCGCACATTCTAAGTATTTAGCGAAACACTTCGCACATTCTAAGTATTTAGCGAAACACTTCACACATTCTAAGTATTTAGCGAAACACTTCACACATTCTAAGTATTTAGCGGAACACTTCACACATTCTGAGTATTTAGCGAAACACTTCACACATTCTAAGTATTTAGCGGAACACTTCACACATTCTGAGTATTTAGCGAAACACTTCACACATTCTAAGTATTTAGCGGAACACTTCACACATTCTGAGTATTTAGTGAAACACTTCACACATTCTGAGTATTTAGCTTATTTTTAGAGAGATTAATTCACGTGGTGGCCTACTAGTTAATTCTTCCAGTAGTTCGTGGACACACCTTTTCAGGCCTAACGGAACATTAAGGTTCCGTGGAACACAGTTTGGGAAACACTGCTCTAGATCAATGCTGTCTAGTACTTTTGATTCCACGTGAATAGCAAGATTACATGGCAGTGGCGTAATATTTAATGTCTAATGTAAAAAAAAACAACAACTAATTCGGACATCCATTTAGGGGTCCCCCTCGAGGGGGACTTTCGAACTTGGACCCCCACCCCACCCCCACCTTAGTTACGCCACTGACTTGGATCATACAGAACTAGGAGGAGTCGTTACAAAACGAGAAAACAGCTGTGATCTGAGGCAGATGAACGTTTTCTATGAATCTTAATAGATGTCTAAAACCACATTAAATCATTCATTGATCTACCCACCCGTTATTCCAAGAATATCTCAATCAATCAATCAATCAATCAATCAATCAATCAATCAATCTGTCTGTCTGTTTGTCTGTCTGTTTACTTGTCTGTTGGTCTGTCTTTGAATAGAAGACAAACGGTAAAAAGTGTCAAAAATTAAGAATTATTGGATTCGTTTCATTTTCATTTAATAACTCACAAGTTGTTTTTTTTTTTTTGTATAAAAAGCAGCAATCGACCGGCGACGTCATTTAGAGCTACCAGTTAGAGGTTAGACTAATTGGTTTGTCTATTAGTTATAGTTTAATTTAGATGATAACATAAGTTTGTTATCAGTTCTTGGTTAAAAAAAGAAAGATTTAGTGCGCGTGCTCTATACTTTACTTAAGCATGATTATGTAAATTAAAACGACGTCATCTAGCAGTTCACAGGGGAGAGAAATTGGAAGACGGCAGACGTGAACCTACAATAACAGATCTACTTCCGGTGTTACAGTCTCACCGAGGTTACTATAAATATTAGGGATGAACGTTTCCGAAGAAACAGAAGAAAAGTGCCAGAGAAGGGTCGCTGTGATCTGGAAGTCAGTTGGAACACCTGGTCAGTTCCCATTGTTTAAACTGTTTAGATGTCATGCGTTTTGGTTCTTGACATCAGTGTCATGATTCAGTTATGTTTAGATTTTTATTTAAAGACGAAAGTAATTCGATATCAGTGGTGGCGGTGAATCGTGGCACTAGAATGAGTTAGAGCTAAATTTAACTTAGCACAATTACTTAAGTATCTTAACAAAGCATTAATCAATATTAAAAAAAAAATCAACCTATTAATTCATGAATTTTATTTGATACAGAAAAGGGAAATAAATATTACAGTATTTAGAAATATGGTTGTGCAGTTCTATACTTTATATCAGTTTGTATTTTTCAAAAGCATTTTTATATTTTGCTTGTTTTTTTACCTAAGACTGGGGGGAAAAGTTCCACAGAATTGAGAAATTTGACGAGAGCAGACGATATCTTACATTAACTTCCGGTGTTACAATCTCGTCTTGGCATTGTAAATATTTTCACCCATGTTCAACAAGGAAAATGCCATTAGCAGATAGACTTTGGATTCACAGATTTTGTGGGTGTCTGGGTGAGTGCCCCCACCCCCTTTACAAAAGCCTATCCAAGGGGTTTGAGTTCAAATCCCGACTAGAGGTGAGTTGTGATTGCTGAGCGCCTCCACGGAAACCTTCTCCAGATAACCCTTCCCCTCTGAGCAATGCTGTAACATCTAAAGATGTTTAGTGTTTCCTTTTGTTCATGGGGAAATAAATCTCTGGCATTTTACGTCTCGAGAGATGATCATTTTTCCTTTGCAACTTCTATTGTGACTAAAGAAGCCAAACGATTGATGCTGCGGTCACATGTTGCGCACCTGTAATCACCAGAAGCTGTAGCAGTTTCACCCTTCGTCCTTCTTCCAATGTGTAGCCATCTGCAATTCAGGAATCTTACTTTATGCTCGCTCTCCATCTGAACCTATCCAGTGTCTCATTTTCCCAACGGTTGGTGTCAATTTTGAAGAGCTCCATGTCGAATTTGCATAAATCAGTATACCTTAAAAGTAGGCGACCTGCGGCTCTCCTGTCTTCTTTTAGATCGCCATACAGAATAAATAAATTAAAGTAAATTAATACAGTAAATTGAAACCGATAAAACAAGAATAAATGATTATAGTCTTTAGCAAGGCTCGAGATTGTCCATAGGCCCGATATTCAAGAGCTTTGTCTCTAGTTCAGGCTTCAAGCTCTTCACTAACTACAAAGTAGATGTAATCCATTTTGTTCTGAACTGATTTATCGTTAGAACTTCGTTATTTTGTCTTTTTTCGATCAAACCAATCGATTAAAACTGACAGGTTCGATTGGAAGGAAATGATATATTGTCAATGATAACATTTGATTAATGCAGCTAAACATGTGTAAACAATGAAACTACACATGTGTAAACAATGCAACTACACATGTGTAAACGATGTCACACATGAAATGTAGGACAGAATCAATTGTGGAGAAGTTTGAAAAGAACGTCTCCTCCGTAACGGCCCCTAACCCAACTGAGAGGAACGAGCTCTTCAGATAAAAAGAAAAAAAAAAGGACGTCTAGTTACTTGCAAAATTAACTTTGTTTTCTTGCTAAAAACCTAAAGGGTTAACACAAGTTATTTAATCAAATTTAAAAAAAAAATATTTATACAAATTTTGTTAAATAACAGCAAACATTATTGTTGTAAAGGAATGTGAAGAGGCTGCAGCGAGCCAGACAAATGGAGGGATGAGTTTTAGGATTAGTTCAGACATTGCTGCAGCTCGGAAGTAGACTTCAACGATACAAATAAACGAGGCTACAGGCTCAGTGGAAAAAGTCAAGACACAGAAAGCTCCTAGCGCTCCCCCAGACCCCCTAAACTAGAAATGGTTGTGAGTCAACAATTTTCCCACTAACTCCAGGAAGAACCTATTCTAGGGCACAATAAACGTGTTCCGAAAGAATGAAGGGTCAGAATGTAATAAAGATTATGTACACACACACATACATACATACAAATATTTTTTTTTCGGGGGGGGGGGGGTAGAAAAAATTGCCCCTAATCCCCCCCACAAATAAATCCTGGCTACGCCCAAGATGGAAAAAGTCAAGACACAGAAAGTGAAAGATGGAAAAAGTCAAGACACAGAAAGTGAAAGATGGAAGAAGTCAAGACAGAAAAAGTGAAAGATGGAAGAAGTCAAGACACAGAAAGTGAAAGATGGAAGAAGTCAAGACAGAAAAAGTGAAAGATGGAAGAAGTCAAGACACAGAAAGTGAAAGATGGAAGAAGTCAAGACACAGAAAGTGAAAGATGGAAGAAGTCAAGACACAGAAAGTGAAAGATGGAAAAAGTCAAGACACAGAAAGTGAAAGATGGAAGAAGTCAAGACACAGAAAGTGAAAGATGACAGAAGTCAAGACACAGAAAGTGAATGATGGAAGAAGTCAAGACACAGAAAGTGAAAGATGAAAGATGTCTAGACACAGAAAGTGAAAGATGAAAGATGTCTAGACACAGAAAGTGAAAGATGAAAGATGTCTAGACACAGAAAGTGAAAGATGGAAAAAGTCAAGACACAGAAAGTGAAAGATGGAAGAAGTCAAGACACAGAAAGTGAAAGATGACAGAAGTCAAGACACAGAAAGTGAATGATGGAAGAAGTCAAGACACAGAAAGTGAAAGATGAAAGATGTCTAGACACAGAAAGTGAAAGATGAAAGATGTCTAGACACAGAAAGTGAAAGATGAAAGATGTCTAGACACAGTAAGTAAAGATGAAAGATGTCTAGACACAGAAAGTGAAAGATGAAAGATGTCTAGACACAGAAAGTGAAAGATGAAAGATGTCTAGACACAGAAAGTAAAGATGGAAAAACATCAATACACGTGGTTTAGTAATCTATAACAAATTTGCAAAAGCTAATTACTAATCCTGTGTTTCAATAGATCGCCTAATTAATAACACACATAACACACATAACACACTCAAAGCAATCCATCATAACCAAATCGTTCTCATTTCTCATGCTATAAAGAACTCACCAAGTTTCGCCAGACTATCAAGATAGACCACGGTCGTTGTGCTTCCACTGGTCAGTCAATGAGTCGCCCTTACTTTATTACCTCGCACAGGCATTATATACGCTATAGATGTTTTGAATGATCTGTTTACTTCTGTTTACACTTGTTTACATTGGTTTACTTCTGTTTACACTTGTTTACATCGGTTTACTTCTGTTTACACCTGTACAAGGGACATTATAACAAAAAGGGCGGGGGGATATCAAGCCACAATGACCGGGCTATTTAGTTCAAATAGCCGGGGCTGTCTGAAAGACAGATTCGATGTCAAAATTAAGTTTGTTCTAGTGAATTCAATTGTGTCCATTCACCTGGGGGAGTTTCGTAATACATTGCAAACTATTTGACCTTAGCCATTGACCTTGGCGCGCTGATCAACGTGACAAAAAACGCGTTTAATGAATTGATTCCACGCGTTTCTCTGCGCAAATCTAACAGTTCAAGGTCAGTATATCTTCATTCGCCTAGTGCTCTAGTCCATTGTCTATTCCTCTTTACCTTAAATGATCGAAAGGCGTTGTTGTTGACGCAGCGAAGACTTTTTTCCCCCTTCTGCAACAGCGGCAAATACCCGTTCTATAAATAGCTTTTAATAAAATAAAAACGTGGTTTAAGCGAGATTCCATTTTCAGCATCAATTTATCAATTGCTTTGTTTAGTACCGAAAGCACTGTCGAGGTTCTTTATCCTCGTATTAACAACTTTTTTTCTTCTGAACTGGAACCTTCTAGTGACAACTTTTAATAAGCTCATGACATTGAAAAAAAATCAACAAAAAAGGAAAGGCAGACCACTGAGATATTTCGTATTAGGTCAGATAAATTAGACAATTATTGTTTTTTTTATGTACATTACCAAAATACTCTAAATATATAAAATAGAGCTAGTAAATGATGTTGGGAACGCGACAGATAACAAGCAAAGTAAAAAAAAAATCCTTTTAAAAACAACTAACCTTATCTAAAAGCGAAGAACTCTGACTTTAAATCTATATCTATCAACAATGTACAAGTTATTTTCCTTATTTGATATCAAATAAAATAATTACATATCAATAATTAATTGACAAGTTCTTTATTTTTAAAAAAAAATTGATTCATGTTTTGTTAGTTGCAATATATAATTGTTTAAAGCAGGGGTTCTCAGCCTGTGGGTCGCGACCCTCTTGGGGGTCGATTGACGATTTGCCAGCGGTCACCAAAGACCATCGAAAAAATAGATTGTTTTGTCTATTCTTCTATTGCTGTGTGTGTCTGAAGGGGGGGGTGTTGCGACAGAGTGTGGGGGGTTGTTAAAAGGGGTCGCCGAGCTTAAAAGGTTGAGAACCGCTGGTTTAAAGCATTAACTGCATCGGAGAATGCGTGAGGGAGAAATAACGCTAACAATTAGTTAAGGGAATAAACCCATAAAATTAAATCATATGTGTGAATACTGAAGGATTAGCTTCCGTTGTTGGTATCAAACAAAGAAATAAATTACCAGTAATTAATTGCCTAATTGGTTACCTTTTAAAATTGATTCATGTCTTGTGTATGCCAATGAATAATTGTGCAAAGTTTCAACTTGATCCGAAAATGGGTGTGGGAGAAATAAGGTGAACTTTGGTGTACACACCTTTTACTAGTCAGACTGCAGACAGAGTGAACTGATATAAGCTTTGTAATTTTTAATGATGTATTCCTCCGTGTATCATCATTATCTAACAACATAGGAGTGAGAGCTTAGAAGGGCTGAACTCTTCTAGTTCCAAAGCCCTAGTTAGAGACACCGAGGCTTTTATTTTGTAGAATGTTCTGTCTTCTCACAAACAGAATAGGAGGCAAGCAGAACATTGGCTAGTGTAGGCAATTATAGAATAGATTGGCTTGTGTAGGCCATCAAAGAATAGATTGGCTTGTGTAGGCAATCATAGAATAGATTGTGAATAGATTGGCTAGTAGAGGCAAGCATACACGTAGATACTAGCGACCCGGAAGGTCTTAATAAAATTAAAAAGATACCCTTTAATACACTATCTTCCATCCTATGGCTTCAAAACCTCTTTTCATTCAGATCGCTCCTGTGCTTTGCCTCAGGGCTCGCAAAGACCTTGGTACAGGGAACAGTACCAGGTCGAAGAAGAAGAGGAAGACAAAGAAAGCGACAAGAAGACAATATCAAAGAGTGGATAGACCTGTCAATGAAGGACATTCTATCCAAAGCAAAGGACAGACAAGAATGGAGAAAGACGGTTGGCAGTTCTTGTTTGGTGCCCCAGCGGTCCAAAAGACTTAAGGGATAGGTGAAGGTGAAGTCACAATGATAATTGATGGTTACATACGTTTTCTTAATTCCTTTAAAAATAAAGATGATTACACCTTAGTCCACCTAGCATTCCACCTAGCAGTCCACCTAGCAGTCCATCTAGCTGTCCACCTAGCAGTCCACCTAGCAGCCCATCTAGCTGTCCACCTAGCATTCCACCTAGCAGTCCACCTAGCATTCCACCTAGCAGCCCACCTAGCTGTCCACCTAGCATTCCACCTAGCAGTCCACCTAGCAGTCCACCTAGCAGTCCACCTAGCAGTCCACCTAGCAGTCCACCTAGCAGCCCACCTAGCTGTCCACCTAGCATTCCACCTAGCAGTCCACCTAGCAGTCCACCTAGCAGTCCACCTAGCATTCCACCTAGCAGTCCACCTAGCATTCCACCTAGCAGTCCACCTAGCAGTCCACCTAGCATTCCACCTAGCAGTCCACCTAGCATTCCACCTAGCAGTCCA